>NC_139611.1:5395955-5804324 GCF_964270895.1 Podarcis filfolensis | reverse complement strand
TATCCTATTATTATTTACAAACCCCTTAGAGGGTGTAAGAGAATTTATGATAATCCTGAAGAACTTTAAAGAAGAGTTGGGATTGGGAGTAAATTTGGAGAAGTCTGAAATTTTATTTGGGGATGTAAATAAAGAGGAGAAGAAGGAAATTGCAAAAATGACAAAAATGGATATCAATAGCAAAGGAATTGAATACTTGGGGTAAATATTATTAAAAATAGTGCTTGGATTCCAGATGTAAATTACAAAGAAGCGTGGAGAAAGATCAAGACAGATATAAAATCATGGAAAAATAAGAATTTATCTATTCTAGGTAGGGTTAGAGCAGTTAAAATATTTTATTTTTATTTTTATTTTATTTTTTATTTTTTTATTTTTATTTTTATTTTTATTTTTTATTTTTTTATTTTTTATTTTTATTATATTTATTTCAAGTAATTACACTACCCATTAGGAAAATATGGTTCAAAACATGGAATAAGGTATTTAAAAATTGGATTTTTGGAAGTAAAAGAGTTAGAACCCCAGACATAGTAAATTATTCATCTCAAGAAGAGATGGGATGGGGAATACTGAACTTAGAATTTTACTATGAAACATTCCAGTTGAAAAATCTAATAGATATTGGATATATGGAAGGGAATAAATGATAAGGCTGGAGAATGAAATAAATGAAGGAATAGGAAGAGAAGGGCTATTTAATAGAGATATTAACATGGCTTTTAAGAAGATAATAGGACCAAGGAAAACTGCGTTAGGAATCTGGAAGAACTGGAATACAAAATGGATGCCAACATACTCAAGGTGGATGCCGTTAAAATATATGCAGGAGGGTCAAAGGGAGCCTGCTTGGTGGAAGAAATTAGAAGATCAGGGATTTTATAAATTAAAAGATATGTTTGATGAAGAGGGGAATTTAATTACAAAAAAAGTTTTTAAAGAAAAAATAGGAAAACAATATTGGGTGAAAGTGCAAGGACTTTATGATTTAATAAAAATGGAAAGAGCAGATGAAACGATGAGGACACAAATGAAAATAGATATGGTGCTGAACAAAAGACAAATGACGAAGAAAGGGATAGTAGGGATGTTATATAAAGTGATGATAAGCAACAAAGAAAGAATGATAAGGATAATTCAGATTAACTGGGAGCAGGAAGGTATGATCCATCCAAACACGGCCCAAGAAATTGTGGCACTCACTAGGGCCCTACAGCTGTCAACAGGCTGCTGTGCCAATATCTATACTGATTCAAAGTTTGCCTTCTTAACCCTGCGTGCCCATGAAGCCCTATGGAAGGAGAACGGACTCATTGGTACAAAGGGCAAAGCTCTCAAATACGGCCCACAATTAGAAAATCTCTTGGAAGCTGTATGGGCACCCGAGAAAATTGTTGTAATGCACTGCCGGGGCCACAGCCGGGAGTCCACCAAAACGGCAAAGGGCAATCATTTGGCAGACAAGGCAGCAAGGAAATCAGCCCTGGAGGAACCTCCACCAGACTCTATGATAGCCTCCCTTTTGCCGACAGTTATTAATATGCAGGAAATGAAGCCCATTTATACAGAGAGAGAAGCAAAATGGGCCCACCAGGAAGGAAGAACCAGTTTACCTCCCCATAAAGGGTGGTTCATATTGCCAGATCAGCGGGTTTTTGTCCCAGAAACCCTAGGCAGAGAAGTGGTGAAGTGGTACCACGAGTCCACTCATTATGGAGCCACAGCGTTGGGAGAAGGCCTAGGCAGGCAATTCTATATCGCCAGGCTATCTCAGCTGGCTGAGGCCGTGTCAAGAACGTGTCTCCTATGTGCCAAAAACAACCCCAAGCAGGGCCCAGTACTTCCTCCAGGAGTACAGCAGACAGGCTTAATGCCAATGGAGAACATGATTGTGGAATTCACGGAAATGCCTGGGGCAAGAGGCTATCATTATCTGCTCGTCTTTGTAGATACTCCAATGGGGTGGGTTGAGGCCTATCTCACAAGGACTGAGAAAGCTCGGGAAGTTGTTAAGCACCTCTTAACCGAGATCATCCTGAGATTTGGGCTACCAAGCAGTATAGGCAGTGATAATGGACCAGCCTTTATCACTTTGTTAGTGGCAGGTGTATGCAAAGCCCTGCAGATACAATGGAAACTGCATGCTGCCTACCGACCACAGAGTTCTGGCAAGACAGAAAGAATGAACTGGACTCTTAAATCACAGCTGGCCAAATTGTGCCAGGAAACTCATGGCAATTGGGTGGACTTTCTACCCGTAGCCTTGCTCAGGATCAGATGTGCACCCACCAAGAGGCTAAAGCTCTCTCCCTTTGAGCTTTTGTATGGAAGACTTCCTCCACTTACCACAGAAATAAGAGCAGACTTGGTGCAAACGGGAGGACAGATTACATCAGAACAAATCGAGTCTCTCTCTCGTGTTTTGATTTCTCTCAACAGGTGGCCCCTTGAACGTATGCCAATCAGCCTGGCTGAACCCATACAGCCCTTACAGTCTGGAGATGACGTGTGGGTGAAAGTGGCCGAGGTGACCCCCTGGATTGATCGCTCTTGTCTGAAGTGGTCTGAGGATCATTGGAACTGTGAGCAGAATCCTTCGGACCCCCTGAAGTTGAAGATCACCAGGAACCCCTGCCCCTAGCCCCACCGGGAGTGGGTTAGGGCACGAGCCCCAGACACCCGGTCTGTTCTCACTGCACCGGAAGCCAGTGAGTGTACGCACACCTGAAGATTGAGGAACTGCACCAGCAGATGGGAGGATCTTTACCAGTTGAATTATCAGCCAGTCCTCAATTTGTGCCAGATTTAAATACAGACCAGCTGTACAGATAGTAGTAAGGAATGTGGATGGGCTAGGGAACATAATTGATAAGTGGGTAGAGTTGTTGGAGGATTACGGATGTCATATCCCCTTGTATTTTCATGATTGGTACATACCCGTTTGGGTACAAGCATTACCAAGGCAGCTGTGCCATATACCCATATACCCTTAGAAGGGTTTTGGCTGAGACCAACCTATCATAGGAGGTAAATGCCCGGAGAACCTAAAAGAACTGTTGTCGGGTTCTCTCACCCACCACCCCAAGGTGTACTTCCTCCCACCATACTGGTCACAGTAGCCTTCTTTCCTCCCCCCACCCAAACCCTTTTTGAGTAGCAATAGGAGAGTGTATACAGTGTGAATTGACCACTCCAGTTCAACCAGAACCCGGGAACCACTAAGAGGCTCTACCGGGTGCAGCTGAACGGAGGGTTGGCTCACTCTCCAGGTATGCTCTGGTCTTGGTTACCTCCAGTTCTTCTTACAGTAATAATAACTGTTCTCCTTATCTTCTTTTACGTATACAGGAAGTATTTCTTCGGAAAGACTACCCACGAGGAATTGTTGATATCCTTGGGCTCCTTGAACCCCTGGAGTTCCTTGATCATGATGAAGTTGATGTTAACCCTGATGTGCATCTTGACCTTGAGGGGACCAATGACAAAAGAAAATGTTTTTGTAAAGCATGCTAAGCAGATGTTTAAATATATGGCGAAAATGTCACCCTTTATTATGAACACCCTAGAAAGGTAGCTGACATATCCCAGGACTAATCAGGGACCTTGACATTGTCTTGGCAGGCCTAGTGTATAATCAAAGTGGCCTTTTCGCGACACCTCCTTCTGAAATGAATGATACCTCCTACCGATATTTCCGGTTCTCCAGAACCACCCAGGGCTTGTGCTTTTGTTGTTATGCCTCTGGATCATGGAACACCAAATGGAAAGATTGGCCGAATGTCCAGCACCACCAACATAAAGGTTGGCTGGGAAATTACACACAGTGCACTGCTAAGTTTTGGTTGTGGGGTTCCTTCAACGCCTCTTACCAAAGCAACACCACATCCTCAGATCTGTACCCATACTTTCCCAGTCAACTTCACTGGACAGGGATCCATCTGCTCTGGCTGGCTGATCAAGGACCCCAATCTTTGGTTCTTGTATAATGGACTAGCCACTAATTACCACCCTGGTGATTATCAGTGTGTGGGAATAGGTGCCTTTACTTTCCCTGTGACTGTGGAGGCTTTTCCTCCTCTACCCTCTCTTAGAAACAGAAAGAGGATAGAAGTCCAAGGGGAACAGTGCAGTGATGAGATTTTCCCGGCCTGGTCTGTGGGTGCTGTTGGTGGAGGCTTTGTTAGCATCCTCACCATCGGCATACATCCGGGAGTTGTGGCTGAACAAAACCGTGAAGCACTATTTGCCCTAACATGCAGGTTGGAGAAAACCATCAATGCCGCTACACATATCCTCTGACAGTTGCAGTCTGAGATTGAGGATTTGAACCAGATAGCAGCAGCTAATAGACTTGTTCTTGACTATCTTCTCGCCAAATCAGGAGGTTTTTGTAAAATAGTCCCGGAAGGCAAATGCAGAGTGAAGTTTCATGACCTCAACAACACTATTGAGGACGAGTTGCCAAAATTACAGGCCCTTATAAATGATAACCAACCCAGTCAGAATCCTTGGGAATGGATGTGGTCTTGGGTCCCAGGAGTAGGATGGTTACATAGCCTTTTGACCGCCATTGCAGTAGGAGGATTCGTCTTCCTAATACGTCTTTGCATCACCCCTTGCTGCATATCTCTAGTCAGACGAATGGTGGCCCGAAGCATTAAGAATCTCACTGAAACCCACATCATGGCCATATACCGAGCCCTGCCCCCTCTGCCAGAAGAAGAGCATGAGTACGCTCAACTAATTCGTGAAATACCCCCTGAAGAGATCCCCTTGAGAGACACAGTTGTCTATACCGGGGTTCAACATGAGAGTCAAGCTGGAGAAACAACTGTGACTTGTTTCTAAGCTTGAAAGAGGGGAATGTGGCAAGGCCACCTGGAAGAGTTTTATGTATAACCATGTATCCTAATAATGCTTAAATTGTTAAGGCTAGAAGTGCCTAAAAATCTTAAGAATCAAGATTATATGCTTGCAACATACGCTTCTGGTTTCTTGTTGAATGATTTTTTAAAAATCTTAATGATTTCTTCATGAACTTGTTCCAAAAGCTTTTTATCTCCTTACACCCCACCATATATGGTACATTGTTCCTATCTCGGTGTTACATCTCCAACACACATTGTTTTTTTGCTTATAGATTTTTGCCGATTCCTCGGGGCAGGGGTTAGGTACCATCGGTAGATCATTTTCATTAGATTCTCCCTTATTGTATAACATGCTGCGAACTTGATGTCAAATTTCCACAGCTAACATTATGTTGTGGCCAAAATCCTGCGCCCACTTTATCATAACGTCCTTTAGCATCTCATCCTTGAGTTCCCATTCCAAAAGTAGATTATACATCCTAGATAGGGTCTTTTTATTAATTTGTACTAATTCCTTTTGTAAGAATGACTTCTTTTCTCCAAAACCAATCTTCTTTTCTCCAAAAGCACTTTTCTTATCCTGATTAAATATATGCACTATTAGGTGATAGTGAATCCAGCCGTTACAATACTGTTTAATTTCTTCATACAATTTGATTTTTAATTGGCCCTGTTCTACCTTTATTAATTGTTGCTAAGTTGCCCAATTTGTGTCCATGTTTGTCTTTTTTACCATTATCATCTCCACTGGGGATACCCACCAGGGTATTTTGGGCTCTAATTGTCTGTAGTACTTATCCCAGACATTGTATAATGAAATTCTGACTATATGATTTAAAAAGTCCTTATGCACTGCCACTTTGTTGTATGTTAGGTAGCCGTGCCATCCAAACCTCGTATTCCAACCTTCTAAATCTAATATATCAGCCTTCTTCAAGAAGGTGGGGTTGTTTAAAATGATTGTTAAATGTGTTGTGCTGATTTAGATTTTGTATTTGTGGGCTGGAGTGCTGTTTCAGGGCTCTTGTATTGTTTATTAGTGTGCAAACATTAGTCTTGTGGCTATTTTTAGTATGTTTTTATTATTTTAATTTATATTATGTTCTGATATTTTTATTATGAATTTTGTGCAGTGATTATTCTTATTATGTATTTTGTGCTTCGTATACTTGGTGTTGTGAACCACCCTGAGATTCAAAATCAATAAAATCAACAATCAAAAACAGCATCAACAAGGAACACAACAACAACAAAAAGGTTTCCTACCGCTGTGTACGGAGGGTCGTGAGGCCAGCACCACTCCTCTTGGTCCATCCTGATGGCGTTGATGTTCCTGGCGCTGGACGAGACTGGATCCCGCGGAGAGCAGAAGATGGTATCTCTGCAGCACAACTCTGATGTTATGTTGCCTTGGCCTGCCACTGCTGCGGATGTTCTGTCAGGAGGAGAAAGGGGCTCCTTGAGAAACGTCACCTCCAAACAGCCCACCAGATGTCCCAATAGCCCACCAGATGCCTCACTCACCTGGCATGCAGCTCAGGAAGTCCTGCGGGTAAGGTTCCCTGTGAATGCAGTGGAGCAGCCTCCTCAAAAAGCGCTGGACCCTGCCTTTCTTCCGATGTTTATAGGCCCGCTGCATGATGTTCAGGCAGCTCCTCCCTGTCTGCCTGAGCCCTTCTTCCTCGTGCTGCTGCATCTCTTCCAGCCCTGAGTGGCAAGGGAGAAAGGTTGAGCAAGGCGGAGATACACAGGAAAAGAGCCATCCATCAACAATATGAAAACAGCCATCAGGTGTGTTTGTGTGTGAGAGAAGAAGAAGAAGAAGAAGAAGAAGAAGAAGAAGAAGAAGAAGAAGAAGAAGAAGAGAGGAGTTTGGATTTGATATCCCGCCTTTCACTCCCCTTCAGGAGTCTCAAAGCGGCTAACAATCTCCTTTCCCTTCCTCCCCCACAACAAACACTCTGTGAGGTAAGTGGGGCTGAGAGACTTCAAAGAAGTGTGACTGGCCCAAGGTCACCCAGCAGCTGCATGTGGAGGAGCGGAGACACGAACCCGGTTCCCCAGATTACATGACTACCGCTCTTAACCACTACACCACACTGGCTCTCAAGAGAGCAGTGAAGTCACATTCCAATTCTCTTTGCATGTTCATCTTGTGGCACCTCTGTCTGAACATACATCTGGGAATTTGCCTTCCCCTGAAGACCTTTCTCAGCAGAAGCATCCCTCCCTGCCCTCCGTACGTCTCACTCACATGTTCCGTAGGATGCCATGTCTTGATCGTGGATGAAACTGGCATCCCGGAAAGCCATATGACCTAGAGAGAGGGGGGGCAAGAAAAGGGACATCATCTCAGTGCAAAGCAAGTGGAGACAGAGGCAGCTCGGCAGGAGGACAGGTATGCTCTAGAGGTCTCCACCCTCGCGGAGCACTCAGAGCAAGATCTGGGCGCAGATGGAGGCCTACCTAGCAGGTGGCCTGGGGACATGCCCATCCTCCCTGGCATCGTTACCAAGACGTTTCTGTCCATCCCTACCAGGGAAGAACGTTGCTTGACTTACCCAGAAACAGAGCTGCCACCCTGGAGACTGATGGCAGCCTGTTGGCGGACGGCTTCGTACATGTTAAGGCAGCACTCCGAAGGGTGTCCTTGCTGAAGGTCTTGCTCTGTGGGCAAAGACAAAGGAGAAGTGGCATCAGAGAGGCTTGAGAGCACGGCAGAAGAGCCTTGCACTGCCAAAGACATGCCTGGGCAAAGGTGCCAACGAAGCAGAGGGACCTTACCAGATGCTTGCAGCCTGGTGGAGAGCAAAGTGGAGGCTAAATTTGTTGGGATGAGCCCACCACTTCACTTGTGGGGCTAGATGGGAAAGAGCCCTCCTTGCAGCCTGCAACACAAGAAGAGAAGAGGGTTACAAATTGTGGCACATAGTCTCGTAAGCTCCTGAGAACAATCCCTCCCTCCTACTGTGTAAGTCCACCTCTTTGGCCCTCACCTTGGCCACCTCGTCCTCGTCTTCGAGGTGGATGAGGACCACAACCAGTTCGTGAATGGCTTCTTCTTCTGTTGTTGTTGTTATTATGGGAAGCCTTTGGTCTCTCACCCAGCCCCGAAGCAGCCCCAGATGTTGGATGGCTGATGTCCGGACGGAGGCTTCCTCCTGTAGGCAGAAAATATCAGAGGTTGTGTTTCTCATCAGATCAGTTTCCTTTCTCCTGCCCACTGGGGTGTTTTGAGGCTGCTCAGCCCCCTATCCTCCTCCTGGGGGAGACTGGGGGCAGGGGTGACTCTCTCCCTGCGTTTTCCAGGCAGGCTTCCAAGAGAAGGTGTTCCAGAGGAACACCCTCCTGAAGCCAGAACATCTCCGCTGCATGCCAGTCTAAACCCCACCCTTCCTCTTCCAAAGCATTCCTCCTCCACCGGGTGTGGTGTCATGTTTCCCCTCATACTCACATGGGCAGCCAGACCGCAGTAGGTTGCCGCCAGCATCTTCAGGTCTTCCTCTCCCAGCTCCCTGGAATGGTAGGCTTGGTCTACCAGCTCTATCAACTCTGGGAGGACATCAGCTTCTGCAGAAGGGAGGGAATCCAGCAGCAACAGCCGCAGAAGCGAAGGGTCCTACACAAAAGAGAGAATCTTTTCAAAGGTCTGAAAGGCCTCACGCCTTTTAGCACAGGCCCTTCAGTATTGTGCCAGCAAAAGAGTGCTGGACCATGATTAGAATCAAGATCTGTACCCCCCTCCCTCCCTCCCTCTGAGCATCACTTGCCATGTCAGAGTCCAGAAGCAGGGATATTCCTCTGACGCTGAGCTTCCGGACTTGCAGGTGGTCGTGTGCCAGCCAGTTGAGGAGCTGCTCCAGTGTATCTTCACAGGGATAGACCTCCAGACGGCAGCTGAGCAGCTAAAGAGGCCCAAAGAGAAAGAAACTCTTCAGTGATGAGAGGCTGAGGCAGGTTCTCCTTTTACCCACCATTTGCAATTCTGCACAGAGCAAACCCACTGAAGTGAATGTACCAAAGTTTCTCATGTACATCAAATCCAGTGGGTCTACTCTGAGGAGCACTAAAACAGGCAACAGTCTGTAGGCTCAAAGCAGCCCAACACTCGGCAGAAACCAAGCCAGGGCCTCCTTGCTGCACCCATTTCCTCCCGCGTCAGTCCCCCTCACCTCGATGTAGATAGCTGCCGCGACTTGTGGCATTCCGGCAAAATCCTGGTCCTTGAGAGCAGCGATGATGCTTTCCACCATGGGAGGGATCCACCAGTGTCGCTTTCCGACAGCTCTGAAATGGAGAAGGAGATCTCAGTAAGGAAGGGAAAGACACCGCAGGAAGCAAACAGGGGCACAGTCCGATCCCGTGCCTTCAGCTCCATTTGCCAGACCACTGGGGAAGGTCACCGCGTTCTTCCTCTTACCTCACCATGGCAGACAACCCCTGGCTGAAAGTCTCCCGGCAGAAAAGTTGGTCAACGATGGCCGCCTCCACTTGCTCTCCAGTGGTGCCAAGAAGGAGGTGCAGAACTTCCTTAGCCCCTCTGCAACAAAAACAAGGCCAGTTTTACCAGAAGGGTCATTGCCACACACTCAAATTCCTTCCCCATCTTTCCCTCCCTAGCAGCCGCCTGAAGGAGAGCCTCCCTTGCAAAACCAAGCTGGACTGGAAACCCCCCAAGGCTGAAGGGGAAAAGACTCCATTGGTCCCTTTGCAGCACACTACTCACCCGAGGAATTCCTGGTCGTAGTGGAAGTTCATAACCATCCCCAGGAGAGCGATGAGCAGCTGTGGGAAGTTCTGGCGCACAGCTGCCTTGTAGTCCTCCATCCTGAGGATGGCGTGCAACAGGCTGATGAGATGTTGCTGGAAGAGAGAGAGGTGCAAGTCACTTTCCCTGCTTTTCTGCAGAATACAGGAATCCCTAGATATTACCCTGGGAAGAAGGAAGCCAGAAAGCAGGTGGTAGGTCCTTACCACTTCGGTGGCAGATTCTGCCAAGGGGCTTTCGTAAAGCTGCTCGGCCGTGAGATGGATCAGTTGTTCTGGGTCGGCCGATGCTAAAACCTCCTTCCACACTCTCTCGCAGTCTCTGTGAATGCAAAAACAAGAGCAATGGTCAGATTCAAGTCTTCTGCTTGCTGCCATGCTCCAGAGAGAGGAAATGGCAGCAAGGGCTTTCTGAGCAAGCCCTGCAGCTTGCCAACCTCCCCCTTAGCCCAGTAGAACCTGGAGGGCTCCATACCTGAAAGGAAACTGGAGGAGATATTCAACCACTGTCGCCAGGTGGTGGTGCGACAAGATGGACAAAGCGAAGACGGCCATGCTTCTGCCTTGCACTGCAGGCCCCTGGCTGATCTTATAGAAGCCCTCCAGCAGCACCTTCACCTGTCAGAGAAAAGGAGAGGGTTGCTTGGAAAGTACAAGGAAGCGGGGCTGTCTGCAGGCGGATCCCTCCATCCCTCATTGAAAGAGGAACTTTTGACCTGTGCCACCACAGCCATCTTCCTTCCAAGGTACCACTCATGGTCCTTGGAAGTACTGAACCCAGGCAGCTCCAGGGCGCCAGTTCCCCTATCCATTGTGGACCAAGAGAAGAAGCTTGCCAGTCTGCTCCCAGAAGGAGGAGGATTCCCCATCCCTGAACCCATGTTTCTCAGGTCCCTTGGCTGAGGTTCTTCTCCTGACATTGCCAGGCCCCTCTCAACTAACATGTGTCCTGGCCACCCAATGGCATGAGGTGGCCTCCCCTACACCAAAGCAGAGAATCTTCTTCTCTCCTACCTTTGCAGACGCCTTACCTTCACTTTTGTGCCGCCAAACTGCTTGAGGAATTCTTGCAGTAAGTGGGAGATATCCAGTGGGTTGAAGCTGCTCTCGACAACCAGGTCTCTGGCCAGGAAGCACATGGCCTCCAAGAGCTGCTCCGCAGGGAGAAAGGCACCAAAGACCTGAAGCAAGAGAGGAAGGTCAGAGATGCCCGCAGGGCAGGGCTGGGGAGCAGAAAGCCTCTGCGGAACCCAGAACATGTGGCTTGAGAGACAGCGACTTACCCTGGCAAGATGGTAACAATTATTCACGAACAATTCAGGAACCGGTCCTCCGGTGGATTTGAGGACCTTCTCAGCTCTGGTGATAAGTGTTTGGTTCCATGACGTTCGTGGCAGCATCTCTGCAAAGGAAAGCCAAAGGGTTAGTTTGGGTCTTGCTCACCCCCACCCCATGCTGGGATGCATTCTTCCAGTCTTACCTTCGTTGCGCCGCAGGATGGGCAGAAGATGGCAGAGAGCCTCTGCTGCCCGCTGCCTGCTCTCCGGGTCCGGATCCAATGCACAAAGGCAGGAAATCGCCACCAGTTGGCCAAAGGAGCATGCAGGAACCGCTACCGATGGCTGAGAAGAAACCCAGAGAAGGGACTGATAAGAGAAGCAACCCATCACCAGCGCTATTTAGGGCCGGCGCGCCTGAGGATTTCCCTTTTTCTCCCAGCGCCCCAGCAGCTCCGGTTTTCCCACCCTCCCACCCTTTAGGTTTGGCTCTTTGACATGGCTATGGACTTCGGTTGGTCGCCGTCAAGGGGCCTGGTAGGAATTTTTCCCACTTGGCAAATTGGCACCAGCCATTTGGTTTTTTGCCTACCTCGTAGCAAATCATCACAACTTCCTCGGCATTGGCGGTTAGGCATTGCTATTGTTCTGCAGTTGGAAGAGGGGAGGAAGTGCCATCGCCTGCCCCACATATTGAAGGGTAGTCCGGTAAAGGATTCCGGGGGGCGTGGCCCCGTCCGAAGCCTATGGAGGCCAGGGCCCAAGGCACACCCCCAAGTGGTGACCCCGGGGGAGCTCCTAGTTGATGTACATCAGCAAGACTCCCCCTACTGGTGGTTAATCCTTGCCGGTCTTCTAGCAATCAGGCTGAAGCCGGTTAGTCGATAGGACCAATGCCTAAGCCAATACCGCTCAATTCCTGTAATCAATAAAGTTGTGGCCTAATTTTGCCCATTAACCTAAAATACTGGTGTCCTGTGTCTTTATTTCCGTGGGGGAGGCGGGAACTCGCCACGCAACTCACAGATTCCTGGATCTTCTGCAGGAGGGCGGAAAGATCTCGGAGCGCCTTCCTTCGGATCTTCCCACTCTTCATCGTTGCGACGACTTCCGTAAGTCTGTTCTTCAGCTGGTCCCTGCTGTCGCTTTCAGGAAGAAGATCAGCCGCATCCAGAGAAGCTGTGGTTCGGATGCTGAGGGGAGAGAGGAGTAGCACTTTTGTCAAAAGGGTTTATTGCCTCCCATCCTTCACAGACCCCAAGCGCCACCACCATAGAAATGGACCGGGTTGTTTTTTAAAAGCAGTTGATTATGGGGGAGGGGATTAGCACAGGATTACCTTGGAGAAAGATCCTCCCCATCTTCCAGGCTGATTTCTGGTATTTGATCTTCATCAAAATCAATTCCCTGTCCACAAGAAAAGAGAAAAGAGAAACAGGAACGTCAGAATGTGAAGAATGGATCAGACCCATTCATGTTTTTGTGTTGATCAGGAAAGCACAGACGAGGTAGGTTGGGAAACAAACTGAAAATCTCTGGCCTCCATTTCCTTAGAGACCTTATTCATCCTTCTATTCTTTTAAGCCTTCCATTAAGAGTTTGGGTGTAATCCTTGACACCTCCCTTTCCATGGAGGCGCAGGTTACAACAGCCAAGGCGACATTTTTCCACCTTCGCCTCATCAAGCAGTTGGTCCCTTACCTTTCCCGCCCCAACCTGGCCACAGTGATCCATGCGATGGTCATCTCCAGGCTTGACTACCGTAATTTGTTCTACGTGGGGATGCCCTTGAAGCTGTCCCAGAAACTCCAGCGGGTGCAGAATGCTGCAGCAAGGCTCCTCACGGGGTCTCTGCCATGAGAGCATATTCACCCAGTGCTTTTCCAGTGGCACTGGCTCCCGGTGGAGTACAGGGTCAGATTGAAGGTGCTGGTTTTGACCTTTAAAGCCCTTCACAGCCTCATACCCTCGTACCTACGGGACCGCCTCTCCCAGTATGCCCCACGGAGGACCTTAAGGTCCATATATAGCAACACCCTAGAGGTCCCGGGCTCTAAGGAAGTTAGATTAGCCTCAACCAGAGCCAGGGCCTTCTCAACACTGGCTCCGGCCTGCTGGAACGCTCTGCCTCATGAGACCAGGGCCCTGCAGGATCTGATCTCTTTCCGCAGGGCCTGTAAGACAGAGTTGTTCCACCTGACCTTTGGCTTAGAATCAGTTTGATTCCCTCCCCCTCTTTCTATTTCCTTTTCCCTCCTGTGAAGAGGCTGCATCCTAATGTTTTAATGTTGTATCTTAATCTTTTAAATTGTATTTTAATCAACTTTTTATTATTGGTTGTTAGCCACCCTGAGCCCGGTCTTGGCTGGGGAGGGCGGGGTATAAATCTATTATTATTATTATTATTATTATTATTATTATTATTATTATTATTATTTTGAGCATTTGTACCCCTCTCTTAAGCCAAAAAGGCTCCAAGAGAGCCTTCCATGAAATCAAATGCAAGAAACTCCCTAATGGCAGACTTCTATTGTAAGAAATAATCTGACCAACAGAACACACAAGGAAAGGGGGCAAGGAGGGCAGAGGAAAAGACAACTCACAAGCTCAGGCCCCAGTGTCTAGAATGCTGTTGTCATCTCTCCCACTGAGGCAGCCTGCTGAAATGGCTGCCGCCAGATGACAGTTGGGGGAGAGGAGACCTGAGGGAGATGGCCTGTCTCAGCAGAGCCCATGGCGCTGTTTCTCATCCGTCCTTCCTCCAGGAGCAGAGCTCCGCCAGGGCCCCTGTCTCTCCCTCGCCTGCACCTGGGAGCAGCCCTTTCCTGTGATGGACTCTGTGGACAGGTGGGCAGCAGGGCTCCCTGCCTCAGCTCTGCAGAAAAACCAGCTCCACCCGGTACCCCCTTCTCCTGAACTGGGCCAGCCACTCACACTTTCTTTTCTTCTTCTGTTTTTCCCTTCCAAACTATAGTACAAAGATAACATCCAGCATGTATAAATAGAAAGGAAGTCTCTTCCAGATTCACATGTACATAAATCAGAAGGAATCCTCTGTTCAAAATAATATTCAATCGACTTCAATATAGGACACTGAATTTCCCTTTTTGGCATTCCTTCTCCCCTTCCAAAAACTTGGGCAAAGCTCAACCCTTTCTTTGACTTTGGATAGCTCTTTGCCTAACTTGGTGATACCATTAATCTAGGTTCCAGATGCCGATGATGCGGTAATTCTATCTAGAACCCCCATTGGACTCAAAAGAGCACTAAGAAAGCTCGCAGCATACTGTGAATCTGAATGTCTCAAAATCAACTATCAAAAGACCAAGATACTCGCTTTTGGGGGGAAACCAAAGCTTAGAAGCTGGGAACTCCAAGGCCATAAATTAGAACAAGTCACAAACTACAAGTATCTAGGAATGGTGGTACAGGCCTCAGGAACCAACAAACTACACATAAACTCCATCGGGAGTTCAGCGGGAAAAACTGCAAATTGTATCCTTAAATTCTTCAGAACACAAGGGGGCTTCTTCGTCCCCGCAGCTCTAAAATGATACAAGGCCAAAACTTTGGCGCAACTCCTGCATGGTTCCTTTTTGGGTCCGCCTTCCTCTGCTTTCTCCCCCCTTGAGAGAGTTCGATCTAGACTTCTTAGAGCTCTCCTCCAAGTCCCCAGATGCATGGATTAGATTGGAAACGGGGATGATGAGAGTGGAGGCTAGCATCTGCCTAACATCAATCTACAAATGGCTGACATTGAATCTGCTCCCCCGAGGGATAGCCCCTTTGATCCTCTGTGACCAGTTCCAGTCGGGCTGGCAGACTGCAGTCCTGAACACCCTCCGGAAACTGGATTTTACCCCTCAAGCCCTTCTAAGTCTGGGCTTGGGCCAGGCAAAAGCTACGGTCAGGCTAAGAATATTAGACACCGAGAGACAGCAGGACTGTGCAAGGTGCCCTGACTATAGAATTGGAGAAATCGAGAAATATATAGCCGCACCGGCAGCATATCTCGCATTTCTTGTATCTAGGGATGCAAGAAGGGCCTTTACACTCGCCAGAAGCACGGCTTTTCCCTCGCCGGTCCTGGATGGAGCCTTTAGAAGGGTATGCTCAGAGACTTTGCACCTGTCCATTGGGAGAGATAGGAAGCCCAGAACACTAGTTCTTTGTTGTTGTTGTTTAGTTGTTTAGTCGTGTCTGACTCTTCGTGGCCCCATGGACCAGAGCACGCCAGGCACTCCTATCTTCCACTGCCTCCCGCAGTTTGGTCAGACTCATGTTTGTAGCTTCAAGAACACTGTCCAACCATTTTGTCCTCTGTCGTCCCCTTCGCCTTGTGCCCTCAATCTTTCCCAACATCAGGGTCTTTTCCAGGGAGTCTTCTCTTCTCATGAGGTAGCCAAAGTATTGGAGCCTCAGCTTCAGGATCTGTCCTTCCAGTGAGCACTCAGGGCTGATTTCCTTAAGAATGGATACGTTTGATCTTCTTGCAGTCCATGGGACTCTCAAGAATCTCCTCCAGCACCACAGTTCAAAAGCATCAATTCTTCGGCGATCAGCCTTCTTTATGGTCCAGCTTTTCCCCTTATGGGGTACCCAAGAGCCCATATAGAGTCCTTATGAAGTTCTCTATTGGTAGGAGAAAATAACAGAGGCCAACCAGAGAATACTGAGAAGCAAAGCAGCTAGTAAGCCTGATCTTTAATAAACTGTTGCAACAGGGTCCCCCGCTTACCCCACGCAGGGAGGGAGGAGAGGAACCCAGAAAACTGGTGTGCAAGCTCTTATATAGACTTTTTAAATTGCCCACCCTGTAGCTCAAGACCACCCCCCAAAACATCATACATGTTGTTGTTTAGTCATTTAGTCGTGTCCGACTCTTCGTGACCCCATGGACCAGAGCACGCCAGGCACTCCTATCTTCCACTGCCTCCCGCAGTTTGGTCAGACTCATGTTTGTAGCTTCGAGAACGCTGTCTAACCATCTCGTCCTCTGTCGTCCCCTTCTTCTTGTGCCCTCAATCTTTCCCAACATCAGGGTCTTTTCCAGGGAGTCTTCTCTTCTCATGAGGTGGCCAAAGTATTGGAGCCTCAGCTTCAGGATCTGTCCTTCCAGTGAGCACTCAGGGCTGATTTCCTTAAGAATGGATACGTTTGATCTTCTTGCAGTCCATGGGACTCTCAAGAATCTACTCCAGCACCACAGTTCAAAAGCATCAATTCTTCGGCGATCAGCCTTCTTTATGGTCCAGCTTTCACTTCCATACATCACTACTGGGAAAACCATGGCTTTTACTATATGGACCTTTGTTGGCAAGGTGATGTCTCTGCTTTTTAAGATGTTGTCTAGGTTTGCCATCGCCTTTCTCCCAAGGAGCAGGCGTCTTTTAATTTCATGACTGCTGTGACCATCTGCAGTGATCACGGAGCCCAAGAAAGTAAAATCTCTCACTGCCTCCATTTCTTCCCCTTCTATTTGCCAGGAGGTGATGGGCCCAGTGGCCATGATCTTTGTTTTTTTGATGTTGAGCTTCAGACCATATTTTGCGCTCTCCTCTTTCACCCTCATTAAAAGGTTCTTTAATTCCTCTTCACTTTCTGCCATCAAGGTTGTGTCATCTGCATATCTGAGGTTGTTGATATTTCTTCCGGCGATCTTAATTCCGGCTTGGGATTCATCCAGCGCAGCCTTTCGCATGATGAATTCTGCATATAAGTTAAATAAGCAGGGAGACAATATACAGCCTTGCCGTACTCCTTTCCCAATTTTGAACCAATCAGTTGTTCCATATCCAGTTCTAACTGTAGCTTCTTGTCCCACATAGAGATTTCTCAGGAGACAGATGAGGTTGATCAGGCACTCCCATTTCTTTAAGAACTTGCCATAGTTTGCTGTGATCGACACAGTCAAAGGCTTTTGCATAGTCAATGAAGCAGAAGTAGATGTCTTTCTGGAACTCTCTAGCTTTCTCCATAATCCAGCGCATGTTTGCAATTTGGTCTCTGGTTCCTCTGCCCCTTTGAAATCCAGCTTGCACTTCTGGGAGTTCTCGGTCCACATACTGCTTAAGCCTGCCTTGTAGAATTTTAAGCATAACCAGAACCTACAGGGGATGGGGGTAGGCCAAGGTTTTGAAAATGGTATAGGTGCAATATATTCTGAACAAAAGGCTAAATTAATTGTAAATAATGTGGTGACGGAAGAATTTAAGATAGAAAAAGGGACACGACAGGGGTGCCCAATCTCCCCATTGCTTTTTATATCGGTCCTGGAGGTTCTGCTGAATATGATTAGAAGGGTTAAAGGTATACAGGTCGGAGCCAAACAGTACAAATTGAGAGCATTTGCAGATGATTTAGTATTGATGTTACAGGAGCCAGAATCTGGTACTAAAAGGGTTTTAGAACTAATTCAAGAATTTGGTCAAGTGGCAGGATTTAAACTGAACAAGTCAAAAACTAAGGTTTTAGAGAAAAATTTAACACCGATTGAAAGAGAGAGGTTTCAGAATGAGACAGGTCTGAATTTGGTCAAGAAAGTGAAATACTTGGGGATTAACATGACAGCAAAAAATGGGAACTTATTTAAAGATAATTACGAAAAATGTTGGACGAAAGTGAAAAAAGACTTAGAAATTTGGTCAAATTTGAAGCTTTCCTTGTTGGGTCGAATTGCAGCTATAAAGATGAATGTATTGCCTAGAATGCTGTTTTTGTTTCAAACACTGCAAATTGTGGACAAGATGGATTGTTTCAAGAAGTGGCAGAAAGATATATCTAGATTTGTCTGGCAGGGCAAGAAGCCCAGAATAAAATTCAAGATATTAACTGATGCAAAGGAAAGGGGTGGATTTGCCCTGCCAGACTTTAAACTTTACTATGAATCAGCAGCATTCTGCTGGTTGAAAGACTGGCTGCTTCTTGAGAACACAGACATTTTGGATTTAGAAGGTTTTAACAATGTCTTCGGGTGGCATGCATATTTGTGGTACGACAAGGTTAAAGCACATAAAGCATTTAATATTTTTTTTAAAAAAAGATATTTATTAGAATTTTCCATTTTATACAAACAAAGAAAAAAAAAGAAAAAAAATTAAAAAGAAAAAGTAATAAAAACACATAACGTTCATAACTTATTTTCCAATAACATATTTCCCTGACCTCCTCATGCCTCCCCTTCTTGTATTCCAGTTCAAATTGTTTATCCAGCAAATCCTTATCTCATAGCATTACAGCTAAAAACCCCCTTATTTTCTATCCATCTTCTTAAGTTATTGTAGCTTAAACTTTCACTTATATACAAAGAAAAAAGAACCATTTTTTCATATTCTTTTGTACCATTACAGCTAAAAACCACTTAATTTCAATCCAACATCACTCAACATTCATTAATATTACAGTGTTTTTGTAAATAATCCTTGAATTTCTTCCATTCCTCTTCTGCCGACTCTTCTCCCTGGTCACGGATTCTGCCAGTCATTTCTGCCAATCCCATAAAGTCAATCAACTTCGTCTGCCATTCTTCCAGAGTGGGTAGCTCTTGCGTCTTCCAATACTTTGCGATGAGTATTCTTGCTGCTGTTGTAGCATACATAAAGAAAGTTCTATCCTTTTTTAACACCAATTGGCCGACCATGCCCAAGAGAAAGGCCTCTGGTTTCTTCACGAAGGTATATTTAAATACCTTTTTCAATTCATTATAAATCATTTCCCAGAAAGCCTTAATCCTAGGGCACGTCCACCAAAGGTGAAAAAATGTACCTTCATTTTCTTTACATTTCCAACATTTATTATCGGGCAAATGGTAAATTTTTGCAAGCTTGACTGGTGTCATGTACCACCTATATATCATTTTCATAATATTTTCTCTTAAGGCATTGCATGCCGTAAATTTCATACCTGTGGTCCACAACTGTTCCCAGTCAGCAAACATAATGTTATGTCCAACATCTTGTGCCCATTTAATCATAGCAGATTTAACCGTTTCATCCTGAGTATTCCATTTCAACAGCAAGTTATACATTCTTGATAGTATCTTAGTTTTGGGTTCTAACAGTTCTGTTTCTAGTTTGGATTTTTCCACCTGGAAGCCAGTTTTCTTGCCTTAAGAGAGAATATTATGAAAATGCCCGATAATAATATTATGAAAATGCCCGATAATAAATGTTGGAAATGTAAAGAGACTGAAGGTACATTCTTTCACCTTTGGTGGACGTGCCCAAGAATCAAGGCTTTCTGGGAGATGATATATAATGAAATGAAAAAGGTATTTAAATATACCTTCCTGAAGAAACCAGAGGCCTTCCTTCTGGGCATTGTCGGCCAATTGGTGCCAAAGAAGGACAGAACTTTTTTTATGTACGCTACAACAGCAGCAAGAATACTTATTGCAAAGTATTGGAAGACACAAGATTTACCCACTTTGGAAGAATGGCAGATGAAGGTGATGGACTATATGGGATTGGCAGAAATGACTGGCAGAATCCGAGACCAGGGAGAAGAGTCGGTGGAAGAAGATTGGAAGAAATTTAAAGACTATCTACAGAAATATTGTAAAATTAATGAATGTTAGAATGATGTTGGATAGAAATTAAGTGGTTTCCAGCTGTAATGCTTTAAGAGAATATGAAAAAAGGGTTATAAATAGGTAAAAACATAATGGTAAGGATTTGCTGAACCAACAATTTGAGGTGGAATACAAAAAAGGGAGGCATGAGGAGGTCTGGGAAACAAGCTAAAGGAAAATAAGCAATGGAAAATTTGTGTGTTTTTAATTATTTTTATTTTGTATTTTCGTTATTTTTTTATTTTATTGTAATACTTTAAAAAATCTCAATAAATATCTTATAAAAAAATAGAATTTTAAGCATAACCTTGCTAGTGTGTGAAATGAGTGCAATTATGCAGTAGTTGGAGCATTCTTTGGCATTGCCCTTCTTTGGGACTGGGATGTAGACTGATCTTCTCCAATCCTCTGGCCACTGCTGAGTTTTCCAAATTTGCTGGCATATTGAGTGTAGCACCTTAACAGCATCATCTTTTAAAATTTTAAATAGTTCAGCTGGAATATCATCACTTCCACTGGCCTTGTTATTAGCAGTGCTTTCTAAGGCCCATTTGACTTCACTCTCCAGGATATCTGGCTCAAGGTCAGCAACCACACTAACTGGGGTATACGAGACATCCATTTCTTTCTGGTATAGTTCCTCTGTGTATTCTTGCCACCTCTTCTTGATGTCTTCTGCTTCTGTTAGGTCCTTTCCACTTTTGTCTTTTATTATGGTAATCTTTGTACAAAATGTTCCTTTCATATCTCCAATTTTCTTGAACAGATCTCTGGTTTTTCCCATTCTATTGTTTTCCTCTATTTCTTTACATGGCTCGTTTAAGAAGGCCTTCTTGTCTCTCCTTGCTATTTTTTGGAAATCTGCATTCAATTTCCTGTATCTTTCACTATCTCCCTTGCATTTTGCTTGCCTTCTCTCCCCCGCTATTTGTAAGGCCTCGTTGGGCAGCCACTTGGCTTTCTTGCATTTCCTTTTCATTGGGATGGTTTTAGTTGCTGCCTCCTGTATAATGTTACGAGCCTCCATCCATAGTTCTTCAGGCACTCTGTCCAGCAAATCTAAATCCTTAAACCTGTTCCTCACTTCCACTGTGTATTCATATGGGATTTGACTTAGATTGTATCTTACCGGCCCAGTGGTTTTTCCTACTTTCTTCAGTTTAAGCTTGAATTTTGCTATAAGAAGCTAATGATCTGAGCCACAGTCAGCTCCAGGTCTTGTTTTTGCTGATTGTATAGAGCTTCTCCATCTTTGGCTGCAGAGAATATAATCAATCTGATTTTGATGCTGCCCATCTGGTGATGCCCATGTGTAGAATCGTCTCTTGTGTTGTTGGAAAAGAGTGTTTGTGATGACCAGCTTGTTCTCTTGACAGAACTCTATTAGCCTTTGCCCTGCTTCGTTTTGAACTCCAAGGCCAAACTTGCCAGTTGTTCCTTTTATCTCTTGACTCCCTACTTTAGCATTCCAATCCCCTATAATGAGAAGAACATCCTTCTTTGGTGTCATTTCTATAAGGTGTTGTAAGTCTTCATAGAATTGGTCAATTTCAGTTTCTTCAGCACCAGTGGTTGGTGCATAAACTTGGATTACTGTGATGTTAAAAGGTCTGCCTTGGATTCGTATCGAGATCATTCTATCATTTTTGAGATTGCATCCCAGTACAGCTTTTGCCACTCTTTTGTTGACTATGAGGGCCACTCCATTTCTTTTATGGGATTCTTGCCCACAGTAGTAGATATGATGGTCATCCGAACTGAATTCGCCCATTCCTGTCCATTTTAGTTCACTGATGCCCAGGATGTCAATATTTATTCTTGCCATCTCATTTTTGACCACATCCAACTTACCAAGGTTCATATCCGCAACTGAGCGTCCTTTCGGCTTTGGCCCAGCCGCTTCATCAGCTCTGAATATCCTTGTACTTGTCCTCCGCTCTTCCTCAGTAGCATGTTGGACGCCTTCCGACATGAGGGGCTCATCTTCCAGCGTCATAACTTTTATATGCCTGTTGTCTTTGTCCATGGCGTTTTCTTGGCAGGAATACTGGAGTGGCTTGCCGGTTCCTGCTCCAGGTGGATCACGTTTGGTCAAAGCTCTCCACTATGACCTGTCCATCTTGGGTGGCCCTGCACGGCATAGCTCATAGCTTCTCTGAGTTATTCAAGCCCCTTCGCCACGGCAAGGCAGTGATCCATGAAGGGGACTTGTTATTTAGATGTCCCTTTTATGAAGAGGCACGTAGTAAGATCATGGATCCCCTACTGGTGAGGTTCACCGACCTCCCGCAAAAGCAAAAATTTGAAATTTGCTGTTAGGCAAAGAGCAGAAGATGACCTGGATGGTCGCCAGATTCTGTGTACAGATCTGTAGGCGCAGACCATCGCCCAACTCAAAATAGTCCGGCATGAAAAGCCCTGACTCTGAGTCAACTCCCTGGGATAGTTTATTGTTGTACATTTGTAGTGAAGTTACAGATTTAAAACTTTGGTCAAGAAAGGAGCAGAGTATGCTGGGTAATCAAAAAGCCACAAGAGTTATGGGAAAGAGGTCTGTTGCTTTAACCCTGCAGACCGACAGTCTCCAAATGTGTAAATTGTTATCTTAGGAAGGAAGTTCTCTATTTTGATTTGGGGGCTTGACACCTGGGGCTCCAGCTACTCACACCCACCTAGTGTTGTTTTCAGTCTTTTAATTACCTGGGAATGTGCATCTGTGAAACATCCGAGGAAAGGGGTGAGCCCTTTGATCCAGGTTCTGGGAACTTAATGAGCTCAGCTGTCACAAGTTAAAATTATTAGCCCATAAGCTGGTCATTGGTGAATTTGAATGTAATCAAGAATTGTGATTGGGTCTGGGTTCTGGTTCCACGTGAGATTTGTGAATAAAGATCCTAAGAATGGCTGAGAAAGCACGCTCTGCAACCTGCGATTCACGATTCACTTTTAGCGTACCACCTTGCTGGCAGCAGTCCTGTGTCTCTTTGTAATGGAGATTCCTGCTGACTTTGTAATGCGGATCTACTGAAGGACTTTGAAACTATCCTATCTCTGCCTTTGTTCTTAGAAGTGAGTATCTTAGTTAGCTATACTAAACAATGTCTTTATTTTATCTGCCTGCAAGATACAAAAGATGTGCCTGCTTTTTAAGCATGTTAACTTTGTGCGTTTTTTTAAATAAATTTTAAAAAAAGAAACTTTCTTTTGTCTTATGTGCCAATCTGAGGGAAAATCTAAGTCCAACGCCAACTACCGTATTTTTCGCACCATAGGGCGCACCGGACCATAGGGCGCACCTAGTTTTGGGAGGCGGAAAACAATAAAAATTTATTCTGAACCCCAGAAGCCAGAACAGCAAGAGGGATCTGGCTTCTGGGATACCGTGCGGCTGTTCTGGCTTCTGGGATAACCGCGCCAAGCCTCTTCAGGGCAGCGGGATGAAGGCTCCCCCTGCCCGAAGAGGCTGCGCAGGGCTAAGGCAGAAGCCAGGACAGGCGCATCGCTGAAGGGGCGCTGCGCCTTCTCCCTCTCTGCGCAACGCCTCTCACAGGAGAGGCGTTGTGCAGAGAGGGAGAAGGTGCAGCGCCCTTCAGCGAAGCCGGAGAAAGAATAGAAGGAGACCCTTCTGTTCCTCCTTGGGCTTCGCTGGACAGGCGCGTCGCTGCGAAGCGGGAGGAGAAACAGAAGGAGTCCCTTCTGTTCCTCCTCCGGCTTCCAGGACAGGCACGTCGCTCAAGGGGTGCTGCTCCTTCTCTCTCTCTGCGCAGCGCCTCTTCTTCACAGGAGAGGCGCTGCGCAGAGGGAGAAGGCACAGCGCCCCTTTAGCAAAGCTGGAGGCCTCCGGCTTCCAGGTCAGGCACGCCGCCGCGAAGCCAAGGAGCCTACATTTGCTCCACAGGACGCACACACATTTCCCCTTCATTTTTGGAGGGGGAAAAGTGCTTCCTATAGAGCGAAAAATACGGTACTTGGTTACGCTATACCTGATGAATTTCTGCCTGCAAGTTTGTGGAAGCAGCTTGCAGAGTGGGGCAACCGATAACAAAGGAGCATAGTCTTCTCCCCTGGACTGTGCCTCCCAGTGCCCTGAGACGGAGTGGTGGCTGCATTACCATTTCTGTTGCATTTTGTTTTGTCAAAAAGTAAATGGCTGCCGGCCTCCGTTCCAGAAACCTGACCCAGCTGGAGGGTAAGGGCAGGTGAGGGAGGGGCGAGTGGCCGGAGCCCCTTTACTACAATAAATTATTTCTAAATTTATTGTTGTACATTGTTTCAATTGTCTGTTTTAACCATATTTGCGCAGCAGTTTCTAATGTTGTGAGTGTCCTCTATTTCAGAGGCTTCTACTCTGCAGCCTCTTACATTTGTTTTAACTGCGTGTCTTTGTTTTTTAGTTCTTATCTGTTTTAATTATCAGTATTTATCCATCCATTATCCGTGTTTAATCTTGTATTTTATTCAGATGTTTTATCCTATGCCTGTTTATTTGTCCTCATTTTCTCTAACAATTATCGGTTTAAAAAAAAATCCTAACTGCTACTTTATTTATATGCTCTTTCTTTTTTTTATCCTGGTCTGTGACAATAATAATAATAATAATAATTAATAATAATAAATTTCATTTATATCCCGCCCTCCCCAGCCGAAGCCGGGCTCAGGGCGGCTAACAACAATAAAACAGTACAACAGTACGACACAACACAACACTCTAAAATCATTCATTATAAAATTAATTCGAATCAAACCACTGGCAACCATTGGGCCAGAGCTCATAGAGCTCATAAAGTTCATACAAGTAGGTTCCAGAGTTCAGTCCTCTGGCCATGGCAACCTACACTTACCTCCAGGAGTCTTTGGGATGCCATCCTCTCCTGTAGTGACAGAGCGAAGGTCACTACAGGCGACCTCTGCCAGTGCCAACCTCGGGATGCTGAGGAACTTCAAACGGTCACAAGCTCCGTTGCTAGGCAACGGCAGTTGAGAACATGGAATTCCCGGCCTCAGTGCCAAGGCTCTAGGAGAGTCCGTGTGGCCTAGTGGTTAGAACTATGTTAATGCCATGCAACGCTAGGGTGATATATATATATATATTCTTTGAAATGTACAATTTAATACTTTTTCTATTATTTGTATCCTGCTTTGCAGGCTCTTGTTGTCTCCTAAAGAAGCTGACAGGATTGCTCCCCTGTACTTATGTCTTTGCCGTGTACATTTATGAACGTTTATTTTATATTTGGGGCCTTTGTTTGTTTTTTTTATAAATATTTATTAGAGTTTTCAATTTTATACAAACAAAAAAGAAAAAGAAGGAAAAAAATATTAAAAACAAATCAATTTCAATATCAATTTTCAATAACATATTTCCTTGACTTCCTCATACCTCCCCTTCTTGTTTTCTAGTTCAAATTGTTTATCCAGCAAATCCTAATCTCTTAACATTCCATTTAACTAACACCTTATTTTCCAATCAACTTCTTAAATTTTGTAACTTAAACAATATTTATACGAATTCTTTTTGCCATAACAGCTAGAGACCACATAAATTCAATCCAGCATCTTTCAAAGTTCATTAATTTTTATATTTGGGGCCTTTGAATTCTTAACTCTAAACTCTGGATTAATAACATTTTAGGAATCTTCCAGAATGGCTAATTCTATTGCCGGGAAGGACTCGGTGACCCCGGTCTATTTTAGGTGAGAGGGTGGTATGGGGTTGGGGGCAGGTGAGATGGAGCTGCTTGGCAGTGGGTGTGTTGTATGCAGAAAGCGTACGCTTCAATTCCCGTGACCCACCTCCTTTCAGTTACTAGTTTCTTGGGGTTGGGGCTAAATCCATGATGGGTCAGAGAAAAATGAGCGGTGGCAGGAACCAGTCAAAGCAAGGCAGATCTTAATTTTACTGTTGTGACAGAGTTTCTCACCTTACATGTTGCATGGAGGTGAGGAGCCAAGACAAGTGTGTGTAACAACTTTTAAAGACTTGATAATAATAATAATTTATTTTTTATACCCCCCCCTTCAATCTGGCTGGGTTTCCCTTAGCCCAGAGGTTTTGGACTTTTTTGAGTCCACGCCTCCCTTGACCAACTACATTCTTTCTGTGAGGCTCAGGAGCCCAGCTATGTCACCCCTTGCCAGCAGAGCTGGCAGCCTCTCGTCCTTTTTCTGACTCCTTCCTTTGTGGAGTGTTCCTTCTTCTCCTCTCCCCTCTCCTTAGGAGTCCTCTGGACAGCCACAGCTGCCGCCCCTTCCCTAAAGAGAGGTGCCTCCTCACGCTGCCCCACAGGGGCCTGGGGAGCACCCCCTGGCCAGCTCCAGAGGCACCGTTCGCCTGGGGAGCTTGTAGCCAGGGCTGCTGCAACAAACAGCTGTGCAAGCCTTTGGGAGGCAGAGATGCAAGAAGGCATGGAGGGAGAAAGAGGGACAGAGGCCAGTGTTGCTCCCAGCATCCTTGACCATCATTCAAGGCACCAAAGGGTGCCACAGCACCCTGGTTGAAAACCACTGCCCACCCAACAAGCATCATACATGCATCACAGAAAGAGGCAGTCTTGTCTCCTGGCTTGTCTCTTGTCATGATACCTGACAATGTCTGCTGGTTGCCCTTTCCTGACCAGTCTGAGCCTTTCCCTTGAAATGGTAAATACCTCAGTTCTTGAATCCATTGTCACAGATCTACCCCTATTTATGTGAGATGTTTATAGCTTTTGAAGGATTTATAAGTGAAAAGAACTATTGGGAAAGGTTTTTCCTTCAACTGCAGAGTAAATATCTGGGGTCATTAAGAAGGCTTCAGGATTGCTCTGTGAACTCAAAGAAAGTGTCTTTTTTTTCAGGGAATATTTTATCATTTTTGAATGGTGAAGGATTGTTTTTTCTCTAGGGTGCGTGTCTGCTATGTGTGCACCTTAAGATTTGTGTAACACTCATGCCAACTTCTCTTGCCCAGTGCCTGCAAGCCCCCTGCTGTGACATCATAGAATGCTTGCAGTTGTGTGTTTTTTAAACCACACCAGCCACTGCTCATCAGGAGCAGAACTGAGCAGCTTCTGTGAGTGAAGTGAAGAGCTGTTTCTCAGAAGGGGAAGCCCTGGGAGAGACTAGGGTTCAAATACCTCCTTACTCAGTTATGCAGCTCACTGGGTGACCTGGGGCCAGGTTGTCATCTTGAGCTCCTTGGAGAAAAAGATGGGATATCAATGCAGACGCCCTCAGAAGGTGGTGGACTCTTCTTCTTTGGAGGTTTTTTATACACAGAGGTTGGGTGGTAATTTGCAAGGGATTCTTGAATTGGATTCCTGTTTTGCAGGCAATTGGACTAGATGCACCTTGGGGTTCTTTCCAAATCTACAATTCTATGATTTTGTTTAAGTGTCATTTTATTGATTAGATAGGAAACCCCTTCGAGACTGCTCTGAGGTGCCAGGTTGGATATAAGCACCATAAATGAGAAAAGAGAGAGACACGTCAGCCTGTGAATGACCCCAGGCAGCTGGCAGAAGGACTCGGACACAGAGGCAGAGGGAACCTGGAGGCTTCAGGACGACGTTGCTGTTAAGCACTGGACGCAGTGCTGACTGGAAAAGGTGAGTGGCCATCTGCAAGATCTTTATATATATATATATAGAATAGAAGAATATCATTTATTACGGCCATAGGCCCATACAGGTAAAAACAACACATAAATAACAGCTTGTGCCGTAAATAGATAATATTTATTCAGAATTTTGAAGATTACAAAGAGAAAAAAGAAAAAAGAAAAAAAGACAGAAAAAGTACAATCATTTTTAAAAAAGAGAAAAAAACAAAAAACAAAAAAAAACAGATTAAACCTTTACATAACTTTCTTCCTTTACTTATTTCCTTGACCTCCTCACACCTCCCATTTTTGTATTCTAATTCAAATTGTTATTTCAGCAAATCCTTCCAACCTTGTTTTTATCTTAATAATTTTATTTAATATATTGTAGTTTTACGTTCACTCTTTCGTCAATTCATTTTTACTTAATCCTTTATATCGTTTCTACCAAAGCCATATAATTTTCTTTTTCCAACATCTTTCTAACAATCCTTAATTTTACAATATTTTTGAAGATATACTTTAAATTTTTTCCACTCTTCTTCCACCGACTCTTCTCCTTGGTCCCGGATTCTGCCAGTCATCTCAGCCAATTCCATGTATTCCATCACTTTCGTCTGCCATTCTTCCCGGGTGGGTAGATCTTGTGTCTTCCAATACTTTGCGATGAGTATTCTTGCTGCTGTTGTGGCGTACATAAAAAAAGTTCAAGATCTTACAGAGCTCATGAGATCTTGTTTTTTTTTTTGAATTTTTTTTATTTTCAATGCAGAATCATAACAAAAATTACAAACATTGAATCCAAAATAATACTATACAAACAAAAATCCCCGGAACATATAGGAAAAAAAACAGAAAACGAAAGAAAAAAAAGCAAAGGAAACAAGACTAAACTAAACAAAAACGAAAAAGCACACATCTACAGGAAAAAAAACCATATCATTACGTACATAAACACAAATTGACTTCCTTTCTTTGTTCTAAGACCTCAAAAAATTTACTCTTACTGTGTTGTTGTGTCTAATTAGATTACTTCCACCTTGGTACTTTTTTTTTTTTTTACACCATTTTTCTTTTCCTTTAACCCTGTAAAGCATCATTCATTACATACCAATATACTAACTCCAGAACAATGTTTTTTCATATACTCTTTAGCACAACCCCATTCTTTTAATAATTTCTGGTCCGATTGTCCCCTTATGTAAGCTGTGAGTCTTGCCAGATTTATGTATTCACAAAATTTAATTTGCCATTCTTTCACTGATGGAATTTTTCTGCCTTTCCAGTTTTTAGCTATAAGCATCCTGGCAGCTGTTGTTGCATAAAGGAATACTTTCCTTTGATTTTCGGGGATATCATTTGTAATTAAACCTAAAAGGAATGCCTCCGGTTTTTTTCTGAAAGATATTTTAAACATCTTTTTGAGTTCTTCATAGATTTCATTCCAGAATTGTCTAATAGGTCGGCATTCCCACCACATGTGAAACATTGTTCCTGTTTCTTTTTTACATCTCCAACAGGTATTCGATTTTAATTTGTAAATTTTAGCCAATTTTACCGGAGTTAAGTACCATTGGTACACCATTTTCATGAAATTTTCTCTGATTGTGTAACATGCCGTGAATTTAATATCATATTTCCATAATTTCTCCCATTGGTCCAGCCGAATTACATATCCTTATCACATGCCCATTTAGTCATAACTTATTTTACTTCTTCATCCTTTAATTCCCATTCTAATAATAAATTATACATTTTGGATATATTCTTTTTTGAGTTTTGTAATAATACTTTTTGTAATTTTGATTCTTCTTTTTCAAATCCTATTGCTTTATCCTGATTGAATATTTGGGCAATTTGGTGATATTGTAACCATGTGGTACAATATGGGGTCACCTCTTTATATGGTCTTAGTTTTAATTGGCCCTGTTCCTCCTTTAGGAGCTGCTGGTATGTTGCCATTCTTCCTATCATATTTTTCTTTTTAACCGATATTACTTCTAATGGTGAGACCCACCATGGGGTTTTCGGTTCGAACAACCTTCTATGTCTCACCCAGACCTTGTATAATGCATTTCTAATTACATGACTGAGAAATTCTTTATGTACTGCCACTTTGTTGTAAATTAGATAGGCATGCCAACCATATCTGTTGTTCCATCCCTCCAAGTCTAAAATGGCACTATTATCTAACTTAATCCAGTCTCTGATCCAACTAAAGCATGCTGCATCGTAATATAGTCTCAGGTCTGGGAGTCCAAAGCCTCCCCACTCTTTTATGTCAGTTAATAATTGATGTTTGATCCGTGGCTTTTTGCCTTGCCATATAAACTTTGTTAGGTCCATTTTCCATTTTTTAAAACAATCATCTTTACCTATTATGGGAATCATTTGAAAAAGGAACAAGAGTTTTGGTAAAATATTCATTTTAATAGCCGAAATTCTACCCCTGAGTGTTAAATTCAATCTTGTCCAAATTTCCATTTCTCTTTTTGTTTCTTCCCATTTTTTTTTATAATTATCTTCAAACAAATTTATATTTTTCATTGTTACTTGGATTCCTAAATATTTCATTTTTTTTTACAATTTGTAATCCAAATTTTTCTACCAGTTCCTTTTTCTCTTGGTCTCCCATGTACTTTACCATTAGTTTCGTTTTTCCTTTATTCAAAGCAAAACCTGAGACCCTTCCAAAGTTTTCCATTTTTTCTAGAGCCTTTGCTATGCTTTCCTTTGGATTTTCCACCATTAACACTAAATCATCTGCAAATGCCCTTATTTTGTATATTTTCTCCCCTAGGGATATTCCATTTATTTCTTGATCCAGTCTGATTTCTTGATTTGGTATTTCCAAAACCAGAATGAATAATAATGGTGAAAGTGGGTACCCTTGTCTGGTGCCCTTCTGTATTTTAAAATAATCAGTCATGTCATTATTTATTATTATATTTGATTCTTGTTGTTCATAAATTGCTTTTAACCCTCTTGTAATTTGGTCTCCCAGGTCCATCTGGTCTAATAATATTTTTAGAAATTTCCTTTTTTTTTAATAATTTTTTATTAAATTTTATTTTACAAATTAATCAACGCAATCCTGTCCTCAAATTTCCAGTTTTTGTACTTCCACCAGCTCCTCCACCAATCATCCCTATTTTCTATTCATTACGCATTTCCCATGTCTTATATTGCCAGTTAATACTAACTTATCATCTCAGTTTTTTTACAATACATCTTTAACAGTCACAAAGCCTCTAATAATATTTTTAGAAATTTCCTTTTTTTTAAAGAAATATTTATTAAGATTTCACAAAAACAAACATACAAAAACACATAGTAACAAAAGAGAAAAAATAAAAGATGAATAAAACATACAGAAACAACAAAAAAATTAAAAACAATTGTTTTTCATAACATAAAACTCGTTTGCTTGTTTCTTTGACTTCCTCACACCTCCCCTTCTTGTATTCCCATTTAAATAATCAAATCAGCAAATCCTTACCCTCTTTCATTTATCTTATCTCTATAACTTAACATTTTATAACTCAGTATTTTCATACATTATCAATCCATTTTTGCATATTCTTATTAACTTTGTTGCCAACACCACTTATTTCCAATCCAACACCATTTTAGTTATTTTTTTTTTACCTAATTAACCCTTCTTCCATATTCTTAAAGCATTACAGCTGGAAACCACTCAATTTCTATCCAACATCATTCTAACATTCATTAATTTTGCAATATTTCTGTAAATAGTCTTTAAATTTCTTCCAATCTTCTTCCGCCGCCTCTTCTCCCTGGTCCCGGATTCTGCCAGTCATTTCTGCCAGTCCTTTATACTCCATCATCTTCATCTGCCATTCTTCCAAAGTGGGTAAATCTTGTGTCTTCCAATATTTTGCAATAAGTATTCTTGCTGCTGTTGTAGCGTACATAAAAAAAGTTCTGTCCTCTTTGGCACCAATTGGCCGACAATGCCCAGAAGAAAGAACTCTGGTTTCTTCGGGAAGGTATATTTAAATACCTTTTTCATTTCATTATAAATCATTTCCCAGAAAGCCTTAATCCTTGGGCACGTCCACCAAAGGTGAAAGAATGTACCTTCAGTTTCTTTACCTTTCCAACATTTATTATCGGGCAGGTGATATATTTTTGCAAGCTTGACTGGGGTCATGTACCACCTGTATATCATTTTCATAATATTCTCTCTTAAGGCATTACATGCCGTAAATTTCATACCGGTGGTCCACAACTGTTCCCAGTCCGCAAACATAATGTTAGGTCCAACATCTTGTGCCCATTTAATCATAACAGATTTCACCGTTTCATCCTGAGTGTTCCATTTCAACAGCAAGTTATACATCCTTGACAAAATCTTAGTTTTGGGTTCTAACAGTTCTGTTTCTAATTTTGATTTTTCCACCTGGAAGCCAATTTTCTTGTCCAAATTATATGCCTCCATTATCTGATAGTAATGAAGCCAATCTCGCACTTTGTTTTTTAGTTTCTCAAAACTCTGCAATTTTAGTCTATCTCCCTCTTGTTCCAAGATTTCCCAATATTTCGGCCATTTGGCCTCCATATTGAGCTTTTTCTGAGCTTTTGCTTCCATTGGTGACAGCCACCTTGGTGTTTTATTTTCCAATAAATCCTTATATCTTGTCCAAACATTGAACAAAGCTTTCCTGACAGTATGGTTCTTAAATGCTTTATGTGCTTTAACCTTGTCCTACCACAAATATGCATGCCACCCAAAAACATTGTTAAAACCTTCTAAATCCAAAATGTCTGTGTTCTCAAGAAGTAGCCAGTCTTTCAGCCAGCAAAATGCTGCTGATTCATAGTAAAGTTTAAAGTCTGGCAGGGCAAATCCACCCCTTTCCTTTGCATCAGTCAATATCTTAAATTTTATTCTGGGCTTCTTGCCCTGCCAGACAAATTTAGAGATATATTTCTGCCACTTCTTGAAACAATCCATCTTGTCCACAATTTGCAGTGTTTGAAACAAAAACAACATTCTAGGCAATACATTCATCTTTATAGCTGCAATTCGACCCAACAAGGAAAGCTTCAAATTTGACCAAATTTCTAAGTCTTTTTTCACTTCCGTCCAACATTTTTCATAATTATCTTTAAATAAGTTCCCATTTTTTGCTGTCATATTAATCCCCAAGTATTTCACTTTCTTGACCAAATTCAGACCTGTCTCATTCTGAAACCTCTCTCTTTCAGTCAGTGTTAAATTTTTCTCTAAAACCTTAGTTTTTGACTTGTTCAATTTAAATCCTGCCACTTGACCAAATTCTTGAATTAGTTCTAAAACCCTTTTGGTACTAGATTCTGGCTCCTGTAACGTTAATACTAAATCATCTGCAAATGCTCTCAATTTGTACTGTTTGGCTCCGACCTGTATACCTTTAACCAACCGGTCCCTTCTAATCATATTCAGCAGAACCTCCAGGACCAATATAAAAAGCAATATTTTTAGAAATTTCCATGAAACTTTGTCGAAGGTCTGAGGGTATTGGCGGCGAGCTTTGCTCCAGTGGCGGTTAGGCATTGGTATGGGTATTGTTATGTAGATGTCTGGGGGGGGGCGCCATCACCTCCCCGGATATTGAAGGGTAGTCCGGTAAAGGATTCCGGGGGGCTTGGCCCCGTCGGAAGCCTATGGAGGCCAGGGCCCAAGACACGCCCCCGAGCGGTGACCCCGGGGGAGTGCCTAGTTGATGGCATCAGCAGGGCTCCCCCTGCTGGTGTTAACCCTTCCGGGTATTCAAGGAAGCAGGCCGAAGCCGGATAGTTGGATAGGAACAATGTCTAAGCCAATACCGCTCATCACCTGTAACCAATAAAGTTGCGGGCAATTTTAGCCCAGTAACCTTAAAATAATGCGTTCTCAAAGTCTCTGGGGTCAGTTTGACACCATAGTCCCGTGAGAAAGCCCTTTTGAAATTTGCTGTCATACAGCCTAGTGGAGTGCTTGAATTACAAGCCGTTGAACACGCCCCCCGCATCGCTATGTCCCTTGTGAAGTGCTACTTACCAGATTCTCAGAGATTTGCTTCCCTTTGTTCCCGATCAAAATGCAGTCGCCTGATTTGGAAATGCGATACTGAAAGGTCCAAATTCAGTGCCCCAGCACCCTGTTACCATAAATTCTGTTGGAACCGGTTCAGACCGGTTTGAACCAGCTGAAACCAGTTGGGAAAAGTCCATGTGGGTTCCAACTTGCCCAGTCGAGTTTGAACGGGTCTAGACTGGTTGGAACTGGCTCAGACTGCTTGGAACAGGTCTAGGCTGGTTTGAACCGGTTGGAACAGGTGGATGTCATTTGAAACTGGCCCAAGCTGGTTAGATTGGGTCCAGGTCGGTTGGAACAGGTCTATGTCGCTTGGAACCAGCCCAGCCCAGTTGGAACAAGTTCATACCAGTTGGATCCAGTCCAAGCCGGTTGGAACCAGCACAAACCAGTTGGAAAAGTTGCCGGTGGGTACCAACTTGCCCAGACCAGAACCTGTTCAGACTGGTTTGCTTTGGCCCAGACTGCTTGAAACTGGCTCAGACTGGTTTGAACATGTCTAGGCCGGTTTGAATCGGTGTAGGCCAGTTTGTGCTGGTCCAAGCTGGTTTGAACAGGTCTAGGCTAGTTTGAAGAAGAAGAAGAAGAAGAAGAAGAAGAAGAGGAGGAGTTTGGATTTGATATCCCGCCTTTCACTCCCTTTAAGGAGTCTCAAAGCGGCTAACAATCTCCTTTCCCTTCCTCCCCTCAACAAACACTCTGTGAGGTGAGAGACTTCAAAGAAGTGTGACTGGCCCAAGGTCACCCAGCAGCTGCATGTGGAGGAGCGGAGACACGAACCCGGTTCCCCAGAATACGAGACTACCGCTCTTAACCACTACACCACACTGGCTCTTAGTTTGTCCCGGACCAAGCCTGTTTGAACAGTTCCAGACAGCTTCGAGCAGGTCCAGGCCAGTTGGAGCAGATGCAGTTTCATCTGAAACTGGCCCAAGATTTTTAGAACAGTCCCAGGCTGGTTGGAACCGGTCCAAGCCGGTTCGAACCTGTTGAGACCAGCTTGAACCAGTCCAAACTGGTTTGAACCAGTCTTGGCCAGTTTCAACCACTTTAGGCCGGTTTGAAATGGCCCAAGCCAGTTTGAGCAGTTCCAAGTGTATTGGAAATGGCCCAGACAGGTTGGATCAGGTCCAGGCCAGTTGGAGCAGGTGCAGGTCATTTGAATCTGGCCCAAGCTGGTAAGAAAAGTTCCAGGATGGTTTGAAGAGGACTATGTCGCTTGGAACCAGTCCAGACCAGTCGGATCCAGTTCATACAAGTTGGGTCCCGCCCAAGCCGGTTGGAACCAGCCCAAACCAGTTGGAAAACGTCCAGGCTGGTTCCAACTTGCCCAGACCAGTTTAAACTGGCCTAGACTGGTTGGAAATAGCTCATACTGGTTGCAACAGGTCTAGGCTGGTTTGAACCGGTCGAAGCCGTATGAACTGGTCAAGGCTGGTTTGTGCCAGTCGAAGCTGGTTTGAACCGGTCTAGGCCTCTTTCAACCGATCTAGAGCGGTTTGTGCTGGCTTAAGCCAGTTTGGCAGGTCCAAACAGGTTTGAACCAGTCTAGGCCGGTTTGAGCATGTCTAGGCCACTTTGAACTGGTCTAGGCCACTTTGTGTTTGTCCAAGGGGTTTGAACCGGCCAAGGCTGGTTTGAACTGGTCGAGGTTGGTTTGTGCCAGTCCAAACCGGTTTGAACCGGTCTAGGCCAGTTTGTGCAGGTCCAAGCCGGTTTGTGCTGGTCCAAGCTGGTTTGAACCAGTCTAGGCCAGTTTGCGCAGGTCCAAGGCGGTTTGTGCTGGTCCAAGCCGGTTTGAACCGGTCTATGCCGGTCCAAGCCGCTTTGAACAGGTCTAGGCTGGTTTGAGCCAGCCCAAACCAGTTTGAACAGTTCCAGACAGCTTCAAGCAGCTCCAGGCCAGTTGGAGCAGGTGCAGGTCATTTGAAACTGGCCCTAGCTGGTTAGAATTTGGAAGTAGCTCAGACTGGTTGCAACAGGTCTAGGCTGATTTGAACGGGTCAATGCCGATTTGTGCCGGTCCAAGCTGGTTCGAATCGGTCTAGGCTGGTTTTTGCTGGTCTCAGCCAGTTTGTGCTGGTCCAAGCACGTTTGAACTGGTCGAGGCCACTTTGAACCGGTCGTGATGGTTTGTGCTGGTCCAAACCTGCACCTGCTCCAACATGCCTGGACCTTCTCCAACATGTCTGGGCCAGTTCCAAGCCACTTGGAACTGTTCAAACTGGCTTGGGACGGTTCAAACTGGCCAAGACCCACTCAAACCAGCTTGGACTGACACAAACTGGCCTAGACCGGTTCAAACAGGCATAGACCAGTTGAAAGTAGCTTGGACCGGCACAAATTGATTTGGACCAGTTCATACCAGCCTAGACCTGTTGCAGAAGTCTCAGCTAATTCCGACCATTCTGGGCCAGTTCAAACTGGTCTGGGCAAGTTAGAACCTGCCTGGACTTTTTCCAAGTGGTTTGAGCTGGTTGAAACCGGCTTGAACTGGCTCAAACTGGCCTATACCTAACGTGGTTGTGCGCGTTTGGATCATAAGCCATAGTAACGTCCACTGGGCCAGAAACCGTGCTGTCAGCCGTGGCCAGGGGTGCGGGTTAGATCTGCCAAAACATGTTGAAATCTCCTGGATCACTCACCGTGGAATGCGTTGGGCGGAATTTCTGCCAGCAGTAAAAGCTAGAGCCGCCATGAAAGGCCCACCCGATGCCCTTGTCATTCAGCTGGATGGAAATGATTTGGCCTACTGGAAGAGCGTGGACTTAATGTGGAACATTTTCGATGGTTTTGATGATCTGAGGATTTCTTTCCCAAATTTAGTCATAATTTGGTCATCACTGTTGGAAAGGCGCACTTGGAGGGACTGCCGATGCCCTATTGCTATGAACAAATCCAGAAAGATCCTGGAACGCTCAGTGGCGCGTAGAGTGGCAGCGCTGGGGGGGGGGCTCATTGATCACCGCAACATCCAGTTCAGCAAGGTGACCCTCTACTGCGAGGATGGCGTGCATCTTTCCAATGCAGGAAACGATGTTTGGTTGGCTGACATATCTGTGGGGATTAGGGATTGGTTGCAGGTCTGAGGGTATTGGCGGCGAGCTTTGCTCGAGTGGCGGTTAGGCATTGGTATGGGTATTGTTATGTAGATGTCTGGGGAGAGGAGCGCCATCACCTCCCCCGGATATTGAAGGCTAGTCCGGTAAAGGATTCTGTGGGGTGTGGCCCCAACCGAAGCCTATGGAGGCCAGGGCCCAAGGCAAGCCCCTGAGCTGTGTCCCCGGGGGAGTGCCTAGTTGATGTGCATCAGCAGGGCTCCCCCTGCTGGTGTTAACCCTTCCGGGTCTTCAAGCAAGCAGGCCGAAGCCGGATAGTCAGATAGGACCAATGCCTAAGCCAATACCGCTCTTCACCTGCAACCAATAAAGTTGTGGGCAGAGGACTTCCGGAGCAGCGCACTCGGAGGACGGGTGAAGGATTGCGCTCTTGGCAACTTGAGGCAGTCCAGACGCCAGAGAAAACTGAGGGAGAACAGGAGGCGTGAGTTTTCCCGAGCTCAGGTGGGGATCCTGAGTTCAGAGCTGATGGCAGCACATTTATGGGGTTTCCCCAAAACCAAACCATTTAAAAATGTCTGGCCGAAGAGCTAGCAAGGGGAGAACCTCAGCGCTAAGGGGCAGAGCCATTCTCTGGCGTTAACGTCTCCAAACCCGGCGAGAAAGCGCTGAACTCTCCATTAAGTTTAAAGCTGGAGATAAAGAGACCCCCGCCCCCCTCCTTATAAAGAAATGGAAACTGGAAAACTGCTGGTTATCGGCAGAGCACAGAGGTGGAGGCAGCAGAAATAAAGAATATGTAAAATACAGAGTGAGCTTTTAAGAGTGAAAGGGGACCAATCCCCACAGCACCAACAGTAACTGTTATTAAACTTCACAAAGGTGCCTTATAAGAGTGAATATAACCCAACAGAGTTTTAAAACAGCAAAGACAGAGACTGCTGAGAATGCTGAGACAGAGACTGCTTAAATAGCAGAGAAAGGGGGGAAACCAGCAGCTTCTACTTACATAAAGTTGCAGCTTTTAACCAGAGCCTTCAATTAAAAAGAAATAAGGACAAAACACTCTGGGTCGGCTGTGTGGGACGAAGGGGCTGTGAGGGGAAGGAGAAGGGTGAATGAGTCCCGCCATAACAGACACAAAGGCAGGCACAAACAAAGGCAAGCAGGAAGAGAAAGGGGAAAACATAAATTATGAAAAAGAATTGTTTTTAATTTTTTGTATTTTTTTTGTGTGTGTGTGTTTACTCTTATTTTTTTGCTTTTTTATTATGTGTTTTTGTATATCTGTTTTTGAAAAATAAATAAATATTTCTAAAAAAAAAGAGAGGAAAAAAAGAGAGAAAGGGGAAAACAAAAGAGAGAAAACAGAGTGTAAAAAAACTAGAGGGACGCCTAGTGGCAAAAGAAGTGAAAGACACGAGTAAAATCAACAGAAGACAATTATAGTGGTAGCTCCACTTACTGGGCAAACTGGAAATAACAAGAATAAACTGATATAATAAAGAAATGAAAGCAGTTTGTACATATTAGCTAAATTTGAAAGAACGTGCGACCTAAAAAATCCAAATAACCCAAACAAAAGACGATTCCTGGTCTTACTCAATATAAGAGCAATTCAAAAAGGAATTTATTTATTTTTTTATTATTTTTTTAAAGCGGAAATGGCAGTATAAAAAGTGAAGCAAGGGAAACTCCCAGAAATAAAAGAAGCGCAGAGATCACATGAAACTGTTATTTTAAAAGAGGTATTGCTAGGTAGGCATCTCAATGGGATCGAAGAAGATTCAGACAACAATTGGCCTAGCCTCAGCTTCTAACCAAGCAAGGAGAACATCGATGGTGGAGAATGAGAGCAACATGGACGTTAAAGAGATATTATTGGCAATGGAAAGAATGGAGAAGAACCTAGGAGATAAGATAAGCACCCTAGATGGAAATATTAAATTCTTAGATGGAAAAGTGGATAGTATGGGCACTAAGATTGAGAAAAATTCCACATTAATAATGGACCTTTCTAATCAAGTGAACCAACTGACAACAAAGAACAAAGAGCTAGACAAGATGGTGCAGGAGATAAAGAATAAGTCATTAAAATAAGAGGAAGCCATGAAAAAAATTCAGGCGGATCAAAGGGATTCAAGGAAAGTCTAAGAGAAAAACAAAGAAGAAACTGAGGAACTGAGGAAGGTTCAGGAAGAGACCCTGGATGCAATTGCTGTCCTTGAGATGAAGGAAAAGGAGATGTTGTTGTGCTTCCGAGGAGTTAAAGAGAACCAGGAGGAAGAAATTTCAACAAAACTATTGAAAGAACTGGCGGATTGGTTAGGGGTCGAGGAAGACGAATTACTTTTGGACATTGAAAAAATATTTAGGATTAAGGTGAACAAGTCAAGAAACAAAAAGGGACCGGGAGATTGTTTAGTATTTCTGAACTCGAGGCTACTCAGGGAAAAAATCCTATTAAAGAATAGAACTGATCCCTTGTGTATAGAGGGCAAAGTAATCGAGATTATGAAGGAGATCCCAACCAGGTTGTTGAAGAGGAGAGATAATTCTAGATTCTTAACGTCAGCGCTGAAGAAGAATACAATTTTGTTCAGGTGGGAATTTCCCGAAGGACTTACCTTTACATATAAAGAGAGAAGAAGAACCCTTAGATCGGTGGAGGAGACCAGAATTTTTTGGAGGAAGTACTGGGAGGAGCTGGGAGGAGAAAGGCTCCAAGAGTGAGAAGAAACAAGATAAAGCTAGAATTATTATAACGACTTCTACCGTTTGTGCCATTATATTATTATTATTATTATTATTATTATTATTATTATTATTATTATTATTATTTCCTTTTCTTTTTCTTTACCAACTATCCCCGATTTTAAAGTAGTTCATATAAATTTAACAAAACTGTATGGCCTTTAAGTGTATTTCCTGGAATATTAATGGTTTGAACAGTAAATTGAAAAAGAACAAAGTAGAATGTACCTTAAAGAAAGGAAAATGGGATATAATATGTCTACAAGGGACCCATGTATCTAAAAATCATATACGGGTACTAAAAAACAAGAACTTGGGTCTGGAGAAAAAAGATTGCCCAACAGTAAAGAAATTTGAAGAATTAAAAGAGAGGGGGTGAATTGGTTAGAATATTTCCAATTAAAAACAATATTTGAGAAGGATCATAAGCTTAAGGGGTTTGATTAAAAAAATCTCGGTATGGGAAAAAGAAATTTTATATAACAACCAACAAAACCCATACCGAGAGTGCCTAGGGAGTGCCTAGTTGATGTGCATCAGCAAGGCTCCCCCTGCTGGTGTTAACCCTTCCGGGTCTTCAAGTAAGCAGGCCGAAGCCGGATAATCGGATAGGACCAATAAAGTTGTGGCCAATTTTAGCCCATTAACCTTAAAACAACGGTGTCATGTGTCTTTATTCTTACTGGTGGGAGGTGGGAACTCGCCACGCAACCTGACTTGGCCAATTCAGCTCACAATGCGTTCTCAAAGTCTATGGGGTCAGTTTGAGACCCCTTTTGAAAGCCCTTTTGAAATCTGCTATCATACAGCCCAGTGGAGTGCTTGAATTACAAGCTGTTGAACACTCCCCCCGCATCGCTATGTCCCTTGTGAAGTGCTACTCACCAGATTCTCAGAGATTCGCTTCCCTTTGTTCCCGATCAAAATGCAGTCGCCTGATTTGGAAATGTGGTAGTGAAAGGTCCACATTCAGTGCCCCGGCGCCCTGTTACCATCAATTCTGTTGGAACCGGTTCAGACTGGTTGGAAACCAGTTGGGAAAAGTCCATGCGGGTTCCAACTTGCCCAGACCAGTTTGAACTGGCCCAGACTGCTTGGAACTGGCTCAGACTGCTTGGAATAGGTCTAGGCTGGTTTGAACTGGTCCAAGTCGGTTGAAATAGGTCCAAGCCGGTTGGAACCAGTCTAGGCCACTATAAAACGGTCTAGGCAGGTTTGTGCCAGTCCAAGCTGGTTTGGACTAGCTTGGACTAGGTTGGTTTGAACCGGTCCAAGCCGGTTGGAACCGGTCTAGACCAGTTTGAACCAGACTAGGCCAGTTGGTGCCGGTCCAAGCCGGTTTGAGCTGGTCTAGGCCGGTTTGAACTGGTCCAGGCTGGTTTCTGCCGGTCTGAGCCGGTTTGAAGAGGTCTAGGCCGGTTGGAACAGCTCTGTGTCACTTGGAAGCAGCCCAGACCTGCTAGGACCCCTTAGGCTGGTTGGATCCAACCCAAGCCAATAGGAACCAGCCCAAAGCAGTTTGAAAAAGTCCAGGCGGATTCTAAGTTCCCAAGGCCGGCTTTCTCCCGGGTAGACACTTGTCGGACAATACAAGGAACATAATCAACATCTTGGAGAAGTTGCAAGTGAATATAAACACCAAAGCAGTTTTAATCTTTATAGATGCGGAGAAAGCCTTTGACAACATTTCTTGGAGTTTTATGAAGAAAAATCTTCAGGGGATGGGGGTGGGTCAAGGGTTTGAAAATGGTATAAGTGCAATTTACTCAGAACAAAAGGCTAAATTAATTGTGAATAATATGGTGACAGAGGGATTTAAGATAGAGAAAGGTACACGACAAGGCTGCCCAATTTCCCCATTGTTATTCATCACAGTCCTGGAGGTATTATTGAACATGATTAGAAGGGACCGTTTGATAAAAGGCATTCAGGTCGGAGCTAAGCAATATAAATTGAAAGCTTTTGCAGATGACTTAGTTTTAACATTACAGGAGCCAGAATCTAGTTCGAAAAGAGTTTTGGAAGTGATCCAAGAATTTGGGCAGATGGCTGGTTTTAAGCTGAATAAATCTAAAACAAAAGTTCTTGAGAAAAATTTAACACCGATTGAGAAAGACAGGTTTCAGAAGGAGACAGGCCTAACAATAGTAAAGAAGGTTAAATATTTGGGGGTTAATATGACTGCTAAGAATCTAAACTTGTTTAAAGATAACTATGAGAAATGTTGGCTAGAAGTGAAGAAAGATCTAGAGATATGGTCAAACTTGAAGCTTTCCTTGTTGGGAAGAATTGCGGCTATAAAGATGAATGTATTGCCAAGGATGTTATTTTTGTTTCAATCTTTGCAAATTGTGGACAAGATGGACTGTTTCAAGAAGTGGCAGAAGGATATTTCTAGATTTGTCTGGCAGGGCAAGAAGCCTAGAATAAAATTTAAAATACTAACCGATGTAAGAGAAAGAGGTGGTTTCGCCCTGCCAGACCTGAAACTCTATTATGAATCGGCCGCATTTTGCTGGCTGAAAGAATGGCTGCTTCTTGAAAACACAGACATTTTGGATTTAGAAGGTTTTAATAATGTCTTTGGGTGGCATGCATATCTGTGGTACGACAAGGTTAAAGCTCATAAAGCATTTAAAAATCATATTGTCAGGAAAGCATTGTTTAATGTCTGGTCAAGATATAAAGACTTATTGGAGAACAAAACCCCAAGGTGGTTGTCACCAATGGAGGCAAAGGCACTTAAAAAGTCCAATATGGAGGCCAAATGGCCGAAATATTGGGAAATACTGGAACAAGAAGGAGATAAATTGAAATTGCAGAGTTTTGAGAAATTAAAAGATAAGGTGCGAGATTGGCTGCACTATTTTCAAATAAGAGAAGCCTATAACATGGATAAAAAAATAGGTTTCCAGGTGGAAAAATCAAAATTGGAAACTGAGTTGTTAGAACCCAAAACTAAAATACTTTCAAGAATGTATAACTTGCTGCTAAAATGGAATACGCAGGATGAAACAGTTAAATCTGCTATGATTAAATGGGCACAAGATGTTGGTCATAACATCATGTTTGCTGACTGGGAACGGTTGTGGACCACAGGTATGAAATTTACGGCATGTAATGCCCTAAGAGAGAATATTATGAAAATGATATACAGGTGGTACATGACACCAGTCAAGCTTGCAAAAATCTACCATTTGCCTGACAATAAATGTTGGAAGTGTAAAGAAAGTGAAGGAACATTCTTTCACCTTTGGTGGACATGCCCAAAGATTAAGGCTTTCTGGGAGATGATATATAACGAAATGAAAAAAATCTTTAGATATACATTCCTTAAGAAGCCAGAGGCCTTTCTCTTGGGCATGGTGGGCCAATTGGTGCCAAAGAAAGATAGAAATTTCTTTATGTATGCAACAACAGCAGCAAGAATTCTCATCGCAAAGTATTGGAAGACACAAGAGCTACCCACCCTGGAAGAATGGCAGATGAAGCTGATAGACTATATGGAATTGGCGGAAATGACTGACAGAATCCGAGACCTGGGAGAAGAGTTGGTGGAAGAAGACTGGAAGAAATTCAAAGACTATTTTCAGAAATATTATAAAATTAATGAGTGTTAAAAATGTGCTTGGATGGGTAATAAGTGGTAATTAGTGATAAAAGTTATTAAGATTATGCAAAAAAGGTATTGATAATTGGTTGAAAAATAGGGATATAGTATATGTTATGGTACAAAGTTTAAACATTTGATAAAGGGTAAGAATTTGCTGAATTAAATATTTGAATGGGAATACAAAAAGGGGAAGGTGCGAGGAGGTCAAGAACATAAGCATATGAAATTGAGGTTATTGGAAAAATGGAATGGTTTTATTTTTTCTTTGTTTAAATGTAATTTTTCTTAATTAGTTGTGTTTTTCTTTCTGTATTTTTTGTTTTTTTTTCTCTTTTGTGTGTTTCTTTTTTCTGTAATTTATGGTTTTTTATTCTGTGAATTTCTATTTTTCTTTTTTGTAAAACTTTAATAAAAATCTTTTTTTAAAAAAAAAAAATGAATTGGCCCAGACTGCTTGGAACTGGCTCAGACTGGTTTGAACAGGTCTAGGCAGGTTTGAACCGGTCCAAGCCAGGTGGAACAGGTCTAAGCCGGTTGGAACCGGTTCAGACCGGTTGGAACTCGTCCAAGCCGGTTTGAACCAGCTGAACCCAATTGGGAAATGTCCAGGCGGGATCCAACTTGCCCACACCAGTTTGAACTGGCTCAGACTGTTGGAAGTGGCTCAGACTGCTTAGAACTGGTCTACCGGCCTAGACCGGTACAAAACTGCTTCAACCAGTTCAAACCGGCTTGGACCGGCAGAAACCGGCCTGGACTGGTTCCAACTGGCCTAGACTGGTTCCAACCGGCTTGGACCTGTTTCAGCCGACTTGGACTGGTTCAAACCAGCCTAGACCTGTTCCAACCAGTCTGGGCCAGTTCCAAGTGGTCTGTGCAAGTTGGAACCCGCCTGGACATTTTCCAACTGCTTTGGGATGGTTCCAACCGGCGTGGACCGGACCCAACAGGTATGAACTGGTTCCAGTTGATGTGCATCAGCAGGGCTCCCCCTGCTGGTGTTAACCCTTCCGGGTTTTCAAGCAAGCAGTTGGAAAATGTCCAGGTGGGTTCCAACCTGCCCAGACCAGTTGGAACAGACCCAGACTGGTTGGAACAGGTCTGGGCTGGTTTGAACCAGTCCAAGTCGGTTGAAACAGGTCCAAGCCGCTTGGAACTAGTCTAGGTCAGTATGAACCGGTCTAGGCCGGTTTGTGCCGGTCCAAGCCGGTTTGAACCGGTCAAGTCAGGTTTGTCTAGGCCGGTTTTAACAGTTACAAGTGGGTTGGAACTGGCCCAGACAGGTTGGAGCAGGTCCAGGCCAGTTGGAGCAGGTGCAGGTCATTTGAAACTGGCCCAAGCTGGTTACAACAGGTCCAGGCTGGTTGGAACAGGTCTATGTCGCTTGGAACCAGCCCAGACCTGTTGGAATCATTTCATACCAGTTGGATCCAGCCCAAGCCAGTTGGAAGCAGCCGAAACCAGTTGGAAAAGGTCCAGGTGGGCTCCAACTTGCCCAGACCAGTTTGAACTGGCCCAGACTGGTTGGAACAGGTCTAGACTGGTTTGAACCAGTCCAAGCCGATTTGTGCTGGTCAAAGCCGGTTTGAACTGGTCTAGGCTGGTTTGAACTGTTCAAATTCAGTTTCAAATGACCTGCACCTGCTCCAACTGGTCTGGACCTTCTCCAACCTGTCTGGGCCAGTTCCAACCCACTTGGAACTGCTCAAACTGGCTTGGGCCTTTTAAAACCGGCCTAGACCTGTTCAAACTGGCTTGTACCGGCAATAACCTACCTAGACCGGTTCAAACTGGCCTAGACCAGTTCCAACCCGCTTGGACCTGTTTCAACCGACTTGGACCGGTTCAAACCAGCCTAGAACTGTTCCAACCAGTCTGAGCCAGTTCCAACCAGTCTGGGCCAGTTCAAACTGGTGTGGGCAAGTTGGAACCCGCATGGACTTTTCCCAACTGGTTTCAGCTGGTTCAAACTGGATTGGACTGGTTCCAACCCATCTAAACCAGTTCCAACTGGTTTGGACCTGTACCACCCGGCTTGGACTGGTTCAAACCAGCCTAGACCTGTTCAAACCAGTCTGGGCCAGTTCCAAGTGGTCTGTGCAAGTTGGAGCCCACCTGGACCTTTTCCAACTGGTTTCGGCTGCTTCCAACTGGCTTGGGCTGGATCCAACTGGTATGAAATTATTCCAACTGGTCTGGGCTGCTTCCAAGAAACATAGACCTGTTCCAACCAGCCTGGACCTGTTGTAACCATCTTGGGCCAGTTTCCAACTGGCCTGGACCTGCTCCAACTGGCCTGGACCTGCTCCAACCTGTCTGGGCCAGTTCCAACCCACTTGGAACTGTTCAAACCGGCCTAGACCGGTACAAAACTGCTTCAACCAGTTCAAACCGGCTTGGACCGGCAGAAACCGGCCTGGACTGGTTCCAACTGGCCTAGACTGGTTCCAACCGGCTTGGACCTGTTTCAGCCGACTTGGACTGGTTCAAACCAGCCTAGACCTGTTCCAACCAGTCTGGGCCAGTTCCAAGTGGTCTGTGCAAGTTGGAACCCGCCTGGACATTTTCCAACTGCTTTGGGATGGTTCCAACCGGGGTCACTATACTATGTAATGCAAATCTTAGGCCGGAGGTTCTGAGCCGAAAAAAGATAATGATGGTAGGTTTATATTCTTAAAAATTAAACTGTCACAAAAAATCTTTACAATAGCTAATATATACAGGCCTAACACAAGACAGAAAAAAATTATAAAGAAAACCTTCAATAGACTGCAGCTTTACGCTGAAGGGGAAGTCATCGTTACAGCAGACTTTAATTGGAATATAAAGAATAGTACTTTCAGATTATCTAAATGGGGATTAAAGGATGTTTTTGAGAGGGGAAACCCCAATACCAAACCTACCTTCTTTTCCAACAGACATAAGACTTTCTCTTATATTGACTATGTGCTAATTAAAGAAGGGAATGAAATCAGTGTTAGAACAGCAAAGACTATGGGAATATGGATTTCAGACCATGCTCCACTATTTGTGGAGCTGGGACTGGAAGAGGATGGAAAAAGTAGGAGATGGCGGTACAATAACCTAATGATGGCAAAAGAGATTGACAGGGAATATATTAGAAAACCAATTGGTTGGTATTTTAAAGAAAACAATAGTTCAGCCGAGATCCTGATAGTATGGGACGCTTTCAAAGCTGTTATAAGAGGACATTGTATACTGAAAGAGATTGTGATTAAGAAGGATTGGTACTCGGGGAGACAGGAAAAAATTAAAGAGATTGAAATCTTGCAACAACAGCAACAAGTTACATTTCTACGGAGGAGACAGGAGCAGTTAAGAAAGTTAAAACAGGAATTGGATGAGCTGGATATAGTTGGAAGAGAGATAATATGATCAAAAATGATTTTCAGAGAACCTCAATAGGATCATATAAGAATCTGGCAAACAATTTAAAGAAAAGAAGGGATCAACAGAGGGTGGAGGCCATTAAGACCAGAAGGAAAATACATACACAAAGCTCTAGAGAAATAAGGAAAGAATTTGCAGGATTCTATCAATCTTTATATAAAGAAGAAAATAAAAATATAAGTAGGGAAAGTTTAGGGTTTAAAATCGAAGAAAGTGATAGATTAAGACTGAAGAAGGAAATTTCTCTGGAAGAAATAGAGAATGTAGTTAAATCATTTAAAAGTAAGAAATCCCCAGGATTAGATGGAATTACGCCAGACTTTTATAAAGAAACAATTGATATCCTGGGCTCAGAACTGAAAAAAGTATTTAATAATATCTTAGAAGGGGGGGGGTAAGCCCCAGACACTTGGAAACTAGCGGAAATAGTAGTGATAGAAAAACCGCAAAAGGACCCTACAGAGGTGGGGTCATACAGACCAATTAGCCTAGTAAATCAAGACTATAAGATATTTACAAAGATCCTGGCAAGGCGACTGGAAAAGGTGTTACCTAAAATAATTAAGGAAGATCAATATGGATTTGTTAAGGGAAGATACATAGGCCATCCTATAAGAAATGTGTTTTAATAAACACATTTAATAAATACATTTTTATTTTTTATTTTTTATTGTTTTTTTATTTTTATTGTTTTAATAAATACATTTATTAACAAGCAGGGTAAAAGGAAAATTGGTGGTCTTAAAATTGGATGTGTATAAGGCCTTCGACACAATTAGACATAAATTTTTATGGACTATTATGCAAGAGGTGGGATTAGGAGAGAACTCTGTCGAAACAATCCGGGAATTGTATAGAGAAGGGAAGGCTGTGGTCAGAGTGAACGAGGGGGTTTCAGATCAATTCAATATACAAAGAGGTGTTAAACAAGGATGTTCACTCTCACCACTACTATTTGCATTGGGTAAGGAGTACTTGGCAGACAGAATACGAAACTCAGTAAGGATAAAAGGATATAAGGAAGGAAAGGAAGAAATTAAGTTAAAGATTTATGCAGATGCTATCCTATTATTATTTACAAACCCCTTAGAGGGTGTAAGAGAATTTATGATAATCCTGAAGAACTTTAAAGAAGAGTTGGGATTGGGAGTAAATTTGGAGAAGTCTGAAATTTTATTTGGGGATGTAAATAAAGAGGAGAAGAAGGAAATTGCAAAAATGACAAAAATGGATATCAATAGCAAAAGAATTGAATACTTGGGGTAAATATTATTAAAAATAGTGCTAGGATTCCAGATGTAAATTACAAAGAAGCGTGGAGAAAGATCAAGACAGATATAAAATCATGGAAAAATAAGAATTTATCTATTCTAGGTAGGGTTAGAGCAGTTAAAATATTTTATTTTTATTTTTATTTTTATTTATTTTTTTTTATTTATTTTTTTTATTATATTTATTTCAAGTAATTACACTACCCATTAGGAAAATATGGTTCAAAACATGGAATAAGGTATTTAAAAATTGGATTTTTGGAAGTAAAAGAGTTAGAACCCCAGACATAGTAAATTATTCATCTCAAGAAGAGATGGGATGGGGAATACCGAACTTAGAATTTTACTATGAAACGTTCCAGTTGAAAAATCTAATAGATATTGGATATATGGAAGGGAATAAATGATAAGGCTGGAGAATGAAATAAATGAAGGAATAGGAAGAGAAGGGCTATTTAATAGAGATATTAACATGGCTTTTAAGAAGATAATAGGACCAAGGAAAACTGCGTTAGGAATCTGGAAGAACTGGAATACAAAATGGATGCCAACATACTCAAGGTGGATGCCGTTAAAATATATGCAGGAGGGTCAAAGGGAGCCTGCTTGGTGGAAGAAATTAGAAGATCAGGGATTTTATAAATTAAAAGATATGTTTGATGAAGAGGGGAATTTAATTACAAAAAAAGTTTTTAAAGAAAAAATAGGAAAACAATATTGGGTGAAAGTGCAAGGACTTTATGATTTAATAAAAATGGAAAGAGCAGATGAAACGATGAGGACACAAATGAAAATAGATATGGTGCTGAACAAAAGACAAATGACGAAGAAAGGGATAGTCAGGATGTTATATAAACTGATGATAAGCAACAAAGAAAGAATGATAAGGATTATTCAGATTAACTGGGAGCAGGAAGGTATGATCCATCCAAACACGGCCCAAGAAATTGTGGCACTCACTAGGGCCCTACAGCTATCAACAGGCTGCTGTGCCAATATCTATACTGATTCAAAGTTTGCCTTCTTAACCCTGCGTGCCCATGAAGCCCTATGGAAGGAGAACGGACTCATTGGTACAAAGGGCAAAGCTCTCAAATACGGCCCACAATTAGAAAATCTCTTGGAAGCTGTATGGGCACCCAAGAAAATTGTTGTAATGCACTGCCGGGGCCACAGTCCACCAAAACGGCAAAGGGCAATCATTTGGCAGACAAGGCAGCAAGGAAATCAGCCCTGGAGGAACCTCCACCAGACTCTATGACTCTATGATAGCCTCCCTTTTGCTGACAGTTATTAATATGCAGGAAATGAAGCCCATTTATACAGAGAGAGAAGCAAAATGGGCCCACCAGGAAGGAAGAACCAGTTTACCTCCCCATAAAGGGTGGTTCATATTGCCAGATCAGCGGGTTTTTGTCCCAGAAACCCTAGGCAGAGAGGTGGTGAAGCGGTACCACGAGTCCACTCATTATGGAGCCACAGCGTTGGGAGAAGGCCTAGGCAGGCAATTCTATATCGCCAGGCTATCTCAGCTGGCTGAGGCCGTGTCAAGAACGTGTCTCCTATGTGCCAAAAACAACCCCAAGCAGGGCCCAGTACTTCCTCCAGGAGTACAGCAGACAGGCTTAATGCCAATGGAGAACATGATTGTGGAATTCACGGAAATGCCTGGGGCAAGAGGCTATCATTATCTGCTCATCTTTGTAGATACTCCAATGGGGTGGGTTGAGGCCTATCTCACAAGGACTGAGAAAGCCCGGGAAGTTGTTAAGCACCTCTTAACCGAGATCATCCTGAGATTTGGGCTACCAAGCAGTATAGGCAGTGATAATGGACCAGCCTTTATCACTTTGTTAGTGGCAGGTGTATGCAAAGCCCTGCAGATACAATGGAAACTGCATGCTGCCTACCGACCACAGCGTTCCGGCAAGACAGAAAGAATGAACTGGACTCTTAAATCACAGCTGGCCAAATTGTGCCAGGAAACTCATGGCAATTGGGTGGACTTTCTACCCGTAGCCTTGCTCAGGATCAGATGTGCACCCACCAAGAGGCTAAAGCTCTCTCCCTTTGAGCTTTTGTATGGAAGACTTCCTCCACTTACCACAGAAATAAGAGCAGACTTGGTGCAAACGGGAGGACAGATTACATCAGAACAAATCGAGTCTCTCTCTCGTGTTTTGATTTCTCTCAACAGGTGGCCCCTTGAACGTATGCCAATCAGCCTGGCTGAACCCATACAGCCCTTACAGTCTGGAGATGACGTGTGGGTGAAGGAGTGGAAGAACAACCCATTGGCTCCTAAGTGGCATGGTCTTGCTTGCAACGCCATCTTGCTTGCAACGCCTACCACGGTGAAAGTGGCCGAGGTGACCCCCTGGATTGGTCGCTCTTGTCTGAAGTGGTCTGAGGATCATCGGAACTGTGAGCAGAATCCTTCGGACCCCCTGAAGTTGAAGATCACCAGGAACCCCTGCCCCTAGCCCCACCGGGAGTGGGTTAGGGCACGAGCCCCAGACACCCGGTCTGTTCTCACTGCACCGGAAGCCAGTGAGTCTACGCACACCTGAAGATTGAGGAACTGCACCAGCAGATGGGAGGATCTTTACCAGTTGAATTATCAGCCAGTCCTCAATTTGTGCCAGATTTAAATACAGACCAGCTGTACAGATAGTAGTAAGGAATGTGGATGGGCTAGGGAACATAATTGATAAGTGGGTAGAGTTGTTGGAGGATTACGGATGTCATATCCCCTTGTATTTTCATGATTGGTACATACCCGTTTGGGTACAAGCATTACCAAGGCAGCTGTGCCATATACCCATATACCCTTAGAAGGGTTTTGGCCGAGACCAACCTATCATAGGAGGTAAATGCCCGGAGAACCTAAAAGAACTGTTGTCGGGTTCTCTCACCCACCACCCCAAGGTGTACTTCCTCCCACCATACTGGTCACAGTAGCCTTCTTTCCTCCCCCCACCCAAACCCTTTTTGAGTAGCAATAGGAGAGTGTATACAGTGTGAATTGACCACTCCAGTTCAACCAGAACCCGGGAACCACTAAGAGGCTCTACTGGGTGCAGCTGAACGGAGGGTTGGCTCACTCTCCAGGTATGCTCTGGTCTTGGTTACCTCCAGTTCTTCTTACAGTAATAATAACTGTTCTCCTTATCTTCTTTTACATATACAGGAAGTATTTCTTCGGAAAGACTACCCACGAGGAATTGTTGATATCCTTGGGCTCCTTGAACCCATGGAGTTCCTTGATCATGATGAAGTTGATGTTAACCCTGATGTGCATCTTGACCTTGAGGGGACCAATGACAAAAGAAAATGTTTTTGTAAAGCATGCTAAGCAGATGTTTAAATATATGGCGAAAATGTCACCCTTTATTATGAACACCCTAGAAAGGTAGCTGACATATCCCAGGACTAATCAGGGACCTTGACATTGTCTTGGCAGGCCTACTGTATAATCATAGTGGCCTTTTCGCGACACCTCCTTCTGAAATGAATGATACCTCCTACCGATATTTCCAGTTCTCCAGAACCACCCAGGGCTTGTGCTTTTGTTGTTATGCCTCTGGATCATGGAACACCAAATGGAAAGATTGGCCGAATGTCCAGCACCACCAACATAAAGGTTGGCTGGGAAATTACACACAGTGCACTGCTAAGTTTTGGTTGTGGGGTTCCTTCAACGCCTCTTACCAAAGCAACACCACCTCCTCAGATCTGTACCCATACTTTCCCAGTCAACTTCACTGGACAGGGATCCATCTGCTCTGGCTGGCTGATCAAGGACCCCAATCTTTGGTTCTTGTATAATGGACTAGCCACTAATTACCACCCTGGTGATTATCAGTGTGTGGGAATAGGTGCCTTTACTTTCCCTGTGACTGTGGAGGCTTTTCCTCCTCTACCCTCTCTTAGAAACAGAAAGAGGAGAGAAGTCCAAGGGGAACAGTGCAGGGATGAGATTTTCCCGGCCCGCTCTGTGGGTGCTGTTGGTGGAGGCTTTGTTAGCATCCTCACCATCGGCATACATCCGGGAGTTGTGGCTGAACAAAACCGTGAAGCACTATTTGCCCTAACATGCAGGTTGGAGAAAACCATCAATGCCGCTACACATATCCTCCGACAGTTGCAGTCTGAGATTGAGGATTTGAACCAGATAGCAGCAGCTAATAGACTTGCTCTTGACTATCTTCTCGCCAAATCAGGAGGTTTTTGTAAAATAGTCCCGGAAGGCAAATGCAGAGTGAAGTTTCATGACCTCAACAACACTATTGAGGACGAGTTGCCAAAATTACAGGCCCTTATAAATGATAACCAACCCAGTCAGAATCCTTGGGAATGGATGTGGTCTTGGGTCCCAGGAGTAGGATGGTTACATAGCCTTTTGACCGCCATTGCAGTAGGAGGATTCGTCTTCCTAATACTTCTTTGCATCACCCCTTGCTGCATATCTCTAGTCAGAGGAATGGTGGCCCGAAGCATTAAGAATCTCACTGAAACCCACATCATGGCCATATACCGAGCCCCGCCCCCTCTGCCAGAAGAAGAGCATGAGTACGCTCAACTAATTCGTGAAATACCCCCTGAAGAGATCCCCTTGAGAGACACAGTTGTCTATACCGGGGTTCAACATGAGAGTCAAGCTGGAGAAACAACTGTGACTTGTTTCTAAGCTTGAAAGAGGGGAATGTGGCAAGGCCACCTGGAAGAGTTTTATGTATAACCATGTATCCTAATAATGCTTAAATTGTTAAGGCTAGAAGTGCCTAAAAATCTTAAGAATCAAGATTATATGCTTGCAACATACGCTTCTGGTTTCTTGTTGAATGATTTTTTAAAAATCTTAATGATTTCTTCATGAACTTGTTCCAAAAGCTTTTTATCTCCTTACACCCCACCATATATGGTACATTGTTCCTATCTCGGTGTTACATCTCCAACACACATTGTTTTTTTGCTTATAGATTTTTGCCGATTCCTCGGGGCAGGGGTTAGGTACCATCGGTAGATCATTTTCAGTAGATTCTCCCTTATTGTATAACATGCTGTGAACCTGATGTCAAATTTCCACAGCTAGCATTATGTTGTGGCCAAAATCCTGCGCCCACTTTATCATAACGTCCTTTAGCATCTCATCCTTGAGTTCCCATTCCAAAAGTAGATCATACATCCTAGATAGGGTCTTTTTATTAATTTGTACTAATTCCTTTTGTAAGAATGACTTCTTTTCTCCAAAACCAATCTTCTTTTCTCCAAAAGCACTTTTCTTATCCTGATTAAATATATGCACTATTAGGTGATAGTGAATCCAGCCGTTACAATACTGTTTAATTTCTTCATACAATTTGATTTTTAATTGGCCCTGTTCTACCTTTATTAATTGTTGCTAAGTTGCCCAATTTGTGTCCATGTTTGTCTTTTTTACCATTATCATCTCCACTGGGGATACCCACCAGGGTATTTTGGGCTCTAATTGTCTGTAGTACTTATCCCAGACCTTGTATAATGAAATTCTGACTATATGATTTAAAAAGTCCTTATGCACTGCCACTTTGTTGTATGTTAGGTAGGCGTGCCATCCAAACCTCGTATTCCAACCTTCTAAATCTAATATATCAGCCTTCTTCAAGAAGGTGGGGTTGTTTAAAATGATTGTTAAATGTGTTGTGCTGATTTAGATTTTGTATTTGTGGGCTGGAGTGCTGTTTCAGGGCTCTTGTATTGTTTATTAGTGTGCAAACATTAGTCTTGTGGCTATTTTTAGTATGTTTTTATTATTTTAATTTATATTATGTTCTGATATTTTTATTATGAATTTTGTGCAGTGATTATTCTTATTATGTATTTTGTGCTTCGTATACTTGGTGTTGTGAACCACCCTGAGATTCAAAATCAATAAAATCAACAATCAAAAACAGCATCAACAAGAAACACAACAACAACAAAAAGGTTTCGTACCGCTGTGTACGGAGGGTCGTGAGGCCAGCACCACTCCTCTTGGTCCATCCTGATGGCGTTGATGTTCCTGGCGCTGGTCCAGACTGGATCCCGCGGAGAGCAGAAGATGGTATCTCTGCAGCACAACTCTGATGTTATGTTGCCTTGGCCTGGCGCTGCTGCGGATGTTCTGTCAGGAGGAGAAAGGGGCTCCTTGAGAAACGTCACCTCCAAACAGCCCACCAGATGTCCCAATAGCCCACCAGATGCCTCACTCACCTGGCATGCAGCTCAGGAAGTCCTGCGGGTAAGGTTCCCTGTGAATGCAGTGGAGCAGCCTCCTCAAAAAGCGCTGGACCCTGCCTTTCTTCCGATGTTTATAGGCCCGCTGCATGATGTTCAGGCAGCTCCTCCCTGTCTGCCTGAGCCCTTCTTCCTCGTGCTGCTGCATCTCTTCCAGCCCTGAGTGGCAAGGGAGAAAGGTTGAGCAAGGCGGAGATACACAGGAAAAGAGCCATCCATCAACAATATGAAAACAGCCATCAGGTGTGTTTGTGTGTGAGAGAAGAAGAAGAAGAAGAAGAAGAAGAAGAAGAAGAAGAAGAAGAAGAAGAAGAAGAAGAGGAGTTTGGATTTGATATCCCGCCTTTCACTCCCCTTCAGGAGTCTCAAAGCGGCTAACAATCTCCTTTCCCTTCCTCCCCCACAACAAACACTCTGTGAGGTAAGTGGGGCTGAGAGACTTCAAAGAAGTGTGACTGGCCCAAGGTCACCCAGCAGCTGCATGTGGAGGAGCGGAGACACGAACCCGGTTCCCCAGATTACATGACTACCGCTCTTAACCACTACACCACACTGGCTCTCAAGAGAGCAGTGAAGTCACATTCCAATTCTCTTTGCATGTTCATCTTGTGGCACCTCTGTCTGAACATACATCTGGGAATTTGCCTTCCCCTGAAGACCTTTCTCAGCAGAAGCATCCCTCCCTGCCCTCCGTACGTCTCACTCACATGTTCCGTAGGATGCCATGTCTTGATCGTGGATGAAACTGGCATCCCGGAAAGCCATATGACCTAGAGAGAGGGGGGGGCAAGAAAAGGGACATCATCTCAGTGCAAAGCAAGTGGAGACAGAGGCAGCTCGGCAGGAGGACAGGTATGCTCTAGAGGTCTCCACCCTCGCGGAGCACTCAGAGCAAGATCTGGGCGCAGATGGAGGCCTACCTAGCAGGTGGCCTGGGGACATGCCCATCCTCCCTGGCATCGTTACCAAGACGTTTCTGTCCATCCCTACCAGGGAAGAACGTTGCTTGACTTACCCAGAAACAGAGCTGCCACCCTGGAGACTGATGGCAGCCTGTTGGCGGACGGCTTCGTACATGTTAAGGCAGCACTCCGAAGGGTGTCCTTGCTGAAGGTCTTGCTCTGTGGGCAAAGACAAAGGAGAAGTGGCATCAGAGAGGCTTGAGAGCACGGCAGAAGAGCCTTGCACTGCCAAAGACATGCCTGGGCAAAGGTGCCAACGAAGCAGAGGGACCTTACCAGATGCTTGGCAGCCTGGTGGAGAGCAAAGTGGAGGCTAAATTTGTTGGGATGAGCCCACCACTTCACTTGTGGGGCTAGATGGGAAAGAGCCCTCCTTGCAGCCTGCAACACAAGAAGAGAAGAGGGTTACAAATTGCAGCACATAGTCTCGTAAGCTCCTGAGAACAATCCCTCCCTCCTACTGTGTAAGTCCACCTCTTTGGCCCTCACCTTGGCCACCTCGTCCTCGTCTTCGAGGTGGATGAGGACCACAACCAGTTCGTGAATGGCTTCTTCTTCTGTTGTTGTTGTTATTATGGGAAGCCTTTGGTCTCTCACCCAGCCCCGAAGCAGCCCCAGATGTTGGATGGCTGATGTCCGGACGGAGGCTTCCTCCTGTAGGCAGAAAATATCAGAGGTTGTGTTTCTCATCAGATCAGTTTCCTTTCTCCTGCCCACTGGGGTGTTTTGAGGCTGCTCAGCCCCCTATCCTCCTCCTGGGGGAGACTGGGGGCAGGGGTGACTCTCTCCCTGCGTTTTCCAGGCAGGCTTCCAAGAGAAGGTGTTCCAGAGGAGCACCCTCCTGAAGCCAGAACATCTCCGCTGCATGCCAGTCTAAACCCCACCCTTCCTCTTCCAAAGCATTCCTCCTCCACCGGGTGTGGTGTCATGTTTCCCCTCATACTCACATGGGCAGCCAGACCGCAGTAGGTTGCCGCCAGCATCTTCAGGTCTTCCTCTCCCAGCTCCCTGGAATGGTAGGCTTGGTCTACCAGCTCTATCAACTCTGGGAGGACATCAGCTTCTGCAGAAGGGAGGGAATCCAGCAGCAACAGCCGCAGAAGCGAAGGGTCCTACACAAAAGAGAGAATCTTTTCAAAGGTCTGAAAGGCCTCACGCCTTTTAGCACAGGCCCTTCAGTATTGTGCCAGCAAAAGAGTGCTGGACCATGATTAGAATCAAGATCTGTACCCCCCTCCCTCCCTCCCTCTGAGCATCACTTGCCATGTCAGAGTCCAGAAGCAGGGATATTCCTCTGACGCTGAGCTTCCGGACTTGCAGGTGGTCGTGTGCCAGCCAGTTGAGGAGCTGCTCCAGTGTATCTTCACAGGGATAGACCTCCAGACGGCAGCTGAGCAGCTAAAGAGGCCCAAAGAGAAAGAAACTCTTCAGTGATGAGAGGCTGAGGCAGGTTCTCCTTTTACCCACCATTTGCAATTCTGCACAGAGCAAACCCACTGAAGTGGATGGACCAAAGTTTGTCATGTACATCAAATCCAGTGGGTCTACTCTGAGGAGCACTAAAACAGGCAACAGTCCGTAGGCTCAAAGCAGCCCAACACTCGGCAGAAACCAAGCCAGGGCCTCCTTGCTGCACCCATTTCCTCCCGCGTCAGTCCCCCTCACCTCGATGTAGATAGCTGCCGCGACTTGTGGCATTCCGGCAAAATCCTGGTCCTTGAGAGCAGCGATGATGCTTTCCACCATGGGAGGGATCCACCAGTGTCGCTTTCCGACAGCTCTGAAATGGAGAAGGAGATCTCAGTAAGGAAGGGAAAGACACCGCAGGAAGCAAACAGGGGCACAGTCCGATCCCGTGCCTTCAGCTCCATTTGCCAGACCACTGGGGAAGGTCACCGCGTTCTTCCTCTTACCTCACCATGGCAGACAACCCCTGGCTGAAAGTCTCCCGGCAGAAAAGTTGGTCAACGATGGCCGCCTCCACTTGCTCTCCAGTGGTGCCAAGAAGGAGGTGCAGAACTTCCTTAGCCCCTCTGCAACAAAAACAAGGCCAGTTTTACCAGAAGGGTCATTGCCACACACTCAAATTCCTTCCCCATCTTTCCCTCCCTAGCAGCCGCCTGAAGGAGAGCCTCCCTTGCAAAACCAAGCTGGACTGGAAACCCCCCAAGGCTGAAGGGGAAAAGACTCCATTGGTCCCTTTGCAACACACTACTCACCCGAGGAATTCCTGGTCGTAGTGGAAGTTCATAACCATCCCCAGGAGAGCGATGAGCAGCTGTGGGAAGTTCTGGCGCACAGCTGCCTTGTAGTCCTCCATCCTGAGGATGGCGTGCAACAGGCTGATGAGATGTTGCTGGAAGAGAGAGAGGTGCTAGTCACTTTCCCTGCTTTTCTGCAGAATACAGGAATCCCTAGATATTACCCTGGGAAGAAGGAAGCCAGAAAGCAGGTGCTAGGTCCTTACCACTTCGGTGGCAGATTCTGCCAAGGGGCTTTCGTAAAGCTGCTCGGCCGTGAGATGGATCAGTTGTTCTGGGTCGGCCGATGCTAAAACCTCCTTCCACACTCTCTCGCAGTCTCTGTGAATGCAAAAACAAGAGCAATGGTCAGATTCAAGTCTTCTGCTTGCTGCCATGCTCCAGAGAGAGGAAATGGCAGCAAGGGCTTTCTGAGCAAGCCCTGCAGCTTACCAACCTCCCCCTTAGCCCAGTAGAACCTGGAGGGCTCCATACCTGAAAGGAAACTGGAGGAGATATTCAACCACTGTCGCCAGGTGGTGGTGCGACAAGATGGACAGAGCGAAGACGGCCATGCTTCTGCCTTGCACTGCAGGCCCCTGGCTGATCTTATAGAAGCCCTCCAGCAGCACCTTCACCTGTCAGAGAAAAGGAGAGGGTTGCTTGGAAAGTACAAGGAAGCGGGGCTGTCTGCAGGCGGATCCCTCCATCCCTCATTGAAAGAGGAACCTTTGACCTGTGCCACCACAGCCATCTTCCTTCCAAGGTACCACTCATGGTCCTTGGAAGTACTGAACCCAGGCAGCTCCAGGGCGCCAGTTCCCCTATCCATTGTGGACCAAGAGAAGAAGCTTGCCAGTCTGCTCCCAGAAGGAGGAGGATTCCCCATTCCTGAATCCATGTTTCTCAGGACCCTTGGCTGAGGTTCTTCTCCTGACATTGCCAGACCCCTCTCAACTAACATGTGTCCTGGCCACCCAATGGCATGAGGTGGCCTCCCCTACACCAAAGCAGAGAATCTTCTTCTCTCCTACCTTTGCAGACGCCTTACCTTCACTTTTGTGCCGCCAAACTGCTTGAGGAATTCTTGCAGTAAGTGGGAGATATCCAGTGGGTTGAAGCTGCTCTCGACAACCAGGTCTCTGGCCAGGAAGCACATGGCCTCCAAGAGCTGCTCCGCAGGGAGAAAGGCACCAAAGACCTGAAGCAAGAGAGGAAGGTCAGAGATGCCCGCAGGGCAGGGCTGGGGAGCAGAAAGCCTCTGCGGAACCCAGAACATGTGGCTTGAGAGACAGCGACTTACCCTGGCAAGATGGTAACAATTATTCACGAACAATTCAGGAACCGGTCCTCCGGTGGATTTGAGGACCTTCTCAGCTCTGGTGATAAGTGTTTGGTTCCATGACGTTCGTGGCAGCATCTCTGCAAAGGAAAGCCAAAGGGTTAGTTTGGGTCTTGCTCACCCCCACCCCATGCTGGGATGCATTCTTCCAGTCTTACCTTCGTTGCGCCGCAGGATGGGCAGAAGATGGCAGAGAGCCTCTGCTGCCCGCTGCCTGCTCTCCGGGTCCGGATCCAATGCACAAAGGCAGGAAATCGCCACCAGTTGGCCAAAGGAGCATGCAGGAACCGCTACCGATGGCTGAGAAGAAACCCAGAGAAGGGACTGATAAGAGAAGCAACCCATCACCAGCGCTATTTAGGGCCGGCGCGCCTGAGGATTTCCCTTTTTCTCCCAGCGCCCCAGCAGCTCCGGTTTTCCCACCCTCCCAGCCTTTAGGTTTGGCTCTTTGACATGGCTGTGGACTTCGGTTGGTCGCTGTCAAGGGGCCTGGTAGGAATTTTTCCCACTTGGCAAATTGGCACCAGCCATTTGGTTTTTTGCCTACCTCGTAGCAAATCATCACAACTTCCTCGGCATTGGCGGTTAGGCATTGCTATTGTTCTGCAGTTGGAAGAGGGGAGGAAGCGCCATCGCCTGCCCCACATATTGAAAGGTAGTCCGGTAAATGATTCCGGGGGGCGTGGCCCCGTCCGAAGCCTATGGAGGCCAGGGCCCAAGGCACGCCCCCGAGTGGTGACCCCGGGGGAGCTCCTAGTTGATGTACATCAGCAAGACTCCCCCTACTGGTGGTTAATCCTTGCCGGTCTTCTAGCAATCAGGCTGAAGCCGGTTAGTCGATAGGACCAATGCCTAAGCCAATACCGCTCAATTCCTGTAATCAATAAAGTTGTGGCCTAATTTTGCCCATTAACCTAAAATACTGGTGTCCCGTGTCTTTATTTCCGTGGGGGAGGCGGGAACTCGCCACGCAACTCACAGATTCCTGGATCTTCTGCAGGAGGGCGGAAAGATCTCGGAGCGCCTTCCTTCGGATCTTCCCACTCTTCATCGTTGCGACGACTTCCGTAAGTCTGTTCTTCAGCTGGTCCCTGCTGTCGCTTTCAGGAAGAAGATCAGCCGCATCCAGAGAAGCTGTGGTTCGGATGCTGAGGGGAGAGAGGAGTAGCACTTTTGTCAAAAGGGTTTATTTCCTCCCATCCTTCACAGACCCCAAGCGCCACCACCATAGAAATGGACCGGGTTGTTTTTTAAAAGCAGTTGATTATGGGGGAGGGGATTAGCACAGGATTACCTTGGAGAAAGATCCTCCTCATCTTCCAGGCTGATTTCTGGTATTTGATCTTCATCAAAATCAATTCCCTGTCCACAAGAAAAGAGAAAAGAGAAACAGGAACGTCAGAATGTGAAGAATGGATCAGACCCATTCATGTTTTTGTGTTGATCAGGAAAGCACAGACGAGGTAGGTTGGGAAACAAACTGAAAATCTCTGGCCTCCATTTCCTTAGAGACCTTATTCATCCTTCTATTCTTTTAAGCCTTCCGTTAAGAGTTTGGGTGTAATCCTTGACACCTCCCTTTCCATGGAGGCGCAGGTTACAACAGCCAAGGCGACATTTTTCCACCTTCGCCTCATCAAGCAGTTGGTCCCTTACCTTTCCCGCCCCAACCTGGCCACAGTGATCCATGCGATGGTCATCTCCAGGCTTGACTACTGTAATTTGCTCTACGTGGGGCTGCCCTTGAAGCTGTCCCAGAAACTCCAGTGGGTGCAGAATGCTGCAGCGAGGCTCCTCACGGGGTCTCTGCCATGGGAGCATATTCACCCAGTGCTTTTCCAGTGGCACTGGCTCCCAGTGCAGTACAGGGTCAGACTGAAGGTGCTGGTTTTGACCTTTAAACCCCTTCACAGCCTCATACCCTCGTACCTATGGGACCGCCTCTCCCGGTATGCCCCACGGAGGACCTTAAGGTCCATATATAGCAACACCCTAGAGGTCCCGGGCTCTAAGGAAGTTAGATTAGCCTCAACCAGAGCCAGGGCCTTCTCAACTCTGGCTCCAGCCTGGTGGAACGCTCTGCCTCATGAGACCAGGGCCCTGCAGGATCTGATTTATTTCCGCAGGGCCTGTAAGACAGAGTTGTTCCACCTAGCCTTTGGGCTTAGAATCAGTTTGATTCCCCCCCCCTCTTTCTTTTTCCTTTCTCCTCCTGTGAAGAGGCTGCATCCTAATGTTTTAATGTTGTATCTTAATCTTTTAAATTGTATTTTAATCAACTTTTTTATTATTGGTTGTTAGCCACCCTGAGCCCGGTCTTGGCTGGGGAGGGCGGGGTATAAATCTATTATTATTATTATTATTATTATTATTATTATTATTATTATTATTATTATTATTATTTTGAGCATTTGTACCCCTCTCTTAAGCCAAAAAGGCTCCAAGAGAGCCTTCCATGAAATCAAATGCAACAAACTCCCTAATGGCAGACTTCTATTGTAAGAAACAATCTGACCAACAGAACACCCAAGGAAAGGGGGCAAGGAGGGCAGAGGAAAAGACAACTCACAAGCTCAGGCCCCAGTGTCTAGAATGCTGTTGTCATCTCTCCCACTGAGGCAGCCTGCTGAAATGGCTGCCGCCAGATGACAGTTGGGGGAGAGGAGACCTGAGGGAGATGGCCTGTCTCAGCAGAGCCCATGGCGCTGTTTCTCATCCGTCCTTCCTCCAGGAGCAGAGCTCCGCCAGGGCCCCTGTCTCTCCCTCGCCTGCACCTGGGAGCAGCCCTTTCCTGTGATGGACTCTGTGGACAGGTGGGCAGCAGGGCTCCCTGCCTCAGCTCTGCAGAAAAACCAGCTCCACCCGGTACCCCCTTCCCCTGAACTGGGCCAGCCACTCATACTTTCTTTTCTTCTTCTGTTTTTCCCTTCCAAACTATAGTACAAAGATAACATCCAGCATGTATAAATAGAAATGAAGTCTCTTCCAGATTCACATGTACATAAATCAGAAGGAATCCTCTGTTCAAAATAATATTCAATCGACTTCAATATAGGACACTGAATTTCCCTTTTTGGCATTCCTTCTCCCCTTCCAAAAACTTGGGCAAAGCTCAACCCTTTCTTTGACTTTGGATAGCTCTTTGCCTAACTTGGTGATACCATTAATCTAGGTTCCAGATGCCGATGATGCGGTAATTCTATCTAGAACCCCCATTGGACTCAAAAGAGCACTAAGAAAGCTCGCAGCATACTGTGAATCTGAATGTCTCAAAATCAACTATCAAAAGACCAAGATACTCGCTTTTGGGGGAAAACCAAAGCTTAGAAGCTGGGAACTCCAAGGCCATAAATTAGAACAAGTCACAAACTACAAGTATCTAGGAATGGTGGTACAGCCCTCAGGAACCAACAAACTACACATAAACTCCATCGGGAGTTCAGCGGGGGAAACTGCAAATTGTATCCTTAAATTCTTCAGAGCACAAGGGGGCTTCTTCGTCCCCGCAGCTCTAAAATGATACTAGGCCAAAACTTTGGCGCAACTCCTGCATGGTTCCTTTTTGGGTCCGCCTTCCTCTGCTTTCTCCCCCCTTGAGAGAGTTCGATCTAGACTTCTTAGAGCTCTCCTCCAAGTCCCCAGATGCATGGGTGAGATTGGAAACGGGGATGATGAGAGTGGAGGCTACCATCTACCTAACATCAATCTACAAATGGCTGACATTGAATCTGCTCCCCCGAGGGATAGCCCCTTTGATCCTCTGTGACCAATTCCAGTCGGGCTGGCAGACTGCAGTCCTAAACACCCTCCGGAAACTGGATTTTACCCCTCAAGCCCTTCTACGTCTGGGCTTGGGCCAGGCAAAAGCTACGGTCAGGCAAAGAATATTACACACCGAGAGACAGCAGGACTGTGCAAGGTGCCCCGACTATAGAATTGGAAAAATCGAGAAATATATAGCCGCACCGGCAGCATATCTCTCCTTTCTTGTATCTAGGGATGCAAGAAGGGCCTTTACACTCGCCAGAAGCACGGCTTTTCCCTCGCCGGTCCTGGATGGAGCCTTTAGAAGGGTATGCTCAGAGTCTTTGCACATGTCCATTGGGAGAGATAGGAAGCCCAGAACACTAGTTCTTTGTTGTTGTTGTTTAGTTGTTTAGTCGTGTCCGACTCTTCGTGGCCCCATGGACCAGAGAACGCCAGGCACCCCTGTCTTCCACTGCCTCCCGCAGTTTGGTCAGACTCATGTTTGTAGCTTCAAGAACACTGTCCAACCATTTCGTCCTCTGTCGTCCCCTTCGCCTTGTGCCCTCCATCTTTCCCAACATCAGGGTCTTTTCCAGGGAGTCTTCTCTTCTCATGAGGTGGCCAAAGTATTGGAGCCTCAGCTTCACGATCTGTCCTTCCAGTGAGCACTCAGGGCTGATTTCCTTAAGAATGGATAGGTTTGATCTTCTTGCAGTCCATGGGACTCTCAAGAGTCTCCTCCAGCACCATAATTCAAAAGCATCAATTCTTCAGCGATCAGCCTTCTTTATGGTCCAGCTCTCACTTCCATACATCACTACTGGGAAAACCATGGCTTTAACTATACGGACCTTTGTTGGCAAGGTGATGTCTCTGCTTTTTAAGATGCTGTCTAGGTTTACCATCGCCTTTCTCCCAAGGAGCAGACGTCTTTTAATTTCGTGACTGCTGTGACCATCTGCAGTGATCATGGAGCCCAAGAAAGTAAAATCTCTCACTGCCTCCATTTCTTCCCCTTCTGTTTGCCAGGAGGTGATGGGCCCAGTGGCCATGATCTTTGTTTTTTTGATGTTGAGCTTCAGACCATATTTTGCGCTCTCCTCTTTCACCCTCATTAAATGGTTCTTTAATTCCTCTTCACTTTCTGCCATCAAGGTTGTGTCATCTGCATATCTGAGGTTGTTGATATTTCTTCCGGCGATCTTAATTCCGGCTTGGGATTCATCCAGCCCAGCCTTTCGCATGATGCATTCTGCATATAAGTTAAATAAGCAGGGAGACAATATACAGCCTTGCCGTACTCCTTTCCCAATTTTGAACCAATCAGTTGTTCCATATCCAGTTCTAACTGTAGCTTCTTGTCCCACATAGAGATTTCTCAGGAGACAGATGAGGTTGATCAGGCACTCCCATTTCTTTAAGAACTTGCCATAGTTTGCTGTGATCGACACAGTCAAAGGCTTTTGCATAGTCAATGAAGCAGAAGTAGATGTCTTTCTGGAACTCTCTAGCTTTCTCCATAATCCAGCGCATGTTTGCAATTTGGTCTCTGGTTCCTCTGCCCCTTTGAAATCCAGCTTGCACTTCTGGGAGTTCTCGGTCCACATACTGCTTAAGCCTGCCTTGTAGAATTTTAAGCATAACCTTGCTAGCGTGTGAAATGAGTGCAATTGTGCGATAGTTGGAGTATTCTTTGGCATTGCCCTTCTTTGGGATTGGGATGTAGACTGATCTTCTCCAATCCTCTGGCCACTGCTGAGTTTTCCAAATTTGCTGGCATATTGAGTGTAGCACCTTAACAGCATCATCTTTTAAAATTTTAAATAGTTCAGCTGGAATATCATCACTTCCACTGGCCTTGTTATTAGCAGTGCTTTCTAAGGCCCATTTGACTTCACTCTCCAGGATATCTGGCTCAAGGTCAGCAACCACACTACCTGGGTTATACGAGACATCCATTTCTTTCTGGTATAGTTCCTCTGTGTATTCTTGCCACCTCTTCTTGATGTCTTCTGCTTCTGTTAGGTCCTTTCCACTTTTGTCTTTTATTATGGTAATCTTTGTACAAAATGTTCCTTTCATATCTCCAATTTTCTTGAACAGATCTCTGGTTTTTCCCATTCTATTGTTTTCCTCTATTTCTTTACATTGCTCGTTTAAGAAGGCCTTCTTGTCTCTCCTTGCTATTTTTTGGAAATCTGCATTCAATTTCCTGTATCTTTCACTATCTCCCTCGCATTTTGCTTGCCTTCTCTCCCCCGCTATTTGTAAGGCCTCGTTGGGCAGCCACTTTGCTTTCTTGCATTTCCTTTTCATTGGGATGGTTTTAGTTGCTGCCTCCTGTATAATATTACGAGCCTCCATCCATAGTTCTTCAGGCACTCTGTCCAGCAAATCTAAATCCTTAAACCTGTTCTTCACTTCCACTGTGTATTCATAAGGGATTTGACTTAGATTGTATCTTACCGGCCCAGTGGTTTTTCCTACTTTCTTCAGTTTAAACTTGAATTTTGCTATAAGAAGCTAATGATCTGAGCCACAGTCAGCTCCAGCTCTTGTTTTTGCTGACTGTATAGAGCTTCTCCATCTTTGGCTGCAGAGAATATAATCAATCTGATTTCAATGTTGCCCATCTGGTGATGTCCATGTGTAGAGTCGTCTCTTGTGTTGTTGGAAAAGAGTGTTTGTGATGACCAGCTTGTTCTCTTGACAGAACTCTATTAGCCTTTGCCCTGCTTCGTTTTGAACTCCAAGGCCAAACTTGCCAGTTGTTCCTTTTATCTCTTGACTCCCTACTTTAGCATTCCAATCCCCTATAATGAGAAGAACATCCTTCTTTGGTGTCATTTCTATAAGGTGTTGTAAGTCTTCATAGAATTGGTCAATTTCAGTTTCTTCAGCACCAGTGCTTGGTGCATAAACTTGGATTACTGTGATGTTAAAAGGTCTGCCTTGGATTCGTATCGAGATCATTCTATCATTTTTGAGATTGCATCCCAGTACAGCTTTTGCCACTCTTTTGTTGACTATGAGGGCCACTCCATTTCTTTTATGGGATTCTTGCCCACAGTAGTAGATATGATGGTCATCCGAACTGAATTCGCCCATTCCTGTCCATTTTAGTTCACTGATGCCCAGGATGTCAATATTTATTCTTGCCATCTCATTTTTGACCACATCCAACTTACCAAGGTTCATATCCGCAACTGAGCGTCCTTTCGGCTTTGGCCCAGCCGCTTCATCAGCTCTGAATCTCCTTGTACTTGTCCTCCGCTCTTCCTCAGTAGCATGTTGGATGCCTTCCGACATGAGGGGCTTATCTTCCAGCGTCATAACTTTTATATGCCTGTTGTCTTTGTCCATGGCGTTTTCTTGGCAGGAATACTGGAGTGGCTTGCCGGTTCCTGCTCGAGGTGGATCACGTTTGGTCAAAGCTCTCCACTATGACCTGTCCATCTTGGGTGGCCCTGCACGGCATAGCTCATGGCTTCTCTGAGTTATTCAAGCCCCTTCGCCACGGCAAGGCAGTGATCCATGAAGGGGACTTGTTCGTTAGATGTCCCTTTTATGAAGAGGCACGTAGTAAGATCATGGATCCCCTACTGGTGAGGTTCACCGACCTCCCGCAAAAGCAAAAATTTGAAATTTGCTGTTAGGCAAAGAGCAGAAGATGACCTGGATGGTCGCCAGATTCTGTGTACAGATCTGTAGGCGCAGACCATCGCCCAACTCAAAATAGTCCGGCATGAAAAGCCCTGACTCTGAGTCAACTCCCTGGGATAGTTTATTGTTGTACATTTGTAGTGAAGTTAAGGATTTAAAACTTTGGTCAAGAAAGGAGCAGAGTATGGTGGGTAATCAAAAAGCCACAAGAGTTATGGGAAAGAGGTCTGTTGCTTTAACCCTGCAGACCGACAGTCTCCAAATGTGTAAATTGTTATCTTAGAAAGGAAGTTCTCTATTTTGATTTGGGGGCTTGACACCTGGGGCTCCAGCTATTCACACCCACCTAGTGTTGTTTTCAGTCTTTTAATTACCTGGGAATGTGCATCTGTGAAACATCCGAGGAAAGGGGTGAGCCCTTTGATCCAGGTTCTGGGAACTTAATGAGCTCAGTTGTCACAAGTTAAAATTATTAGCCCATAAGCTGGTCATTGGTGAATTTGAATGTAATCAAGAATTGTGATTGGGTCTGGGTTCTGGTTCCACGTGAGATTTGTGAATAAAGATCCTAAGAATGGCTGAGAAAGCACGCTCTGCAACCTGCGATTCACGATTCACTGTTAGCGTACCACCTTGCTGGCAGCAGTCCTGTGTCTCTTTGTAATGGAGATTCCTGCTGACTTTGTAATGCGGATCTACTGAAGGACTTTGAAACTATCCTATCTCTGCCTTTGTTCTTAGAAGTGAGTATCTTAGTTAGCTATACTAAACAATGTCTTTATTTTATCTGCCTGAAAGATACAAAAGATGTGCCTGCTTTTTAAGCATGTTAACTTTGTGGGGTTTTTTAAATAATTTTTAAAAAAAGAATCTTTCTTTTGTCTTATGTGCCAATCTGAGGGAAAATCTAAGTCCAACGCCAACTACCGTATTTTTCGCACCATAGGGCGCACCGGACCATAGGGCGCACCTAGTTTTGGGAGGCGGAAAACAAGAAAAATTTATTCTGAACCCCAGAAGCCGGAACAGCAAGAGGGATCTGGCTTCTGGGATACCGTGCGGCTGTTCTGGCTTCTGGGATAACCGCGCCAAGCCTCTTCAGGGCAGCGGGATGAAGGCTCCCCCTGCCCGAAGAGGCTGCGCAGGGCTAAAGCAGAAGCCAGGACAGGCGTGTCGCTGAAGGGGCGCTGCGCCTTCTCCCTCTCTGCGCAACGCCTCTCCTTCACAGGAGAGGCGTTGCGCAGAGAGGGAGAAGGCGCAGCGCCCTTCAGCGAAGCTGGAGAAAGAATAGAAGGAGACCCTTCTGTTCCTCCTTGGGCTTCGCTGGACAGGTGCGTCGCTGCGAAGCGGGAGGAGGAACAGAAGGAGTCCCTTCTGTTCCTCCTCCGGCTTCCAGGACAGGCGCGTCGCTCAAGGGGTGCTGCGCCTTCTCTCTCTCTGCGCAGCGCCTCTCCTTCACAGGAGAGGCGCTGCGCAGAGGGAGAAGGCACAGCGCCCCTTTAGCAAAGCTGGAGGCCTCCGGCTTCCAGGTCAGGCACGCCACCGCGAAGCCAAGGAGCCTACATTCGCTCCATAGGACGCACACACATTTCCCCTTCATTTTTGGAGGGGAAAAAGTGCTTCCTATAGAGCGAAAAATACGGTACTTGGTTACGCTATACCTGATGAATTTCTGCCTGCAAGTTTGTGGAAGCAGCTTGCAGAGTGGGGCAACCGGTAACAAAGGAGCATAGTCTTCTCCCTTGGACTGTGCCTTCCAGTGCCCTGAGACGGAGTGGTGGCTGCATTACCATTTCTGTTGCGTTTTGTTTTGTCAAAAAGTAAATGGCTGCCGGCCTCCGTTCCAGAAACCTGACCCAGCTGGAGGGTAAGGGCAGGTGAGGGAGGGGCGAGTGGCCGGAGCCCCTTTACTACAATAAATTATTTCTAAATTTATTGTTGTACATTGTTTCAATTGTCTGTTTTAACCATATTTGCGCAGCAGTTTCTAATGTTGTGAGTGTCCTCTATTTCAGAGGCTTCTACTCTGCAGCCTCTTACATTTGTTTTAACTGCGTGTCTTTGTTTTTTAGTTCTTATCTGTTTTAATTGTCAGTATTTATCCATCCATTATCCGTGTTTAATCTTGTATTTTATTCAGATGTTTTATCCTATGCCTGTTTATTTGTCCTCATTTTCTCTAACAATTATCGGTTTAAAAAAAAAATCCTAACTGCTACTTTATTTATATGCTCTTTCTTTTTTTTATCCTGGTCTGTGACAATAATAATAATAATAATAATAATAATAATAATAATAATAATAAATTTCATTTATACCCCGCCCTCCCCAGCCGAAGCCGGGCTCAGGGCGGCTAACAACAATAAAACAGTACAACAGTACAACACAACACTCTAAAATCATTCATTATAAAATTAATTCGAATCAATCCACTGGCAACCATTGGGCCAGAGCTCATAGAGCTCATAAAGTTCATACAAGTAGGTTCCAGAGTTAAGTCCTCTGGCCATGGCAACCTACACTTACCTCCAGGAGTCTTCGGGATGCCATCCTCTCCTGTAGTGACAGAGCGAAGGTCACTACAGGCGACCTCTGCCAATGCCAACCTCGGGATGCTGAGGAACTTCAAACGGTCACAAGCTCCGTTGCTAGGCAACGGCAGTTGAGAACATGGAATTCCCGGCCTCAGTGCCAAGGCTCTAGGAGAGTCCGTGTGGCCTAGTGGTTAGAACTATGTTAATGCCATGCAACGCTAGGGTGATATATATATATTCTTTGAAATGTACAATTTAATACTTTTTCTATTATTTGTATCCTGCTTTGCAGGCTCTTGTTGTCTCCTAAAGAAGCTGACAGGATTGCTCCCCTGTACTTATGTCTTTGCCATGTACATTTATGAACGTTTATTTTATATTTGGGGCCTTTGAATTCTTAACTCTGAACTCTGGATTAATAACATTTTAGGAATCTTCCAGAACGGCTAATTCTATTGCTGGGAAGGACTCAGTGACCCCGGTCTATTTTAGGCGAGAGGGTGGTATGGGGTTGGGGGCAGGTGAGACGGAGCTGCTTGGCAGTGGGTGTGTTGTATGCAGAAAGCGTACGCTTCAATTCCCGTGACCCACCTCCTTTCAGTTACTAGTTTCTTGGGGTTGGGGCTAAATCCATGATGGGTCAGAGAAAAATGAGCGGTGGCAGGAACCAGTCAAAGCAAGGCAGATCTGAATTTTACTGTTGTGACAGAGTTTCTCGCCTTACATGTTGCATGGAGGTGAGGAGCCAAGACAAGCGTGTGTAACAACTTTTAAAGACTTGATAATAATAATAATTTATTTTTTATACCCCCCCCCCTTCAATCTGGCTGGGTTTCCCTTAGCCCAGAGGTTTTGGACTTTTTTGAGTCCACGGCTCCCTTGACCAACTACATTCTTTCTGTGAGGCTCAGGAGCCCAGCTATGTCACCCCTTGCCAGCAGAGCTGGCAGCCTCTCGTCCTTTTTCTGACTCCTTCCTTTGTGGAGTGTTCCTTCTTCTCCTCTCCCCTCTCCTTAGGAGTCCTCTGGACAGCCACAGCTGCCGCCCCTTCCCTAAAGAGAGGTGCCTCCTCACGCTGCCCCACAGGGGCCTGGGAAGTACCCCCTGGCCAGCTCCAGAGGCACCGTTCGCCTGGGGAGCTTGTAGCCAGGGGTGCTGCAACAAACAGCTGTGCAAGTCTTTGGGAGGCAGAGATGCAAGAAGGCATGGAGGGAGAAAGAGGGACAGAGGCCAGTGTTGCTCCCAGCATCCTTGACCATCATTCAAGGCACCAAAGGGTGCCACAGCACCCTGGTTGAAAACCACTGCCCACCCAACAAGCATCATACATGCATCACAGAAAGAGGCAGTCTTGTCTCCTGGCTTGTCTCTTGTCGTGATACCTGACAATGTTCACTGGTTGCCCTTTCCTGACCAGTCTGAGCCTTTCCCTTGAAATGGTAAATACCTCAGTTCTTGAATCCATTGTCACAGATCTACCCCTATTTATGTGAGATGTTTATAGCTTTTGAAGGATTTGTAAGTGAAAAGAACTATTGGGAAAGGTTTTTCCTTCAACTGCAGAGTAAATATCTGGGGTCATTAAGAGGGCTTCAGGATTGCTCTGTGAACTCAAAGAAAGTGTCTTTTTTTTCAGGGAATATTTTATCATTTTTGAATGGTGAAGGATTGTTTTTTCTCTAGGGTGCGTGTCTGCTATGTGTGCACCTTAAGATTTGTGTAACACTCATGCCAACTTCTGTTGCCCAGTGCCTGCAAGCCCCCTACTGTGACATATAGAATGCTTGCAGTTGTGTGTTTTTTAAACCGCACCAGCCACTGCTCATCAGGAGCAGAACTGAGCAGCTTCTGTGAGTGAAGTGAAGAGCTGTTTCTCAGAAGGGGAAACCCTGGGAGAGACTAGGGTTCAAATACCTCCTTATTCAGCTGTGTAGCTCACTGGGTGACCTGGGGCCAGGTTGTGGGGATTAAATGAGAAGGTGAGAACTATGTATGTCATCTTGAGCTCCTTGGAGAAAAAGATGGGATATCAATGCAGACGCCCTCAGAAGGTGGTGGACTCTTCTTCTTTGGAGGTTTTTTATACACAGAGGTTGGGTGGCCATTTGCAAGGGATTCTTGAATTGGATTCCTGTTTTGCAGGCAATTGGACTAGATGCACCTTGGGGTTCTTTCCAAATCTACAATTCTATGATTTTGTTTAAGTGTCATTTTATTGATTAGATAGGAAACCCCTTCGAGACTGCTCTGAGGTGCCAGGTTGGATATAAGCACCATAAATGAGAAAAGAGAGAGACACGTCAGCCTGTGAATGACCCCAGGCAGCTGGCAGAAGGACTCGGACACAGAGGCAGAGGCAACCTGGAGGCTTCAGGACGACGTTGCTGTTAAGCACTGGACGCAGTGCCGACTGGAAAAAGGTGAGTGGCCATCTGCAAGATCTTACAGAGCTCATGAGATCTTGTGAGATTTCAGGAAGATCTCACAAGATCTTGCTAGTGTTGTAAACAAAAATTGCCCTTTTCCCTTGTGGGGTATCCAAGAGCCCATATAGAGTCCTTACATAGGTTCCCTATTGGTAGGAGAAAATAACAGAGGCCAACCAGAGAATATTGAGAAGCAAAGCAGCTAGTAAGCTTAATCTTTATTGATCTGCTGCAACAGGGTGCTCCCCTCACACGCAGGAAAGGAGGAGGACCCAGAAAAATGGTGTACAAGGCCTTATAAAGACTTTTGAAATTGCCACCCTGTAGATCAAGACCACCCCCAGAAACATACATACATCACAGAAGGGGTGTAACCTAAGACCACCCCTCAGATACATCACACCTACATCACAGAAAAGGTGGTCTAAACAGAAATTTAAATGTTGTTTATCTCTTGTCCTTGTTTATCTCCTGTCTGGCAGGTTACTTGATTGGATTGCCTGGGGAGCCTGGCCATTCTTTTGTAGTGATAAATACTTAGTTCCTGGGCCATGTCACAGGTTCACACCCTATTCAAACAGAGACATACCCTTAAGACAGGATTTGTGAAGGAAAAGACAATGGGGAGGCTTTTCCAGTTTGACCTTGCAGAGAAAACATTTGCTCAGTTTAGGAATCAAAATGGTTCCAGGTCGGCCCTCCCATGCTGATCTATGTACGTGCCCGGTTGGTACACTCACAAACATTACCATGTATCTAAGACCTCAAAATTCCTATCACACTAGCCTAATACTGCTATTAAACCAACTAGATTTAGTAGGATTATGCATAGGGTTTCCATGTTGGGTTGCAGCTAGCACTGTGGGCAGGGTAAGGTCCTGGCACTTACATGACCTCCCATTACTGACATTGCTGGTCCTGGCAGGGTTGAGTAAGGTTGGCACAGTGCAAACACACTGGTGCAGCCAAACTCGTGCTCATGCCAGTGTGTTCACACCACGTCAACCTCACCTCCTTCCTCCTCCACCTTCTTGTAAGCCACAGTGATGTCAGCGTTGGGAGATAAGCTAAGTGCCTCCCCCCCACCAAATGCTACTGCTTGTGGGTGGCCTATGATTTTAAAAGGTTCCACCTTCTCCCCAAGTAATGTTTTCAAGCGTCCATTGTAGCTGTGCTTTTAACAGCAGCTCGACATGCAGACATAGGGTGATATTCAATTAAATAATTGCATGAGTGGACCACAGTAGGACTTTCATCTCTCTCTTCCCCCTGTGATCCCCCTAAATCCTTTGTATGGGTTCCCCCAAACCCAGATTCGGGGACAGTGCAAGGTTGGAAGAGAGGAAGAAAGGTCCCATTGCAGAAGTGGAAGTTGCTCTGCTAATGAATTTATTCCACCAAATACTGCCTATAATCCTGATCTCAAAGGTTGTCCAGAACAGGCCAGGCAGTCTTGTTGACTTTTTCCAGACCAGTTGGCAACAAGATTCTGCTGCCAAAATAGCTCCTTCTTGGAGCCTGGGCAGGCCATCGGCCTTTTATATACCTGCTGGGATTGACAAGTCATATGACCCTCACCTGAATCTCATTTAACTCTTGGGGGGGGGGAATTAGCATCAGACGTCTTGTGCATGGAAGTTGCCAAATCTATTAACCAACTCGGGTTACTGTTAATAGCACCAGTTTTCTTATAACTTGATATTGCTGGATAGTTCTGATGAACTGCAAAAGCATTTTTAGTTTGCTTTCTGTTGCCACCCTGGAATTTTTCTTTATTAGCGCCGCTTTGTTTTGTACGATTCCTTGCAAATGAAGGAAAACAACTTTTCTCCTTGTATATGTTGATAATATGTTTTGGTTACTGAGAACAAACAAGCGTGTACAGAAACAAGATTGGGTAGAGGACATAGGCGTGACACACCTGTGACAAAGGTGACCTGTGTGCTTGCTTGCTTGATTAACAGCTGTTGGGAATGTCAATGTCCCTGCTCTCCCTTCTTATGGTCTTTATATTGGACCTGGAAACTCCAATAGAGAGCATTCCATGTCAAGAAGGAGGGCAAGTGGGCACCCTATCAAATGACAAGGCAGGAGCTACACGGAGCAGGGCCTTTTCACTGGTGGTGCCCATTGTATGGCTTGCTCTTTCCAGACCTGCTCTCTTTTGGCCTGTATTTTGGAGCTTTATAATCTAGGAAGACTTTGGAATAACAGGTTGACAAGTCATCAGTCACTGACGTATGAGCAGATTTTATTTGTTGTTATTCTGGGTTTCTGGCGCACCAGGGTTTACACCAGCGTAATAGAGTTGGCCAGGATGAAAGAAGGGATACAATTTCTGAGCTTTTTCCATTGTCTGCGCAGCAGGGGGTGTTCAATCAACAGTGCAAAGGCTGAGCTGAAGCGTTTCCTGCTGGTTACCTGCTTTCAGCACTAGGGGTCGCTGTTTGGTAGTACCCAGTTGGTTAGTTGTCAGATTCTAGAGCTCCCTATTGGTGGCTCTTAGGTAATTCCAAAAATACAGTCCATTAATAAAACACAGTGTTCATTCAGAAAGCGGTACATAAATCTCCATTGCTACATATTGGGTGTGTATTTCAGCGGTTGAATGTACAGCTTTATGGCCAGGCTGTAGTGTAGTGCTTATGCAACTGTGAATAAAAGGTGGCTGGGCTCATCGTCCCGGGGTTTGGGGGGGGGGGTGACAAAACTGATTTTGAGTCTGTACTCTGAATAGTGACACCAGGGACCTAGAAGGTGCAGGGCTTGTCAGTCCAACCCCTGCACAGACTCATCAGGGCTGACCTTAAGGGAATTGGAACAATTGGGCCAAATTGGGCCCTGCGGGCCGCTCCTAAAGGGGCCCCCACACCAGGGCAATCTAGATGGATTTTATTTATTTCTATGAGATTTTGCAGACTTTGGCTGTGAACTGGGGCCCTACAAAAAAACTAAAGTTGGGCCCCACTTCTTCAAATTGGGCCCCCACTGGCTAGCCCTGAGTCTCATAGTTGCTGGGCCTGAGTTTCCCTGCCCTTGCGTGAAGTCTTGGGTTTCCAATTTTGAGAGAGGGGAGACTGCGGCACTGGGGAGATGGCAGGCTGGCGAGACCCCCTAGATTTAGAGGCCCAAGTTGCCCTGCCCTCGCATGAAGTCTTGGGTTTGCAATTTTGGGAGGGGGAGGTTGCCTGCTGGGGAGCGGGCAGGCTGGCAAGGCCCCCTAGATTTAGAGGCCCTAGGATTCAGCCTACTTAGCCTATACATAAATCTGGCACTGGCTATATCCTATACAGGAGCAGGGCCATCTTAACCATTGGCACTAAGGGTGCACGGCACCAGGGCGCCGGGCTCTCAGAGACACCAGGCTGAGTCCGGGGCCGAGCATTGGAGTCCGGGGAAGAGCCGTCGACAGTCAAGCGGAGCAGAGCCCTGAACTCGCGCCCAGCCGCAGCAGCAGAAGAGCCCATGGCTCTCCAACAGGCTCAGCTCAGCTCGGCTGTTGGCTCTTGCCCCAGCTGCATGGCAGTTAACTGTTTTGGCACTGCACCCAGAGTGCCATGTAACATTGTGGTGGGATCTGCCGTGCGCCGACAGCACTGAAGGCAGCAACAAAACCCGATAAATAGGAGCATACAGATCCTGTCTGAAGATGTTGCCTCTGATGCCGCTTGCATTCCCCATCGTTCTGCACTGGCACCCCATGTTGGACAGTGCTGGGAGCGTGCGCTGACAGCCAAGGAACCCACAGCTTGGCACACGCAACAGGATGCGTTGCACAGTGCCCACAATGTTACACGGCACTCCGGGTGCTTCACGTGCAGCCAAAACAGTTAACTGCCATGCAGGAGGGGGCAGCAGGTGGACAGCATGGCGACTGTGTGTGCTGCCCGACATTTTGTCCCCCCAGCATGGAACCCACACACCCCTTCGTACACCCCTGTGCCTGGGGTGCTGGCACCCCTTTTGGTTGGCGATGGGAGTCCCTGTTTCCCATAACCGTTCTAAAGGTTCTAAAGGTAAACAACTATTTCTTTTAAAAAGCCAACAACTTTGGGGTCCCCCACCTCTAAATAAAAGGTCAACAACAAACCTCTTCTGATCAGCAAGTCCTAGGCTCTGTGGTTTAACCCACAGCACCACCCGTGTCCCTAAAGTTAAGATACTGACAGGAATATTATCTGAGAAACCATAAACTTGTTAATGTTTGTAAAATAAACTTGGTTTTTTGGTTCACTTTTAACAGCTGACTGGACCATAGCTGTCAACTTACAGATTTGAAAATAAGGGACCAGCAGCCTTGAAAATAAGGGACCAGCAGCCAAAATAAGGGACCTGCTGCCTCACCTGTTCCAGGCACTCCAGTCTTCCTGTCCTCCTGCAGTCTGGTCAAACTCATGCTGGTAGCTTCGAGAACACTGTCCAACCAACTTTGTAACCAGAGGTTCAATTGAATAGAATCTGAATCACATGCACCACAAGGCCTATGCAGCCTCAACTTAAGATGGCCCCCCGGCCTGGCTTTGCACTGCAAAGTTTGCAGCAGCACGTGCAACAAAATGGCGTCCAGCATTCAAAACCCCCCTCAGCTTGCATTAACTAGCCACACACAAGGCATGCAAGCTCCACCCCCCAGTCGTTCTTAGACTTCTTATTGGGTGAGCAACACAGCCAAGCAACACAGTTGGAGCCTCCCTCCTCCCTGGCCGGCAGGGAGGGAGGGAGAGGAGCTGCTTCCTTTGAAATTTAAGGGACATCATTTAAGGGACATCCATCAATAAGGGACAGCAGCGGGACATGGCGCTGGAATAAGGGACTGTCCCTTCAAATAAGGGACACTTGACAGCTATGGACTGGACTCAGTGTTTTACTAGAGAGTAACTGGTTGGTGGCAGCAGGGAAGCGAGCACAGTGGTGGCACAGGGATCAAAAGACCGTTAAACGTCCGGGGACCCTGTGTGATCGCCACACCTCTGAAGACCAGTTGCTGGAATTCATAGGGAAGGAAAGGGCTCCTGTGCTCAGATCCTGTTTGCAGGTTTCCCAGAGGCATCAGGGACTAGATGGGCCCTTGGCCTGATCCAGCAGGCTCTTCTTACGTTAAGGCCTTTTAAAAAACACAATATAACAATGCAGCCTATTTCTGGATCGCACTCACAGTGGGGAGCAGGCATTTGGTGATGTTGTAAGAGTGCTTCGGTTGTCAGCTGCCCTCTCTGGAGGGCACCCTCCTTGCTCGCAAGCATCACCCTCTTGGCAGGAACATCAGGGAAATTTAGTGGGCAGCCCATGACAGGATTGGGAAGCACTTAACCCAATGGAGAGGGTGGGCTCAAGGAGGGCACAGGCATGGCTTGGGTTCCTAGAAGGGTCCTCACTTCCCTCAAGGATCTCCTTGAGGGCTCGTTGAAGCCTTCCCAGAAACCCAGGCCAGGATGTTGTGCTAACAAATACACCTAAGAACATGGGCATATCCAATTATAAAGTTGGTAGGATTCAGAAAAGCAAACACTTTTCCTCTTTTCTTTTCTTTTTTTTTTGGTATAATTTTTTATTAAGTTTTTCTATTTTACGTTTTAGAATATTCATTCAAACAACCTTAAAATATCAATGACTTCCCTCCTTCCCTTTCCATTGTTCAGTTTGCGAGCCATAAATCCCTGCATATTTTACATAAACTCAACCATTCAGTATTCCATTATTACATCCATCAAAACTTATTTACACTGTTGAATTTATCTTAATGCTGCCAATGTTTTTAAGTGTACGCAATTCCCCCCCCCATATATTCAATAAACATTTTCCAATCTTTTTTAAACATATGTTGTTCTTGTACTCTTATTCTATAAGTAAAGTCTGCAAGCTGCGCATATTCCATCATCAGTTTAAGTTGCCATTCCTCACTCGTTTTCCCTTTTACACTTTAAGGTAAAGGTAAAGGGACCCCTGACCATTAGGTCCAGTTGTGACCGATTCTGGGGTTGCGGCGCTCATCTTGCTTTACTGGCCGAGGGAGCCCGGCGTACATGTGGCCGGCATGACTAAGCCGCTTCTGGTGAATTAGAGCAGCGCACGGAAATGCCATTTACCTTCCCGCCGGAGTGGTACCTATTTATCTACTTGCAGTTACAGATAGGTAGCCGTGTTGGTCTGCCATAGTCAAAACAAAAAAAAAAATTTTCTTTCCAGTAGCACCTTAAAGACCAACTAAGTTAGTTCTTGGTATGAGCTTTCGTGTGTATCTGACGAAGTGTGCATGCACACGAAAGCTCATACCAAGAACTAACTTAGTTGGTCTTTAAGGTGCTACTGGAAAGAAAAAAAAATTTTTTTGTTTTATCTACTTGCACTTTGGCATGCTTTCAAACTGCTAGGTTGGCAGGAGCAGGGACCGAGCAACAGGAGCTCACCACATCGCGGGGATTCGAACTGCTGACCTTCTGATCAGCAAGCCCTAGGCTCTGTGGTTTAACCCACAGCGCCACCCTCTTTCCAAATCCCTGGAAAAGGACTTGTGGAAGGGCTGTCTTCAAGCCCCTGGAACCTGCACCTTTGGAATTGCTTAGAGGGGCTGGTTGAGGGGCACAAGGTCAAGGCTAGCAGTGGGAGCAGAAAGAGTAGTGAAGTCAAGAACATAAGAAGAGGCTGCTGGATCAGGCCAATGGCCTATCTAGTCCAGCAACCTGTTCTCACAGCGGCCAAGCAGATGTCCTAACGGGAAACCCACAAGCAGGATTTGATCACCAGAACACTTTCCCCTCCTGGGGCTTCCAGCAACTGGTAATCAGAAGCATTTATTGAGGCAGAGCATAGTCATCATGCTTAATAGCTGTTGGTAGCTGCTGCCCAGAGCCGTCTTTCCTATTGGGCTTATTGGCACGTTGCGCCAGGGTGCTGGCCTCTCAAGGGCGCCCCAGTGAGTGGGGGAGCTGCGTGGCTTTGCTGACGACCTCCCCTTTCCCTGCATGCCCGCCAGCTGTGCCCCGTCAACCATATGGCTGGCTGGCGGGGAATGGGGTAACTGTGCCCCTGAAGAACCAGGCGCGCAGCCTGGGAGTCATTCTGGACTCACAACTGTCCATGGAGGCGCATGTCAATTCTGTGTCCAGGGCAGCTGTCTACCAGCTCCATCTGCTATGCAGGCTGAGACCCTATCTGCCCACAGACTGTCTTGCCAGAGGGGTGCATGCTCTGGTTATCTCCCGCTTGGACTACTGCAATGCGCTCTACGTGGGGCTACCTTTGAAGGTGACCCGGAAACTACAACTAATCCAGAATGTGGCAGCTAGACTGGTGACTGGGAACGGCCGTCGAGACCACATAACACAGGTCTTGAAAGACCTACATTGGCTCCCAGTACGTTTCCGAACACAATTCAAAGTGTTGGTGCAGACCTTTAAAGCCCTAACCCGCCTTGGTCCAGTATATCTGAAGGAGTGTCTCCACCCCCATCGTTCTACCCGGACACTGAGGTCCAGCGCCGAGGGCCTTCTGGCGGCTCCCTCATTGTGAGAAGTGAGGTTACAGGGAACCAGACAGAGGGCCTTCTTGGTAGGGGCGCCTGCCCTGTGGAACGCCCTCCCACCAGATGTCAGAGAGAAAAACAACTACCAGACTTTTAGAAGACATCTGAAGGCAGCCCTGTTTAGGGAAGCTTTTCATGTTTAATATATTATTGTATTTTAATATTTTGTTGGAAGCGGCCCAAAGTGGCTGTGTGAAACCCAGCAGATGGGCGGGGTATAAATTATTATTATTATTATTATTAATTTATTATTATTATCCCCGCAGAGGCTTAGGATGGAAGCTGCGCCCCACCAACTATATGGCAATCCCTGCAGAGGCTTGGGAAAAGGTCGACAACTCTGGGAAACGGGGGGGGGGGGCGCTGCCAGAGGGATCTTTGCACCATGGCCCCTGGATATGCTTCAGACGGCCCTGCCCGCTGCCTCTGTGAATTTGTCCAATTTTTAAAAATCATTTTAATTTTGACTTTTAAAATGTTGTAACCTGCCCTGGGACCTTAGTGTGAAGGGTGGGTAATAAATTAAGATAACATCATCATCAACAATAACTTCAGGGTTGAACCCCTCTGCTCCCTGGAACAAATGGAGAACCTGATCTCTGCTAAACGATATGGAATGCTCCCTGGGAATAATGAAGAAATGTCAAAAGAATCATGCTGGACAAGAGGCATCAATGTGAAGACTTCAAATTGCTGGATTCCAACTCCCATTTCCCCTCCTCATTGACTGTGCTGACGGAGGATGATGGGAGTTGGAGTCCAACCAAGTGCAAGTGGAGTAATCCGTATGACCTACTCCTGAGACTGGAGGCTCCCTAGCCCAAAGGCTCATGGGAGGAGGCTGGCTTGTTCATTTATTCATTTACTTATATTGCATTTCTAGCCCATCTTTTTCTCCAACTGCTCAAGGTGATGTCCATAGCTCTCCCCGTCATTTAATCCCCACAGCAACCCTGTGAGGGAGGTTAGGCTGAGAGGCAGTGACAGGCCTTCAAGGGCACCCAGTGAGTTTCATGGCCAAGGGGAGATTTGAACCCTGGTCTTTCTCCCAAGTCCAAGTCCGGCACACTAACTGCCACACCACCACGGTTTCTCAAATGATTTCGAAATGATTACTTTGAACATTTCAATCTCTTCAAGAAAGATCTGGTCAAGGACGTGAAAAGAGGGCACCTTAACCATGAGTAGATATGTTCGTCATGAGGACAAGGTGGCCCCATCATAAGGACCTCACTTAAGTCCTCAGGAGACCAATGTTTGCAGTTCTCTAAACCACAAGGGCTCTGTTCCTGGGGACAAGGGTCCTCTGAGGTGGCTTAATGGCAAGGACCTCCCTGGCCACTTCTGTGGAACTTGGCTTTGAAGTATGAAGGGCTGGTGGTGGAGAACTAGGTTTTCACACCCGAAAAGCCAAGGGAAGGCCTGGCTCTCAGCCAGGTCAGGAGCCTGGAGGACTCACAGCCCACCTGGGTCACTGCCCCTCTAGGCTGCCACATATCTCTCTCTACATATATATAACTGACATGCTCCCTTCAGAGAGCAGGCTGGGAGCAGGGATTGCAGACACAGCCAGGCTATGGAGATCAAGGAGACGATGGAAATTGTCACGCAAGAAGCTCTGCTCCGAGCACCAGCAGTGGTGAGTCCCTCCCTGCATTGAAATGGGAGTCTCTTTCTTTCTTTCTTTCTTTCTTTCTTTCTTTCTTTCTTTCTTTCTTTCTTTCTTTCTCTCTCTCTCTCTCTCTCTCTCTCTCTCTCTCTTTCTTTCTTTCTTTCTGAAAATAAATATTCTGATTTTTAGCACTCTGTAGGCTGTTGCATATGTGTGGGATCATGCTTATTATTATCTGCATTCTTCAAAACAACTACTTTATTTCTTAAGCTGCAAATGTAACAAGACTGCGACGGCAATAGAAACCATAAGAACATTCCATTAATCCTAATTTAAATGTATACATTTATCTAGGCAGCTCATATGTCCAAAAAGGTATCTAATCAAGACCGAGAACTAAATACCTCATTGGAGATGCTACCTATTTATATTTTTATTGGGTTTTGCAAGATAAATGAAACCACGCATCACATTTTACAAACAATAACAACAAAAACTAACATACAAATGGGAAAGTCAGTACTGAGATGTATAAATCAATCAGAGAAGTGTAGAATTGGGACTCAAAGGGGTTCTCCAGTCCAACCTCCTGCAATGCAGGAACCTCAGCTAAAGCATCCATGACAGATGGCCATCCAACCTTTGCTTAAAAACCTGCAATGAAGGAGAGTCCACAACCTCCTGAGGAAGTTGACGCCACAATGTTATACAGGTAAGTATAATCGTTTCTGGATGTTTAAAGTGTTGTATTCCTCCAGAAGTCCACATGTCTTTTTTCAGTCTACATGTTTACATGAGTAGAATGTGTCCTTTTATTTAAAATGCATCTGTTGGTTATTTGTGGGGCATAGGAATTTGTTCATATTTTCCCCCCGAAATATAGTCCAGCCCCCCACAAGGTCTGAGGGACAGTGGACCGGCCCCCTGCTGAAAAAGGTTGCTGACCCCTGGTCTAGACTGACACACACTCCAACCCAAGTTGGCATTTATTTGGGATTTGTGAAGCACCTGAAAACAAGTCTCTGCCTGTATCACACCCACTTCCCTCTCTTTATCCCTGCAAGGACTACCATGCCCTGGACCCGGAGTTTGTGGGCTGCCCCTGCTGCGGCTGCTGCGACTGCTGCGGCTGCGACTGCTGCGGCTCCTGCCCCACCTGCTGCGGCTGCTGCCCCAACTGCTGCCCCAGCTGCTGCCCCCCCAGCTGCGCCTGCTGCTGCCGCTGGTGCTGCTGCCTGCCCAGGCTCCTGCTCCACCTGCCCAAGATGCCCAGCTGCCCCGTGCACATCAAGAGGCTCCTGATCATCGTGGTGATCGTCGTCCTCATCGTGGTGATCATCGTGGGCGCTCTCCTGATGGGCCTGTACGTCACCCAGGCGCACACAGAGGCGGTGAGCAGAGCGAGGATGCCATGGGACATTTGGGGCAGGTGTTGTGGGACACCAACCAGCATGGCCAACGTTCAGGGGTGGTGAAGGTTTTCAGGGGGTTGACCTAGGTGACCCTCCAACTCTACCATTCTGTGGTTCTAGGCCAGGCATAGGCAAACTCGGCCCTCCAGATGTTTTGGGACTACAACTCCCATCATCCCTAACTAGCAGGACCAGTGGTCAGGGATGATGGGGATTGTAGTCCTCCCGAAACATCTGGAGGACCGAGTTTGCCTATGCCTGTTATAGGCTGTAGTACCAACAAGATCAGGATTAGGAAAGGTGTGAAATGAGCGGAGCCTAGGACAAAATGTTGCAGCGTGATGTGTTCCTGTTCGAGGCTCCAGCCAGCCATGACCTTTTCCAGGATATTCCATTACATATCCTCCCCTGGTTTTCTGCCTGCCTGTCCTCCAACCAGCAGTGAAAATTCAGTGTCCGCTAAGAGGTCCGCTACCCACCAGGAAGGGATTCATACCTCCACAAACTGTGAGGTTCTCCAAGTTTGATGATACTTCCAGCCTTTTGGCACGGATCGTAATCTTTTAGCTATGGAAGTCTAGGCCCTCGGTCAGTGAGTTTGCTAAGGATTGGGGCCCGCAGCAAGGCAGGGGATGCTATTCCTGGAGTGGTTGTTGCTGCAGAATGCTGGGAAGAAGGGGGAACAAGAGACCTCTTGTTAACACACTCCATCACTTGCAGGTTTTGCAGATGACCATCCAGGGCCTGGAAGGAGGAGACTCGCAACTGAACCTCTCTGTCAATATGGAAGAAGCGGCCACTTTCTATGTCAAGGACCAGACTAACGACCCAGCCACAGTCATTTATGACTTCAGCAAGGTGAGGGGCAACTGGCAAGGGAGTTGTGCCACATCAACACTGCACCAGGGCATAGCTGACTTCCGCCGCATCAGGCTGTTTATACTTTGCTTCTGAATGCTCAAAAGCCAAACCACCATTCTCCACCCCACAGCATTTGCCGCCTGAGGCCATCACCTCACTTTGCCCAATGATAGGGCCAACCCAGGCTGGGTGGGAGCCAGATTCCCAAATTCATGTAAGAGATTTTTAAGGAGTTTTGCCTGGCAACTTTTAGCTTTAGCACAGAGGGATTTTACAGTCTGAGCTGACCTAGAAAACGAAGCCACCATCCTTTCAGACATTGCCTTTTTCTTTCTTTTGTTTTGGTGGCAGGACTCATTGGTACAGAGTACTGGCACACACACACACACACACACACACACACACACCCTTTTTGCTGTCCATGGTAGTCATTTTGACCTAGCATCCACAGTATTTTTATCAAGGTGTGAGTACAACCAACACCTCCATTTTTACCAAAAAAAAAAAAAAAAGAGCACACCCATTTCCATGCCATCTGTAGCCAAACCTGAAAACTGGTACAAGAACCTAAGACAGATATGCCCAACCTTCGGCCCTCCAGATGTTTTGGACTACAATTCCCATCATCCCTGACCACTGGTTCTGTTAGCTAGGGATCATAGGAGTTGTAGACCAAAATATCTGGCAGCCCACAGGCTGGGGATGTCTGACCTAAGAAGAGGCTGCTGGGTCAGGCCAATGGCCCATCTAATCCAGCATCTTCTCCCCCCCCCCCATACCGCTTTATATTTTTAATAAAAATCTCAAAGTGGTTTACAGCATATTAGATCAGGGGTCAGCAAATTTACAGCGCCTTTGGCCAGTGTCTACAGCGCCAATCGCACGGTGGGCCAAAGGGCAGGGGAGCGAGTGCCCATACGCTATTTCTGGCACACTTCTGGGTCGGAGGAGCACCAGAAATTGCTTGTGCGCATGTGCATGGGCCTCCTCTGACCCGGATGTGCACCGGAAATAACGCTTGCACATGCGCAAATAACGCATGCGCACAAGCTATTTCCGGTGCTCCTCCGACCTAGAAGTGGGCAGCCGTGCAGCACAGTGCCAGTAAGTGTGGGCAGTGGCCGCGGATGGCGGGGGTCATTGCGGGCCGGATAAATGAGTCCCTCGGGCCTTATCCGGCCCACAGGCCTTAGTTTGGGGACCCCTGTATTAGATCAATCAATCAATAGCTGGGTGATGTTCCTCCGGCCTCATGAGGAGTCTCTTCAATAGGTCTGGATGGGTGTGGGCCACAGTGTGTCACAGTAACCAACCAGATGCCCCAAAAGGAAACCCACAAGCAGGATTCAATCACAAGAGTGATTTCCCTTCCTGTGGTTTCTGGCAACTGGTGTTCAGAAGCATCGTTGCCTCTGACTGTGGAGGCAGAGCAGAGCCATCCTGGCTAGGAGCCATCGATAGCCCTCTCCTCCTCCATGAATTTGTCTAACCCTCTTTTAAAGCCATCCAAGTTGGTGGCCGTAACTGCCTCATGTGGGAGGGAGTTCCATAGTTTAACTTTGTGCTAAGGACTTTCGTTTTTCTGTCCTGAAACTTCCATCATCCAGTTTCATTGGACACCCGCAAATTCTAGTGCTATGAGAGAGGGAGAAAAGCTTTTCTCGTCCACTTCCCTCCTGCCTTGGCATCTGACTGTGTACATACTACATAATATCAAAGGTATAACACTGGGTGATGCAACATAACTGAAAACACCTGCTCTGTCGCTCCCAGTTGCTGATTGGCTACAAACCTTGGCCCGGACAAGCCTGCTATGTCACCAAGATGGACAAGGAGAACATCCAAGGCCTGGACACGATCCTCAAGGAATTCCAGGTGAGGGCGGGAACCTTGCTGAAGGCAGAAGTGGTTGGAAGAAGAGCAGTGGCTGCTCCATTTGGGCAAGGGGGTCCCTGCCCCACAAAACTCAGCCAGCCCTTACTCGCTTCCCCCTAACTGACAACCAGGCCAGAGGGGTAGACCTAGCAGTTCGAAAGCACATCTAAGTGCAAGTAGATAAATAGGTACCGCTTCGGCGGGAAGGTAAACGGCATTTCTGTGCGCTGCTCTGGTTCGCCAGAAGCGGCTTAGTCATGCTGGCCACATGACCCAGAAGCTGTACGCCAGCTCCCTCGGCCAATAAAGCGAGATGAGCGCCGCAACCCCAGAGTCGGTCACGACTGGACCTAATGGTCAGGGGTCCCTTTAGCTTTACCCAGATGTTTAGAAAATTGGTGCAAGTTTTTATCTGCTTTTAGCATGTTGTTACTTTAACTTTTCAGAAGTCTTAAATTATTATTGTAATTTTTTTCTTCATGATAATTTTATTGTTTTATCTTTTTTTCTAAACCTCTTTGAGGCATTATTATTATCTATTTATTTATTTCATAAAATTTATACACTGCTTGATTGTTAAAAAGAAGAAGCTCAAAGTTGTTTACAGAAGATAAAATAGTAAAATCAAGAAAAAGAATCACAGCCCTTCTTTAAAACATGCAAAAGTTAAAATACTCACCCGTAGGACTATAAGTCATTTAATGTGTTAATGCGGATGAAAGTCGTTAAAATTGCAGCTGCGGTATAAGGGTTTGTTATTCTGACTGGAGTGTAAAGGAAATTTGTAAGATTTTGGAATGCAGAAATATAGCAAATCATCAAACCATCAATTCTAGCACGCGAGGGGGCCACCTAAATTATATAATTTGGCTTTTGAATGATTGGTATTTTTAATGGTATTATCATTTGGCATTGTTATAATGAGACTTTTATTGGATTATTGTAATTGAAAACTAACATGAATTATTTTTCCAAAAAAAAAGTTTAAATACTAAAACAGATTAGCATTACCTCAACTTTCTAAGCAACTGGGTGGGCTTATCTATACAGGATTTTTTTTTAGCATGCACCAAAAAGAGTACATTTATTCATGAAATTAAAAATAACAAAATAACCTCGCCTGTCTTCTAGACTTCTCTGAGGGAGAAGGAGGCATTCCTGACAACTCTGGTTGATCGCTCCATCCTGGGGACCACGTTTAACATCCTCTGCAGTCACGTTCCAGTCTTTCAGACTTAGTGAGGTGAGTGATAAAGAAAGGTGTGGATTAGAGGTTAGAGATGCTCAGAAATTGAGGAGGAGTTATAACTTTTGGTTTTTATGGAAGCCGCCCAGAGTGGCTGGGGAGGCCCAGCCAGATGGGCGGGGTATAAATAATATATTATTATTTTTATTACTAACAGCTTCCACTGAGACCAAGTGCTGTGCTGCAAATTTCTCTGACCCTTTCCCATTTTTTAACCATTAACAAGTGAAATATACTCGGAGTCAAGAGTGGATTTCATGCTGTTTATTCAGCTCATAGTGGTAAGGAGGAATGGAAGTTCCCCCAGACTGTCTGCTTTATATACATTATTTACACAATGGGCCCCACATGATTGGCTAATTCCGGGATTCTCCTGTAGGCCAATCAGGTTGCGGATTCTCTTCCACCTGGAGTTGAATTGGGTGGCTCCTGTGGACCAATCATACTGCTGCATTCTGGATCCTATTGTTCTAGGACCAATCAGACTGCTGCATTCTGAATCCTATTGTTCTAGGACTAATCAGACTGCTGATTCTGGATCCTATTGTTCTAGGACCAATCATACTGCTGCATTCTGGATCCTATTGTTCTAGGACCAATCAGACTGCTGCATTCTGAATCCTATTGTTTAGGACCAATCAGACTGCTGCATTCTGGACCCTATTGTTCTAGGACCAATCAGACTGCTGCATTCTGGATCCTATTGTTCTAGGACCAATCAGACTGCTGCCTTTTTGATCCTATTCAACTCAGTACATAACAACAAAAAAGGAAACTGATCCAAGGGGAGAGAAAATGTCAGTGAAAATCTTGAGTGAGGGGTGCAGGGTTTGGGGTCGAGCTTCCCTCATTTCTGTGTCAGCCCAGAAATTGTGAGTGTCCCTTGGGTCGTCCTACGAATGATCCTACCCATGGCCTGTGCTTCGTCCACCTCCTTGGCTGCCCCCTTGTGGGCCTCTGTTTTGGATCAGGAAATGTAGGCACCAGGGGAGGCTGCAGGCGGATAGAGGAAGGAAAACTCTTATACGCCCTGAGACCAGTGGGTATAGGATAGCATAGAAATTAATAATAATAATAATAATAATAATAATAATAATAATTAATAATATCCCAACCTTGGCAACCTAAGAATCATAGAATTGTACTCTGTGCTGCTTTCAGCATATACAAAAACATAATAAGGCAATAAACATAAAAAACATCCCTATACAAGTGGTACCTTGGTACTTGAACGGCTTGGCTCCCAAACACTGCAAACCCAGAAGTAAGTGTTCTGGTTTGTGAATATTTTTCAGAAGCCAAACATCCAACACAGCTTCCACTTGAGTGCAGGAAGTTCCTGCAGCCAATTGGAAGCTGAGCCTTGGTTTTCGAACGCTTTCAGGAGTCGATCGGACTCCTGGAACGGATTAAGTTCGAGAACCAAGGTACCACTGTACAGGGCTGCCTTCAGATGTCTTCTAAAGGTTGTATAGTTACTTATCTCCTTGACATCTGACGGGAGGGCGTTCCACAGGGCAGGTGCCACTACCAAGAAGGCCCTCTGCCTGGTTCCCTGTAACCTGGCTTCTCGCATTGAGGGAACCGCCAGAAGGCCCTCAGAGTTGGACCTCAGCGTCCGGGCAGAACGATGGGGATGGAGACTCTCCTTCAGGTATACAGGGCTGAGGCCATTTAGGGCTTTAAAGGTCAGCAACAACACTTTGAATTGTACCTGGAAACATATGTAGAAAATGGAAGCCTCTTTCGCAGGGGTTGAAAACTCCCTAGAAATTGGAGGGCAGATTTTGGCACAGCACACATACACACACCCCTCCATATGCTCACAAGTCTATGGGCCCACAAGCTAAGCACATGTACATGTATCAGTTGGGACTTACCTGTTGCTGGAAACCATAAGAGGGCAGAGGGCTCTTGTGTCTGAATCCTGCTTGCGGGTTTCCCATAATGGGCATTTGGTTTGCAGCTGTGAAAACAGGAGGGTGGACTAGATGGGCCATTGGCCTGACTCAGCAGGACTGTTTTACCGTATTTTTTGCTCTATAAGACTCACTTTTCCCCGCCTAAAAAGTAAGGGGAAATGTGTGTGCATCTTATGGAGCGAATGCAGGCTGCACAGCTATCCCAGAAGCCAGAACAGCAAGAGGGATTGCTGCTTTCGCTGCACAGCGATCCCTCTTGCTGTTCTGGCTTCTGGAATTCAGAATATTTTTTTTCTTGTTTTCCTCCTCCAAAAACTAGGTGCGTCTTATGGTCTGGTGCGTCTTATAGAGCGAAAAATACAGTACTTTCTTATGCCTTGCAGGTGCATGCTGGAAGCGCTTCAACTCTCCAGAGAATTGCTTCCGCTGGGCTCCCCTTGCACAGAGCTCATCCTCAGGTGGCTTTCTGGGTTTTTGCTTCAGGAGAGATCACACAGCTAATTCTGTAAGAGATTTGACCTATGGTGGTTTTGGACATTATTGAGGGGCACAAAGGCAGGAAAGTGGCTTCCTGGGTTTCTGATGGGGGTGGGGGAAGAAATCTGTTTCGCTCTGCATTTGAATAGGAACCGGCTCAGTTCACAGAGAATCCAAAACAGCCTTTGAAATCTGCACTTCTCTGAAGTTTGCAAGGAAATTCTCCAGCCAAGATGTGCACACAAAAATATATATCTGTGGCTTAGGAGAAAAGGCGCATTAAAAAATGTGCTGCTGTTGTTTAGTCGTTTAGTCGTGTCCGACTCTTTGTGGCCCCATGGACCAGAGCACGCCAGGCACTCCTGTCTTCCACTGCCCCCTGCAGTTTGGTCAAACTCATGCTGGTAGCTTCGAGAACACTGTCCAACCATCTCGTCCTCTGTCGTCCCCTTCTCCTTGTGCCCTCCATCTTTCCCAACATCAGGGTCTTTTCCAGGGAGTCTTCTCTTCTCATGAGGTGGCCAAAGTATTGGAGCCTCAGCTTCAGGATCTGTCCTTCCAGTGAGCACTCAGGGCTGATTTCCTTCAGAATGGAGAGGTTTGATCTTCCTGCAGTTTTTTTTTTTTTTTTTGCTTTTTTTGGTGCAAATAACATACAAGAATGCATTATATTAGGAGAAATTGCTTGCAATGATGTGTGTATTGAGCAAAATTGCATTAAAATTGTGTGTATATGGGGAAATGCCCATTAAAACGGTGATGAGATTTTGTGAGGCCCCTTTAAAAAAATAATTTAAAAGGCTGCAAACTGATGTGGAAATGGGGAGAACTGAACTTCAGATTAAATATGGGAAACCAATACTGACAGATTCATCCTTCCCGAGTTCATGCGTATTATTAACACCTCAAGGTGGGACCACAAAGGCAGTCCTGAGCATGGGAGGGGAGTGAGCCCCCTAGATTGCAGGCTCACTGGTGCAGTCGTGAATTTCAGTGGCCACGCCAACATGCCCAGGTGCTTGCTCTCTCTCTTTCAGGGCCCAGGTCTCCCCTTCCTCTTCTTGCTCTTATCTGGACAGCAGAAAGCCCAACTTGCTCTTGCCAATGCTGCCTGGCATAATTAGCATCCAGACCCACTCCCTCACATAGGGGAGGGATGTCTCTGCATGTGGGGTAGGGGAGAGAGAGAGAGAGAGAGAGAGAGAGAGAGAGAGAGAGAGAGAAGAATTCAGAAAGAAGCTGGAGCTTTCCCCCAAGCTCCTCATCTCCCCAGGTTATTATCACGTCTGGTTGGACACAAGCAAAAATGGGAAAGCACTTAAATAAATGATAGCTGCCCAATTTACACTAACCCAAAGTGGCAGCTGTAGAGTTTCAGAAAGTGGTGAATAATAGATTGTTACGGGTTATTGCCTCCTTGCAGGCAGCTGATCTGAGAAGAGGCAAGATCCAGGAGAAAGAGTTAGCTGTCGCTTGGAAGAGGGGGGCAATTGACTGTTCCATCCTCCTTCTTAAGTCTTGGTTGTCCCAAGACTTCAATCATGGGGAGGTTTGGCCGAGCGCATTTTCCTTTGAACTAGCCTCCCTCAAATCCTGGTGCCCTCAAGGAGCTTTGGGACCCCCAGCACCACATGGCCACGATCCCTGGGGCTGGTGGGAGTTGTAATCCAAAACATGTGGAGGGCACCAGGTTGGGGAAGGCAGCTCCAGAGGAAAAGGAAAGCTGTGGCTAGAAGCAACCTCTAAGAGTACCCCAACGCTGGCCCTTCAAATGAGGCACCTGGGATGCTGTTTTCAACAGAGCATACCTTAAAGAGCTCAGTGGGGAGCACACTCAGGAACAACCCCCTAACTCATCTTCCAAGTCTTCAGGTTTGAAGTTTCCACACAGACCCATCGACCAAAGAGAGCTGAAATGGTGCAGTGATTTCACTGTCCGACTGGCACCACCTGGGAGACCAGGGTTCGAATCCCCACTCAACCATACGGCTCACTTTGGGGGCCAGTCACTGCCTCTCAGCCTAACCTACCTCACAGGGTTGTTGTGGGGACTAAATGAGCAAGGGGAGAGGCGCGTACACCACCTTGAGGGCCTTGGACAGAAAAGGTGAGATATCAATGTGATAAATAATAGAAAACTAGGACTTCCCGGAATATCCCATGGCACATTCCGAACTGTACATTCATTTCTTGTGGGACATGAGCTGGACACCCCCCCTTGCTCAGTGCTCAAATTATTAGATCAAATCTATGCTGTCAGGTGGTTCGTGGATGGTGCTGTGGTTTAAACCACAGAGCCTAGGACTTGCTGATCAGAAGGTCAGCGGTTCAAATCCCCTCGACGGGGTGAGCTCCCGTTGTTCGGTCCCAGCTCCTGCCGACCTAGCAGTTCGAAAGCATGTCAAAGTGCAAGTAGATAAATAGGTAGCCACTCCAGCGGGACGGTAAACAGCGTTTCACGCGCTGCTCTGGTTCGCCAGAAGCAGCTTAGTCATGCCCGGAAACTGTACCCGGAAACTGTACACCGGCTCCCTCGGCCAGTAAAGCGAGATGAGCGCCGCAACCCCAGAGTCATCCGCGACTGGACCTAACGGTCAGGAGTCCCTTTACCTTTTATGCTGCCAGGTGCCATAAGAAAGCTGCAGAGATAGCGCAGGATAGTACACACCCCGGAAATGATCTCTTTCAGCTTCTGCCTTCTGGAAGAAGGTCCAGGGTTATAAAGACCAGGACTAGCCGCCTGAGAAACAGTTTCTACGCAAATGCAATTCTGGTTCTAAACGCAGCACAAGGAGTCTCTATAGTATATTGTATTTTAAAATGGGGTTTCAGAGGTTTTTAGGGGTATTTGAATGTTTTATGTGGATTTCCAATTTCATTGTTCTGTATGGGACAATGACAATAAAGATATCGTATACCGTATTTTTTGCTCTATAAGACTCACTTCCCCCCCCCTAAAAAGTAAGGGGAAATGTGTCTGCGTCTTATGGAGTGAATGCAGGCTGCGCAGCTTTCCCAGAAGCCAGAACAGCAAGAGGGATCACTGCTTTCGCTGCGCAGCAATCCCTCTTGTTGTTCTGGCTTCTGAGATTCAGAATATTTTTTTTCTTGCTTTCCTCCTTCAAAAACTAGGCATGTCTTATGGTCTGGTGCATCTTATAGAGCGAAAAATATGGTATATCGTAAAGGGTTGGTGGGTCCTCAGTTAAGCCCACAGGCTCCAACCTCCCATTCCTGCTTCTCCCACCAGAGACCTACCTAAGATGTGGGGTGGAAGCCCTCTATGGCCTCTCATACAAGGGCTGTGCTGCCCTTGTGGGACAGGATGAACCTAAACCGCCTTCAGTGACCTTTGCTTGGCCTCATTAATTGGCTGCCGGTTAGCTCTGGCCAGGAAATGGAAAGAGCATACAGTAAATTCCTTTTCTGTCCAAATTTGCTTGGGGACTTGCTTTGCTCCACCTGCAGAGGGCGCCCTTGTGCATGCGATTCGCTTGCAAAAAAAAAACCACCTCCGTCGCAGATTATCCTCACCGCTTTCATAACGTTGTTATTTACATGGAAAGTTTGTGACTTTGCTACTTTGTTTGGATTGAGAGTTACTTTCAATAAAAGCATTTGCACCTGCTGTCCTGAACGAAGTTGCTTTATTACAATGTGAAGTGGGCAGAGATTATTAGGGTTGCATTGTCCCAACACAACAGCACCTATAAATAAAAATTAGGTTGTTTCTGTGACTGATCCTGTTGAGGCTGACAAGGGAAGCAAACAAACAGAAAAGGGACATATTTATTTGGAGCACAAGTAGCCGTTTGATTATTAAATCCAACATTTATTTCCTTAAAAACAGCAAAATAAAGTGAATTACAGGGGTGCAGATATTTGCAAATATGTCATAATTCTTCTGTTAAAATTATGCCACCACAGAAAACCCAGAAGAGAAATATCCCACCAGGCCCCCAGTCAAACCATATTTGCACACATTAGCAGGTTGCAACATAAGCTGCTACTACTCTTAATAAAAGCACCCTCCAGCACCTGAAAGAAGAACCCATCAATATCTTCAGCAATGGTGCTGAGCATCTGCTTGGTGCAGACAAGGGGGGCTGCAATCGGTCATCACCCCCTGCACTCCTTGTGAGCAGCATTAATGCCAAGGAGCAGTTTTCCAAAGCCCAGAAAAACAGTGGGACTTCTATTCATGCCTGAGCCCAGCACAGACTCTCTTTTCAAAACTTTGCAGGGGGTTGAACTGGATTCCTTCCAGCTCCACAATTCTGTGATTATATGAACACCTCCCTTAATAGCATGCAGGGAACATGCGCTGTTATTTTATGTTTGGACCAGGCATGGTCAAACTTGGCCTGCCAGATGTTTTGGGACTACAACTCCCATCACCCCTAGCTAACAGGACCGGTGGTCAGGGATGATGGGAATTGTAGTCCCAAAAACATCTGCAGGGCCATGCCTGGTTTAGAACATTTGAAAGGAGCAGGGAAGAACCTCTGGCCCGGGGTGACACCACTGTCCCTGGTCCTTAACCTCCTTGGGTGATTTGGCCTGTGCCCTGAAACCCTGGCCAGGCCTCTTGATCACCTGCACAGAGAGATGGGCTTTGGAAAGTCCTCTAATTGGACTAATTAACCAAGCCTGGTTTAAAGAAGGGAGGGGGAGGAAGGGGAGGCAAGTGGGGCCTTGAAGTGGCCATCAGTACTCGACTGAGATCACATTCACCCAGTGCTATACCAGCTGCACTGGCTCCCAGTGGAGTACAGGATCAGGTTTAAGGTGCTGGGTTTAACATTTAAAGCCCTATACGGCCTAGGACCCTCGTACCTACGGGACCGCCTCTCCTGGTATGTCCCACAGAGGAACTTACGGTCTTCAAACAAAAACATCTTGGAGCTCCTGGGCCACAGAGAGGTTAGGCTGGCCTCAACCAGAGCCAGGGCTTTTTCGGCCGTGGCTCCAATCTGGTGGAACGCTCTTGTCACAGGAGACTAGGTCCCTGCGGGACTTGACATCTTTCCGCAGGGCCTGCAAGACAGAGCTGTTCCACCAGGCCTTTGGGCAAGGCACAGTCTGACCCCCTTTCTCCTTCTGTAATCCTCATAGAACTCTAGCCCAATGGTTGCCATTAACTTGATTCTGAATTGATTTTAGAATGAATTGATTTCAGAATGTGTATCATTTTATTGTTTTAGCCGCTCTGAGCCCGGCTTTGGCTGGGGAGGGCGGGATATAAATAAATTATTATTATTATTATTATTACTATTATTATTATTATCCAGGCCACCAGAGGGAGGTGTTCTGCAGAGCTTTGCTGCCCGTCCCTGTCTTCCCCTAGAAGCTGGGGAGACCAGCAGCAGAGCTGGGTGGCCTATTGTGGGGTTCTCCTGGAGGTGCCTGCTTCACCCAGCCTCATGGGAGTGTGGGGTTGACGTGTTGCAGTTGCGCAACGAAAGGGAGTGTGAGAGGCTTCTCTTGGGCGCCCTCCCCTTTGATGCAAGGGATTCTCCACCCCTGTTTTAAAGCTACCACCTTCACCGGACTGGCCCCTCCAATTACGCCACCTGAGGCCAAAGAGAAAGGTTCGCTCTGCTGCCGAGGTCCCCCTGCCCTGCCAAAGCTATGGGCTGTGGGGCAGTGCCAGCAAAGCGTGGACAGCAGCACCGGGTTCCAGTTAGAACTTGTAAGGTTTTGGCGAGATGTCTCGTCGTGTTGCAGGAATTTATGTATAGGTTTGTGGGGAGGGGGTTGCCCCTCCAGCAGATATCATGCACATGCAGCCCACTACCAAAAGCAGCACAATCACTTTTGCGACTTTTGTGATTTGTCCCCACAAACTTTTCATCACCGTTTCTTCCTGTCTATTCAAAGGGCCTTTGCTGCACAATACCAAATGTAAGAATTCACTGATAAATGTATCTATGCACTGGCTCACTGGGAAAATTTCAGAAATGCATATAGACATGTGAGCTCAGCTACTCAGCAGCCCCTCTGCCTGAGTGATAATTCCTGGCATCCTGATACCTGAGGGCCAGACAGGTAGCCATTCCAGAAATAACAAACCCAGATGAAGACAAAAGGGTGTGATTAACTTGGCTGGGAAACAGGGAAATGGAAATATCCTTTTCGTTGCACTTGATGGGTGTTTGGTGGAGGGCAAGGAGAACCATGGGGCAGGGTCCAGGATGCTCAGATTACTTCCACCAGACCTCCCCTTTCATGATGTAACCATGATGTATTAGTGATGTAGTTTTTTTGGGGGGTGTAACATGGGGATTAGCAGCTAATAAAAGTTTGGGGGCTCTTTTGTTTAGGGCTTCCATCTTGTTCCACCTTGTGGCAGGTGGGAGTCCTGCCGCGACAGTCTTCAATAAAGACCAAACCTACTGTTTTGCTCTGGTATTCCTGGCTGGTGTCCTTGTTTTTTTGTCCAAGGGGGCCCTCAGATTTCTCCGTTAACAGTTGGAAGCTGCCACCCCTTCTCCACTGGCAGTGGGGCACCGGCATGGGCACTGCCTCTTGGGGTCTCGTTGCCTCAGCCTACCTCATGGGCAGGCTGGCCCTGACCTTTGCCACCACTGAACCTCACATCAGCCTCTTTCTCACTACAAGCTACCACAAATGTCATCCATCACAGCACAGCACACAATGCCCTCCCGGGCCTGCTCCTCTCTGGGGATGATAGGGCTCTTCCTCAGCCCTGGAGCAGGAGGCAAGTGACCCCCCACACCACTGGGGAGAAGGTCAGGAGGGTCCCTGCCCGGGGGTCCTTGGCCGCTTGACTGTAGAGCTCGCCTTCCATCATGGGGTCCGACCAGTTGGGGTTCTGGAACCCGGGCTGCGACATATGCTTGCCGGCCGACGAAGAGCCTTGCCCTCCTCGGGAGAAGCGAGACCTCCCGAGGGAGCTCAGGCCGTATCCCACGGCTGCCCCCACTGCTGCGGCCCCTGCAACCTTCGCGCCGCGGCTGCCGCTGGAACTTTGCCCGCTGCTGCTGCTCTTTGGCAGGGAGTGGAACCCGCCGCGCGATGACCCTCCGCTTTTGCTGCCCCCGCTGCCACCACTGCCTCCTCTTCCTCCTCCCCTGCGGCAAAAGGCCGGCTCGCTGACGAGAGCGACCAGGAGCACCACGACCCAGTACCAGGCAGCCCAGTTCTTACTCATGGTGCTGCACCTGAAACAGAAAGAGAAGGTGGAAGATCCTAGAATTGTAGAGTCGGAAGCGACTTCCAAGGTTCATCCAGTTGTAATTGTGATAGGAATTTTATGGTCTTAGATATATGGCAATGTTCATAACCACACGTACATAGATCAGCACAGGAAAGCCAACCTGGAACCATTTTGATTCCTAAACTGAGTAAATGTTTCTCTGCATGGTCAAAATGGAAAAGCCTCCCCATTGTCTCTTCCTTCACAAATCCTGTCTTAATCTGTGTTTGAATAAGGGTGTGAGCCTTATCATTACAAAAGACTGCCCAGGCTCCCCAAGAAATCCAATCAAGTAACCTGCCAGACAGGAAATAAACAAAGCGACAGGAGAAAACAACATGCAAATGTTCTGTTTTAGACCGCCTTATCTGAGGGGTGGTCTTAGGTTACACCCCTTCTGTGATGAATGCATAATGTTTCTGGGGGTGGTCTTGATCTAGAGGATGGGAATTTCAAAAGTCTTTATAAGCCCTTGCACAGCATTTTTGCGGCTCTTGGATACCCCATAAGGGAAAAGGGCATATTTTTATTTACATCATAATAAACACAGTGGCGTAGCATGGGGGGTGCAGGGGGGGGTAGCCGCACCGGGCACAACATCTGGGGGTTAGGGTTAGGGGGCACAAATCCACGGGTTAGGGGGCGCAAATCCACGGGTTAGGGCGCAAATTACTTGCCTTGCCCCGGGTGCTGACAACCCACGCTACGCCACTGAATAAACAAAAATCTGCCCTTATTCCCTTATGGGGGACACATGAGCCCTTACAGAGTCCTTTGCAGGTTCTCCATCGGTTGGAGGAAATAACAGAGGCCAACCAGAGAATATTGAGAAGCAAAGCAGCTTGTAAGCCTGATCTTTATTGAACTGTTGCAACAGGTTGACCCCTTCACACGCAAGAGAAGGAGGAGGACCCAGAACAAAAGTGTGTCTGCCCTTATATAGACATTTAAAATTGCCCGCCCTGGAGTCCACGACCACCCCTAGAAACATCATACAGACATCACAGAAGGGGTGTAGCTCAAGACCACCCCCCAGATACATCATACCTATATCACAGAAAGGGGTGGTCTACAACAGAAATCTGAGTGCGTTGTTTACCAGAAATCTGAGTGTGTTGTTTACCAGAAATCTGAGTGCGCTGTTTACCTCCTGTCTGGCAGGTTACCTGTTAATGCTTACTTGATTGGATACCCTGGGGAGCCCGGCCAGTCTTTTGTAAATACTTAGTTCCTGAGCTAGGTCACAGGCTCACCTTATTCACACACACACATACCCTTAAGACAGGATTTGTGAAGGAAAAGACAACGGGGAGGCTTTTCCATTTTCCGTTGACTTTGCAGAGAAAACATTTGGTCAGTTTGGGAGCAAAAATGGCTTCATGGCTGTTCTCCTGTGCTGCTTCAGACATGTGGTTTATGTATTTATGTACGTGTTTGCTTGGTACATTTATGAACATTTATTATATATATATAAGACCTTAATTTTTTATTTCACAGTCCAGCAGCAAGGCAGGAATCCCAGCTCTCTGGGTCCTCTGCAGGCCCTGAAGTCCAGCCCTCGCGGCACTGCTGTGCTCCATGGGCAGACCAGAGCTGAGGATCCATTTCCCACATTGCTGCATTGCAGCTGCACTGCACTGGTCAGTTGGCAACCCTAGCAGGCAGGTGGCTGTGCTGGCTGGGGCTGGTGGGGGATGTGGGCCAAAGCACCAGGTGTGGGAAGGCAGACCTGGACTGAGGCTTTAGCTGAAAGTGTTAAGTTAGCTAAAACAGGCATAGGCAAACTCCGGCCCTCCAGATGTTCGGGACTACAATTCCCATCATCCCTGACCACTGGTCCTGTTAGCTAGAGATGATGGGAATTGTAGTCCCGAACATCTGGAGGGCCAGGGTTTGCCTATGCCTGAGCTAGAGGGAGCCAAGGGAAGGCCTTGGTTGGCTCTGTAGCTGTAGCAGAGCACAGTAGGCTAAAGCAACAGTCCTGGCCTTTTCCCTGCAGCTTGAGTGACTCCCCACAGAATAGTCCTGGATTCTAACCCTGCCTGCTCCTGAGAGAGTTGCAGCCATTCTGGGATGCCTCAGCTTAGAGTCTGGCATGGGATGCGTCTCAGGCCCCAAAGGCATTTGCTTTACTGGTTTCCAGGCAGAAGGCTGGTTTATGTGGCCACCGAGACCACATAACACCGGTCTTGAAAGACCTACATTGGCTCCCAGTACGTTTCTGAGCACAATTCAAAGTGTTGGTGTTGATATTTAAAGCCCTAAACGGCCTCGGTCCAGTATACCTGAAGGAGTGTCTCCACCTCCATCGTTCTGCCCAGACACTGAGGTCCAGCGCCGAGGGCCTTCTGGCGGTTCCCTCACTGTGAGAAGCAAAGCTACAGGAAACCAGGCAGAGGGCCTTCTCGGTAGTGGCGCCCGCCCTGTGGAACGTGTCACGGCTAAAAATTGGCTGCTGTTTCTTTAATGCTTAAAAAGCTGGGTCAGCATGAATCAGCGGCCTGCACTGGGTTGTAATTGTATATATAGAGTGTGAAATGTTAGTTTGGTGTTGGGTTGGCTGGTTGGTTAGTGAAAGCTGGTAGTGTTGATGTGTGTACAGCTGGTCAGTCGCTTTTGCAGAAAGACTTTTAAGAATAAAAGCAGAAAGTACTCTGCAAGGACTCTTTTATGCCGACAAGGGTCTGAGGACCAGGCTGAGGCGACAAAGGGAGGTCAGAACCTTTTTTGCTTTTTACAAACACTGACAGAACACCCTCCCACCAGATGTCAAAGAGATAAACAACTACCTTTAGAAGACATTTGAAGGCAGCCCTGTTCAGGGAAGTTTTTAATGTGTGACATTTTAATGTATTTTTAATCTTTGTTGGAAGCTGCCCAGAGTGGCTTGGGAGACCCAGCCAGATGGGTGGGGTACAAATAAATCATCATCATCATCATCATCATCATTATTATTAAGAACATCAGAACAACAGAAGAGCCTGCTGGATCAGGCCAAAGGAGCCCCATCTAGTCTATCATCCTGTTTTCGCAGTGGCCAATGAGCAGGATCCCAGAACAAGTGCCCTCTCTCCCCTCCTGTGGTTTCCAGCAACTGGTGTTCAGGGGCATCGCTGCCTCCAACTGCGGAGGCAGAACAGAGCCACCCTGGCTAGGAGCCAATGATTGCTTAATAATCCTCCATGGATTTGCCCAATCCTCTTTTAAAGCCATCCAGGTTGGCACACACTACTTACTCCCAAAGCTCCATAATTCAACTCTGTACTGCGGGAGAAACCCTTCCTTTTAACTGTCCAGCCCTCAGCTTCATTGGATGCCCACAAAGCTGAGTTTTATGAGAGAGGGAGGAAAACTTTTCTCTAAACACTTTCTCCAAGCCATGCATGATTTCGTAAACGTCTATCATGTTGCCTCGCCACTTTCCCTGCAAAAGCCTCCTCTTTCACGGAAAACCCAGATTGCCATTTGCTCTGTACAGTGGTACCTCGGGTTAACTACTTAATTCATTCTGCAGGTCCGGACTTAACCTGAAACTGTTCTTAACCTGAAGCACCACTTTAGCTAATGGGGCCTCCTGCTGCCGCTGCACCACCGGAGCACAATTTCTGTTCTCATCCTGAAGCAAAGTTCTTAACCTGAAGCACTATTTCTGGGTTAGCGGAGTCTGTAACCTGAAGCGTATGTAACTTGAAGCGTATGTAACCAGAGGTACCACTGTAAAGGTAAAGGGACCCCTGACCATTAGGTCCAGTCGTGGCCGATTCTGGGGTTGCAGCGCTCATCTCGCTTTATTGGCCGAGGGAGCTGGCGTACAGCTTCCGGGTCATGTGGCCAGCATGACTAAGCCGCTTCTGGCGAACCAGAGCAGCACACGGAAACACCATTTACCTTCCCGCCAGAGTGGTACCTATTTATCTACTTGCACTTTGACGTGCTTTCGAACTACTAGGGTGACAGGAGCAGGGACTGAGCAACTGGAGCTCACCCCTCGCGGGGATTCGAACCGCCGACCTTCTGATCAGCAAGCCCTAGGCTCTGTGGTTTAACCGACAGCGCCACTCTGATTCAGCATCAAAAGCAGGTTTTCTTGGGCCATGCGGTAGGTAGGGCAAAGAAAATGGAAAAAGTGCTCAGACACAAACCAGGAAAGCGCAGGCCTGTGCCTAGAAAGCGCAGGGCAAAAGTTACGTGTGAATGAGCCCTTACTGGCCATTCCTGTAAACTGAAAAGTCCCTGCGCTCAACACAATAATCCAGGCCTAATGACAGGGCAGAACCTTCTGGGAACAGCAGCACAACAAAGAGGGTGAAATTGCTGAGCCATTGGCACTCCAGGGCTTGCCACTCACATGACACGTTTGCACAAAAGCCTGAGTCCCAGGAAAGAAAACAATACTCCAGTCCAAACACACATACACCCTTCAGCTGCTGTCACCCACAGGCCAACTGCCAGAGGCTTCTGGCTCAGCAGTTCTTTGCTGTTGCCCCCAACCCTCCCCCCAAAAAAACTCCTTTTGCAAGAACTCCAAAGGGAAGAAGTTGGAGTGACTCGCCTGAGGGGCCGCTGGGGGGCAATAAAGTCAAGTCAAGTCACCTTTATTGGCCTCGCATGAGAACATTCAGAATACATTCAGAATAGCTAGGCCAGTGCGATCTCGTCGCCATCCCAATGGCACAGTCACCCGCCAAAGGGCAGAAGAGGCGAGCAATCCGCCTCATCTCTGTGGGTTTCCAGCAAGGGCATACTTTGGCGACAAAAAATCAAATAGAGGAACTTAGCTACTGTCTTGGTGAGCTCCTGATCTCTCCCCTGTAATAAGAAGCGCATAACCTTTGGTTTCCCTGTTGGAATACATAGATGGTCTAGAAATTGTTGGCGGATGTTATAACATAACATAACATCATGTTTGCTGACTGGGAACAGTTGTGGACCACAGGTATGAAATTTACGGCTTGTAATGCCCTAAGAGAGAATATTATGAAAATGATATACAGGTGGTACATGACACCAGTCAAGCTTGCAAAAATCTATCATTTGCCCGACAATAAATGTTGGAAGTGTAAAGAAAATGAAGGAACATTCTTTCACCTTTGGTGGACATGCCCAAAGATTAAGGCTTTCTGGGAGATGATTTATAACGAAATGAAAAAAATATTTAAATATACATTCCTTAAGAAGCCAGAGGCCTTTCTCTTGGGCATGGTCGGCCAATTGGTGCCAAAGAAGGACAGAACTTTCTTTATGTATGCAACAACAGCAGCAAGAATTCTTATCGCAAAGTATTGGAAGACACAAGAGCTACCCACCCTGGAAGAGTGGCAGATGAAGCTGATGGATTATATGGAACTGGCGGAAATGACTGGCAGAATCCGAGACCTGGGAGAAGAGTTGGTGGAAGAAGACTGGAAGAAATTTAAAGACTATCTTCAGAAATATTATAAAATTAATGAATGCTAAAATTATGCTTGGATTGGTAATAAGTGGTAATTAGTGATAAAAGTTAATAAGATTATGTAAAAAAGGTATTGATAAATGGTTAAAAATATTGTCGTATAATATGTTATGGTATAAAGTTAAAATATTTGAAAGAGGGTAAGAATTTGCTGAATCAAGTATGTAAACGGGAATACAAAAGGGGGGAGGTGTGAGGAGGTCAAGAACATAAGCACATGAATTTGAGGATACTGGGAAAAATGGATTTGTTTTATTTCTTTTTTCAAACTTAGTTTTTTTAATTAGCTGTTGTTTTTCTTTTGTGTATTTTTTGTATTTTCTTTTTTGTAATGTTTATTTTTATCTATGGCTTTTTATTCTGTGAACTTTTATTTTTCTCTTTTGTAAAACTCCAATAAAAAAAAAATTATTTAAAAATAAAAAAAAATTATTTAAAAATAGAAATTGTTGGCGGAGATCATCATGTTGTTTAGTCGTTTAGTTGTGTCTGACTCTTTGTGACCCCCAGGACCAGAGAACGCCAGTCACTCCTGTCTTCCACTGCCTCCCGCAGTTTGGTCAGACTCATGCTGGTAGCTTCGCGAACACTGTCCCACCATCTCATCCTCTGTCGTCCCCTTCTTCTTGTGCCCTCCATCTTTCCCAACATCAGGGTCTTTTCCAGGGAGTCTTCTCTTCTCATGAGGTGGCCAAAGTCTTGGAGCCTCAGCTTCAGGATCTGTCCTTCCAGTGAGCACTCAGGGCTGATTTCCTTAAGAATGGATAGGTTTGAGCTTCTTGCAGTCCATGGGACTCTCAAGTGTCTCCTCCAGCTCCAGAATTCAAAAGCATCAATTCTTCGGCGATCAGCCTTCTTTATGGTCCAGCTCTCACTTCCATACATCATAACTGGGAAAACCATAGCTTTTACCATACGGACCTTTGTCGGCAAGGTGATGTCTCTGCTTTTTTTTAAGTTGCTGTCTAGGTTTGTCATTGCTTTTCTCCCAAGAAGCAGGCATCTTTTAATTTTGTGACTGCTGTCACCATCTGCAGTGATCATGGAGCCCAAGGAAGTAAAATCTCTCACTGCCTCCATTTATTCCTCTTCTATTTCCCAGGAGGTGAGGAGATCACCATACATTTTACATTTAAGGGCCATGTGAGCTAGAGTTTCCACCAGGTGGGCATCACATGGGCAGATCCTATCCGCTTCTGCCAAACCCGCAAACCTACCCCAAAGGAGGTTAGAAGGATTAGAACTGAACCTAGCCAGTGGAAAGGCCCTTCTTTCTTGCAGTAAATAATTAAGATTAAATGCCTGCACCCAAGAGAGTAGAAAATAAAAGGGGAACACGTTTTTCCCACAGCTGAGATCAGTTCCTGGTGATATATGTCCCACAGCCTAGTTTTTAACATGGTCTTGGTGAATGGGAAAGCCACAGCGCCCAGGAGATCCTCTGAAAGCCCGAGTTGCCGTATCTTTCTGCAAAACAGTTGTAGCCCTGGGGAACTATGGAACTCCCTCCTGCAGGAAGCAGTGGTGGCCACCAGCCCAAGGTAAAGGTAAAGGGACCCCTGACCATTAGGTCCAGTCGTGGCCGACTCTGGGGTTGCGGCGCTCATCTCGCTTTATTGGCTGAGGGAGCCGGCGTACAGCTTCCGGGTCACGTGGCCAGCATGACTAAGCCGCTTCTGGCGAACCAGAGCAGCACACAGAAACGCCGTTTACCTTCCCGCCGGAGCGGTGCCTATTTATCTACTTGCACTTTGACGTGCTTTTGTTAGGTTGGCAGGAGCAGGGACCGAGCAACGGGAGCTCACCCCGTCGCGGGGATTCGAACCGCCAACCTTCTGATCGGCAAGTCCTACCACCAGCCTAGATGGCTTCAAATGTGGATTAGACAAATTCATGGATGACTGTGCTCTGCCTCTACAGCTGGAGGCAGCATACCAATTGCTGAAAACCACAGGCGGAGAGAGTTGCCCTTGTGCACGAGCCCTGCTTGCAGGTTTGCCAGAGGCATCGGACAAGATGGCCTGATCCGCAGCACAAATTCCAGCTTGTCAATAGCTCTACTCCACCCGTGCGCCGTGACACCCAGCTGTGCGTCGCTCCATCCACCATGTCCATGGATGGGGCTGAAAGGGCGGAGCGGAAGAGATGGCCTCTTCCATGGTCAGAGCCACCATTCAGGCCATGAGCAAGAGGAAGATTCAGGCCACTAGAGCTGCCCTTACACTGACCCCATCTGCTGTGCAGAAGATACAACAACTTAATAAAGACAAACCTGACTATGTAGGCGTTAAAGTTGGTGTCCGTACAAGAGGCTGTAATGGACTTTCTTTTACAGTGGTACCTCGGGTTACATATGCTTCAGGTTACAGACTCCGCTAACCCAGAAATAGTACCTCAGGTTAAGAACTTTGCTTCAGGATGAGAACAGAAACCATGCTCTGGTTGCATGGCAGCAGCAGGAGGCCCCATTAGCTAAAGTGGTGCTTCAGGTTAAGAACAGACCTCCAGAACGAATTAAGTACTTAACCCAAGGTACCACTGTACACTAGAATACACAAAATCAAAGGTGGACTCTGATGAGGAAGTAGTACAAGATGATGTTAGAGTGTTTATTGAAAAGAAAGCGCAACTCACACTTCTAGGAACTGAAATGGACTATATAGAAGACAAACTGTCCGGTGAATTTGTTTTCAATAACCCAAACATCAAAGGAGTGTGGGGTTGTGGAGAAAGCTTTAACATTTAAAACATCAGGACTGTAACTTGTAAGACCACAAAACTGCTTTCTGAAGTAATCACTCGGTGTGTGTGCATTTTCACATCTTTAGGCTTTGTCATATACCTGCCTTTCCAGGAGAATCAAAGTACTGTGTTTTGAAAGCGAAAAAACAAACAAACAAACAAACAAACAAACTCTACTCCAGGTCCGACCAAGGCAGAATGGAGTAGTTCTATTACTTGCCTTGATCTAGAATTGCGATAGCTTTTTCTGCTGCTTCATCACATTGTTGACTCGTGTCCTACTGTCAAGCCAGCTGCCCCCACACCACAAATTTCTGCATCTGGTTATCCATGCCAAAGTGTCCCTATTGAAATTTATTTGAGCGCAGTTTGGGCCAGTAATGTTCCATTAAAAGGCAGCCTGGCTGTGCAGGGTCTTGATAGCTTAGGGAAATCTGAGGCCCTTTCTCTTAGTGGTGGGAGCCCCCTAACTTACAGCATAAAGGTTTCCCCCTTGTATAGGGTCAGGCCTCTGACTCGCGACCTATGCCATGTCATTTGTGCTGAATGTACTGCTGTCTGCTGGGGTTTTGTTTCCAGTGAGAAAAATGTCTTGCAACAAGGGAAATATGAGAGCGCTGATTCCCGATGAGCTTTTGACTTTACGCTCCTTGAGGATTAATAATCCCTAAAGCATGTGAAACTGTGTGTGTGTGTGTGTGTGTGTGTGCGTGCATCACATTTCTTAAGTGCAAATGTGGAGCAGAAGCAGAGCAATTATTGTGAGATTAGATTCAAGCTCATTTCCCCGTCCTAACTAGACATGATGCTCAATAGCATGTTGCAGAGAATCAAAGTGGATAAGCATATCGTTGTAGGTTTGGGCTGGGGGAGGGTCAGTCTGCATGATGCCACAAGTCCCTTCCAATTCTTGGGGTCCAGTATTGGGGGGGGGGGAGAGAGGTAGACGTTATGAGAGCAAACTTGGCACACCATGGTTGTGGCAGACTAGTCAAGCATCATGATTATCCTAACCAAAGCAGTTGCTCTGTGCCATAGAGCAAGTGAATGGGCCTTTCACACACACACACACACACACACACACACACACACACACACACAAATGAGAGAGAGAGAGAGAGAAACTTGAAGGCATTGGTTTATGTCCTACTCTCCAGAGCAGGAGAAGACAAGCTTGCTCCATTTTCCATGTGACAGCCCTTAGTGTTCTCTTCTTTTTTGTTGTTGTTTAGTCATTTAGTCGTGTCCAACTCTTCGTGACCCCATGGACCAGAGAACGCCAGGCACTCCTGTCTTCCACTGCCTCCCGCAGTTTGGTCAAACTCATGCTGGTAGCTTCAAGAACAGTGTCCACCCATCTCGTCCTCTGTCGTCCCCTTCTCCTTGTGCCCTCCATCTTTCCCAACATCAGGGTCTTTTCCAGGGAGTCTTCTCTTCTCAGGAGGTGGCCAAAGTATTGGAGTCTCAGCTTCAGGATCTGTCCTTCCAGTGAGCACTCAGGGCTGATTTCCTTCAGAATGGAGAGGTTTGATCTTCTTGCAGTCCATGGGACTCTCAAGAGTCTCCTCCAGCACCAGAATTCAAAAGCATCCATTCTTCGGCGATCAGCCTTCTTTATGGTCCAGCTCTCACTTCCACACATCACTACTGGGAAAAGCATAGCTTGAACTATACGGACCTTTGTTGGCAAGGTGATGTCTCTGCTTTTTTTCCTCCAGGCTAAACATACCTAACTCCCTCGACTGTTCCTCACAAGGCTTGCCTTCCAGACCCTTGTTCATCTTGGCTGCCCTCCTCTGCACACACTGCAACTTGCCAATATCCTTCTTAAACTGAGGCGCCCAGAACTGGACACAGAACTCCAGGTGGGGTCTGACCAAGGCGGAATAGAGGAGGAGTATAACTTTCCTCAATGTGGACACTTGACTTCTGTTGATGCCACCTCAAATGGCACCAGCTTTTTGCTGCTGCATCACACTTTTGACTCATGTGGTCTATGAAGACCCCTAGATCGTTTTTGCATGCAAGCCGGATGTCCCAAATCTTATATTTGTGCAGCTGGTTATCCCTGCCTAAGTGCAGAACTTTACATTTGTCCCTATTGAAGCGATATCTGTCAGGCTGCTAATGCTGTGAACCCCTCCATTTTATGCTCAGGTTGTATATATGTTTAAATACAACTATATATCCTAAAGACACCACAGTCTCTGCTGATCTTCATTCCAATGAAACCAAATCTAGAACCCTTGGGATCTCTCAGCACTCCAAGTTTGGGTTGGTGTGCAACAATACAGCAGCAAGTGCAAGGGAGGCTATTTGTTCCACCAGACAGGAAGGGATGCTGCCTTTGCTCCCTAACTGGGATATTCATGGAAATCTGTTGCGTCCCGTCCCCCCATGCTGCAATTAGTGGGAGGGAAAAAGTGGTAGGTTGGAATAAGCACAAACTCTCAGAATTGTTTGGATTGCAGCTGAAGTATTAAAACCCCCCAAAGGAAGGCAGAAAACTCACAATCTAAACCAGCAGGTAAGAAAGTCCATTGCACTTACTTTCTCCTAGGAGCAACCACCAGTGGTGGATGAGGACCCTCAGGGAGAAAGGCTCTCTGCCTGTGAAAGGCTGCTGACAGCGTGAATCCTCTGTGAGCTGGAAACAGAGTTGTTGTCAGAGCACATCAGGGCTCCCCAGAATGGAACAAAAGCTTGATGCCTCATCGCCACCTGACTGGTCAATGGAGCAAGCTAGGCTCTTTAGACAGTCACCCTGCACAACTCGTGACCCACACACACACAAAATGTTCAGGATCCTGGCCAAACAACACATCCAGGAGGCTTATCAAGGCCCTGGGGAGCTGCCACAGGTCAGTGCAACCTGCAAACTGGGTCATCTCGAGTTGTACAGGGCTGGTTCACACCCAGTGGATCTCCTCAGGAGAAGAGGGTTGTGACGGAAAAGTTTGTCTTTGCTAGGCAGGTTGGGTCACCAGGTGTTTTCCTTTTTCCCTGCCAGCAAACGGTTAATGAACGGCAGCTTCTGATTGGCCGGGGTTCCAGGAGGGGGAGTTGAAAAGGAGAGGATTTTGAGCAGGCTTCCTCAACCTCGGCCCTCCAGATGTTTTGAGACTACAATTCCCATCATCCCTGACCACTGGCCCTGCTAGCTAGGGATCATGGGAGTTGTAGCCCAAAAACATCTGGAGGGCTACCGGTTGATTAAAGGTATACAGGTTGGAGCCAAACAGTATAAACTGAGAGCATTTGCAGATGATCTAGTTTTGACGTTACAGGAGCCAGAATCTAGTACCAAAAGAGTTTTAGAACTAATTCAAGAATTTGGCCAAGTGGCAGGATTTAAATTGAATAAGTCAAAAACTAAGGTTTTAGAGAAAAACTTAACACCGATTGAAAGAGGGAAGTTTCAGAATGAAACAGGTCTAACTGTTGTGAAGAAAGTGAAATACTTGGGGATTAATATGACAGCAAAGAATGGGAATTTATTTAAAGATAATTATGAAAAATGTTGGGCGGAAGTGAAAAAAGACTTAGAAATTTGGACAAATTTGAAGCTTTCCTTGTTGGGTCGAATTGCAGCTATAAAAATGAATGTATTGCCTAGAATGTTGTTTTTGTTTCAAACACTGCAAATTGTGGACAAGATGGACTGTTTCAAGAAGTGGCAGAAAGACATTTCTAAATTTGTCTGGCAGGGCAAGAAGCCAAGAATAAAATTTAAGATATTAACTGATGTAAAAGAAAGGGGTGGATTTGCCCTGCCAGACTTTAAACTTTATTATGAATCAGCAGCGTTCTGCTGGTTGAAAGATTGGCTACTTCTTGAGAACACAGACATTTTGGATTTAGAAGGTTTTAACAATGTTTTTGGGTGGCATGCATATTTGTGGTATGACAAGGTTAAAGCTCATAAAGCATTTAAAAATCATATTGTCAGAAGAGCATTGTTTAATGTCTGGACAAGATATAAAGATTTACTTGAAAATAAAACCCCAAGGTGGTTATCACCGATGGAAGCGAAGGCTCAGAAAAAGCTCAATATGGAGGCCAAATGGCCAAAATATTGGGAGATTTTGGAACAAGAAGGTGACAAATTGAAATTGCAGAGTTTTGAGAAACTAAAAGATAAAGTGCGAGACTGGCTTCATTACTTTCAGATAATGGAGGCTTATAATTTGGACAAGAAAATTGGCTTCCAGGTGGAAAAATCTAAACTAGAAACAGAACTGTTAGATCCCAAAACTAAGATACTATCAAGAATGTATAACTTGCTGTTGAAATGGAATACTCAGGATGAAACGGTTAAATCTGCTATGATTAAATGGGCACAAGATGTTGGACATAACATTATGTTTGCTGACTGGGAACAGTTGTGGACCACAGGTATGAAATTTACGGCATGCAATGCCTTAAGAGAAAATATTATGAAAATGATATATAGGTGGTACATGACCCCAGTCAAGCTTGCAAAAATTTACCATTTGCCCGATAATAAATGTTGGAAATGTAAAGATAATGAAGGTACATTTTTTCACCTTTGGTGGACGTGCCTAGGATTAAGGCTTTCTGGGAAATGATTTATAATGAATTGAAAAAGGTATTTAAATATACCTTCGTGAAGAAACCAGAGGCCTTTCTCTTGGGCATGGTCGGCCAACTGGTGTTAAAAAAGGATAGAACTTTCTTTATGTATGCAACAACAGCAGCAAGAATACTCATCGCAAAGTATTGGAAGACGCAAGATCTACCCACTCTGGAAGAATGGCAGACGAAGTTGATTGACTTTATGGGATTGGCAGAATTGACTGGCAGAATCCGTGACCAGGGAGAAGAGTCGGCAGAAGAAGAATGGAAGAAATTCAAAGACTATTTGCAAAAATACTGTAATATTAAGGAATGTTGAGTGATGTTGGATTGAAATTAAGTGGTTTCTAGCTGTAATGGTACAAAAGAATATGAAAGAATAGTTATTTTTTCTTTGTATATAAGTAAAAGTTTAAGTTACAATAATTTAAGAAGATGGATAGAAAATAAGGGGTTTTTAGCTGTAATGCTATGAGATAAGGATTTGCTGGATAAACAATTTGAACTGGAATACAAGAAGGGGAGGCGTGAGGAGGTCAGGGAAATATGTTATTGAAAAATAAGTTATGAAACTTATGTGTTTTTATTATTTTTTCTTTTTAATTTTTTTCTTTGTATAAAATGGAAAATTCTAATAAATATCTTATAATAAAAAACAAACATCTGGAGGGCTGAGGTTGAGGAAGCCTGATTTTGAGAGACAGTTTTTTAGGTTGGGATAGAGGTTGGGAGAATAGGTTGGGAGATAGGGAGTAAGAAGAGAGAGAGTTGGTTCTGGGTAGAAACATTCACTCTGAGGAATATATCAAAAGCTAGAAAAAGGAGTCTCTGAGCTTAGTGTGAAGGACAGGGTGTGGTGTCCTGTAAGAGCAATAGGCCAGGAATTAACTGGGAGGCTGAGGTGGAGACAGGAGAAGTAGAAGCTGGAAAGATACAGTCTACTTAGGTCTCATTCTGGTCAGGAGGGGAGAGATTCTACGAAAAGAGAAGACCCCCCAAACCAGTTAAGAGGGGTGTGGTGATCCCTTGGGTCTATTACTTGGAGTACCTCCAGAGTAGGGTTGTCTAAGGGGTGTGTAACTGACAGAAAATACCACCTTGTTTAAGAACCAAAGTTTAAGAACCAAAGTATTTGGTTTAAGAACCAAAGTATTAAGCGGCAACAACTGAGAAAGAACTGAAGTGAAATAACATTATAATCTGAAGTATATTGTGTTTCACCCACTTCGTGTCATAAACTTCCTTTGTTTAATAAAATCTTTCTTGTTTATTTGATCAAATCCTGCCCAGGACTCCAAATTATTAAGTCTTCCCTCACACAAGTCCCCCACAAGATAATCTGGGGTAGTTTGTAGGAATCCGTGGAATTGGTGTTCTGTGAGGGGGGTGCACTATATTTAAGTGAGGGTGGGCCCAACGGAAAAAGTGCCGTCGCAAAGGTCCTCAGGGCTCTCTGTCACCTGCTACTTAAGATGTGCACCAAGGATGGTGAGTGAACATCTTTATTCAGAACAAACTCAAGATGGCATCAGGCATGACAGAAGCTCACCCCTTCAAGGCCAGGACTCCACTTTTGCCTGCGACCATTCACCATGTACGTAGATCTAGGTAGCTACCTGGTTATCCCAAATGCCCCAGACAAAGGGGTTGTGAGCCCATGGGAGAGCCCTAGCTTCGCACACAAAGTACAGTGGTACCTCGGGTTAAGTACTTAATTCGTTCCGGAGGTCCGTACTTAACCTGAAACTGTTCTTAACCTGAAGCACCACTTTAGCTAATGGGGCCTTCTGCTGCCGCCGCGCCGCCGGAGCACGATTTATGTTCTCATCCTGAAGCAAAGTTCTTAACCTGAAGCACTATTTCTGGGTTAGCGGAGTCTGTAACCTGAAGCGTATGTAACCTGAGGTACCACTGTATTGGGCAAAGACTCCTGGCAATGTGCTAACTTGAGACTGTTTCTTAACTGGAACTGGTAACAGCTGTATGTCAGTGTCCTTACTTGACATTGCAGTTGGCAGCTTCTCAGGTCATAGCCAGACAACCTGTTTATTGATTTATCTTGATTTGTTCGTGGGGAGGCTACAGGGCATTACTCCACACTTTCCTGTGCATTTTTCCTTATTGGAAAAAGTCAGATCATTTGGGGAAGTGGATTTTGTTGTTACACAAGAACTCCAAATCAGCATTAATTGGGCCACCTGAATCTTATAGAATCAAAGGAGTTGCAGGGGACCCAACCCACAAGGGCCATCTAGTCCTTCTTCTTCTTTGGCAATCACTCGTAGCCGAGTAAGATTGTCTTCCATAAACACGGTTTTAACAATGAGTCCGTAAGTGACTGTGGAGGCCAGTTCTGGATCCACACGTCCTTCCACAGTGGGGACATTGGTTTCCAGGCGAGAGTGTGGATTTGCCAAGTGTGCCTTCCTCTTAGCGCATTTCTCCCTTGCGTCCTGAGTTCAAGTGTCTTCAAAGCCCATGACACCTTTGGTAAAGGCTGTTCTCCAACTGGAGCGCTCACAGGCCAGTGTTTCCCAGTTGTCAGTGTTTATACTACATTTTGCATGTGTGATTTGCCAATGTGAGGTTGAATTCCCTCCCCCTACTAGTGACAGTCTAGAAGTGCACTAAACCCACCAATATTATTTGCAAGCAGCTTAAAACTTAAAAGCAATAGTGTGACCTCAGCTGAGCATTTCTTGCAGAAGCCTGGGCAAAGAGGCATATCTTAAAGAAGGAAAAGTTTATTGAGAAGAACAATGTAGAGTTTCAGGGAGTCGGTCCCTATCTGGCCTACTAAATTAATTCAACTTTGTCCTCACATAACCCCAAACCTTCCAGAGCTGTGGGGATCTCAGATCCAAACTGTGCCCTTATTTCATTCTCCCCAATTTCTTCCCACAACAACTGAATAAAACCAGAGGACCACTGTTGCATTTCTATTGACAAAGTGCTTTAATTAAAACAAAATAATCTAGTTGCATGTGCTTCATACTATATAAAGTGGTATTCACAAGGTGGTTTTATAAAATCCATGGTCCAAACCTCTCCCCCCACAGCACAAGCCTTCGAGAGATCCATGGATAAAAGAAATTGTTCTTTTAAAAAATCCAGCTAAACATAAATTCTGAATATAGCGCTGCTGCAGATGGAAGACTTGGGACACCAAGTATTATATTGCATGTGAATGACAGATCAAGATATTGCTAGCTCAGCTCAGCAAAAACAGCTGCTTTCTCACTAGGGGTTGTGGGGAAAATTCCACGCACATGCATCCATACACTCACGCATCCCTGGATGCTTATTAACTTTGTGCCCTGCAAGCTCAAAGCCTCAGGATACTTCCCTTTTCGCCCGATGGAAGCCTCCCAACAGAAGCTTTTCCAGAAAAGCACCCCTACAGAGCAGATTCTCCAGAAATGTAGCACACAGCACTGATAGAACAAACGGGTACCAATTCTGTTCAGAATGGAAACTGCAATTTATTCTTACCAAGCAACAAATATATTGTCTGAAGCAGGTGAAACCCCGTGGATTAAGAGTGGAGAACTTGCAGCAGCCCTCCAGGAGCTGTTGGACTCTTGGTCCCATCAGCTCCTGGTCCCATCAGCTCCAGCCAGCATGACCAACAGCCAGGGATGATGGGAGTCGGAGTCGAGCCTGCATCGGAGGGCCACAGCTTAAGTCAGCCGCGATGTAAACACAGATCTAAGGGGGAAAAGCTTTAAGAACAGCTTGAAGCCAACTTGCACGTTCCGAAGTGTGGAGTGCTAAAGCATTTCTGGACAGGACCAATTCGGTTTCAAGGGTGTGTGTGGCCATTGCAAATCTTAGTCGTCCTCCTCCACCTGGTAAACTCACAACACATGTAGCATGCCAGAAGGCCACCTACTCATTTGCCCAGTGTGCTATTGGTCCATGTGCGTGCCTCATTCAAAGAAGCAACTCCCCTCCAGCCTGAAATGGTACATTCCAGGAAAAGCACCGCCACTGGGTTCTACTTCGGATCTGAACTAGGCCCTAGGAGCAATTTTTTGGCACAACATTTCTTTTTTGTCTGGTAGTGGGGAGAGGAACTTTTCTTCCTAGCCAATCATTTCATTTGCAAAAGCCGCACTATATAATAATAATAATAATTTATTATTTGTACCCCGCCCATCTGGCTGGGTGGCTTCCAACAAAGATTAAAAATACATTAAAATGTCACACATTAAAAACTTCCCTGAACGGGGCTGCCTTCAGATGTCTTCTAAATGTCAGGTAGTTGTTTATCTCTTTGACATCTGGTGGGAGGGCGTTCCACAGGGCGGGCGCCACTACCAAGAAGGCCCTCTGCCTGGTTCCCTGTAGCTTTGCTTCTCACAATGAGGGAACCGCCAGAAGGCCCTCGGCGCTGGACCTCAGTGTCCGGGCAGAACGATGGGAGTGGAAACACTCCTTCAGATATACATTTTGGGCAGGGTAAGAGATTATTAAGGTGACACGGGAGCTATCTTCGAATATTTGGGAGGCTTATCACATAGAGATGATGGAGCAAAATTTATTTCCTCCAGAGAGCAGTACTCAAGTCAATGGGTTCAACCTACAATAATTTAAACTATGCATTAGGAAGACTTTCCTGACGAGGCAAGGCTGCCTTGGATGGCGGCAGTGGGTGGCCCTTATTGACTAAATGGCTTCTGAGGTTAACCTTCCAACGATATGAAGATTCTCTGAGCAGTTTTCTGTGTTCTGGGATAGAAGCCGCACCGATGACTTTCATCCCCAAGGGCCTGCTGGCCCCTAGGAAGGCAAGGGCTGGAAGCATCAAAAGGCATCTCTTGCTCACCTCCAAGATCAGAGCCAGTCGTATGGGCTCCTTGGAGCAGAGGGAGGAATGGTCGTAAGCAGCGCCTTGCGACAAAACCCTCCCCTCTTCAGGAGGCTGGGTGTGGCTGCAAAGAGCAGTGGTTTTCAGCCAGTGTGCCTTGCTGCCCTAGGGTGCCTTGAATGATGGTCAGGGGTGCTGCGAGCAACACTGGCCTCTGTCCCTCTTTCCTTCCCTCCCTCCTCTGATGCCCTCTTGCATCTCTGCCTCCCAAAGGCTTGTGCAGCTGTTTGTTGCAGCAGCCCTGGCTACAAGCTTTCCAGGCGAACGGTGCCTCTGGGGCTGGCCAGGGGGTGCTTCCCCGGCCCCTGTGGGGCAGTGGGAGGAGGCACCTCTCTTTGGGGTGGGGGGGCAACTCAGAGACCATAGGTGGTGGTAGCGGCTGCCTGAAGGACTCCCAAGGAGAGGGGAGGAGGCTGAGGGAACACTCCACAAGGGAGTGTGTTCGAAAAAGGGTGAGATGCTGCCAGCTCGGCAGGCAAGGGGGTGACACAACTGGGTTCCTGAGCCCCACAGGGGTGCCACAGAAAGAATGCAGTTGCAGGGCTGTCTTAAGCGGCATCAGGGTCAAAGATCCGCCCAGCACCCCTCCCCACCGGTTGCTCAGTCCCAGGTGTGCAGGAGGGCGGAGTTGGCTGGCTGCCTCAGTGTCTTGCTGGCTCGGTCACTCCCCAACTCACAGCGCAGCAGAAGAGCCCGCCACAGTGCTCCAACCAACAAGCTGGCTCTTTCCCGTACTCAACTCTCTGGCTGGCGCCCGGGTGCCCTGCACCCATAGAGCCTATGGGTTGGACGGCCCTGTGCAGTTGGTCAAGGAAGCTGTGGACCGAAAAAGGTTGAAATCCCCTAGCATAGATCATTGGACACAGTAGAGAAATCTGCCCAATAAGACCCCAGAGAAGAACCAGACATAGGCCTGATTAGTACATAGAATCTCAGAATTGTAGAGCTGTAAGGGACTCAAAGGGGTCATCTAGTCCAACCCCCTGCAAAGCAGGAACCATAGCTAAAGAGTCCCTGACCAATGGCCATCCAACCTCTGTTTAAAAACCTCTACCTTCTGCTGAGGGTGTTTGTCCCACTGTCAAACAGCTCCTACTGTCAGGAAGTTGTAAAGAACACATGTAAAACAAACAGCAGTTCATCCACTTTTTAGCCAAAAACGTAGCATTTATATCTGCATTCTAAGATGTCAAAGCGCACCACATACATAACCTCTGCGATCCTTACAACAGCTCTGAAAAATAGACCTGTATTATCTCCCCTCCATTCTACAAAAGGGGCATCGAGGCAGAGAAAGGGGTTTGTGTATGGGCACCTAATGAATTCACAGTAGAGGTAAGACTTGAACTGGGGCCCTTTCAGTTCACAGCTTTCAGAGACTACGTTATGCTGTCCTTCCCGTCAAGAGTACATTTCTATTATTGCTAAATCTCACACAGGTAACTCCAGTTGCAATCGGAGGTGTGTTGCCCATCAGCCAACCCTGTGCCAAAATGAGGGCACTTTGCTGGGTGGCCCTTGTTTACATGACGAAGTTTAATACGCCAGGATATTCATGGATTTGCGACCTAGAGGGTCATTTAGTCCAACCCCCTGTGGTGCAATTTCTTCAGGATCGCCCTTAAAACACAAGATGGTTGGCAACTCTCCGCTGGCCCATTGCTCAGGTACGGCTTCCGTAAGCCTGCGAAGGTGTGTCTACTTCAGGCACTAGGTCCTAGCTCAGGAATGCACATTTTACCACTGGTTAGTTGCAAATTCTTGCATGGGCAGAACTCTATGCAGATTTCACATGACCTCACGCACGACACAAGCCAGTTCACACTTTCAGTTGCCCACCGTCAAGAGATGCACATCCCTGTTTGTGAGAGACCGAACCCTTAGCCAGAGCAACACAAGTCAGCTTTTGCAATCCTGAGCTGCACTTGCTTGGATCCCAAGAGTTCTTAAAATAACCCCCCCAGAAAAAAGACTCACCCTTTTTAAAAAGGCGATCCAGCCTCTAGTTTCCACCAGAGACTGAAACCATGAACAAGAATGGAATGAAATGTACATTTGGACTAAAGAGTGTACAGCAGTTGTTCCCAAAGTGGTTGGTTCCACCCCCCAGTGGGGTTACTAGTGGGGGGGGGAGATGCTAAGAGGCAAGGAGGTGTCTAGAGGTGTAAATGGCTGATAATAATTATTATTTTTACCCCATTGAAGAGCTAGTATCACTGGATCAAGTTCATCACTTCTGATGAATCAATTAAACTAAATACTTTTAACTGGGTTATGGGTAAATGTGCAATTTTTACCGTCTTGAGTTATCTTCTTTAGCAGGTGGTGCAAACCGCTATTCTGGACAATCCTTTTTACAGGGTGGGGGGTCATTGGGCTTGTGTTTATGGAACCAAGGGAGAGGTGGCCCCCCCAAAAGTGGGGGAACCACTGGTGTACAGGGCTGGACACAGACCTAGACCTACTTAAGAGTCGACCCAATGAAGTACTGTACCATCGATTTCAGTGGGACTCTCCAAGTACAGTTAAACGTGGATCCAGTCCACAGGCTACAATCATCGTTGCAAATCTGTTTGTGCTGTTTAGAGCTTGTTTCCAAGCGCATCATAAGTAGGCGGTTTACATGTGCTGGTTCATTTTAGAATCCTCCCCCCCCCCAAAAAAAAAAATTATTATTATTATTATTTATATAAATTATTGCTGTTATTTTCCTGTGCATGTAATATTTGGCATATAGATAATAATAAAAGAATAATAGAAAAGGCTGGAGCTTAAAAAAATATCCACAATCAATCTAGTGCAATTTAGAAGTGAAAAGTTGTTAAAGGGTTAGCTAGCAAGAAAGAGGGGAGACATCCAAAGTGGGTTTACCCAGGAGGAAGTTCCACAAAATTTTGGTGAGGCTTCCTCAGGGAGTGTTAAATATGCTCAGGATTTCAGCCCCATCAAGCAACAACACACTAGAAAAGAATCCTTTTTGGGGGGTGGTATGCAGGGGCTAAGTAGGAAAACTTCTGAATTATTATTTCTTTTCTCAAAAAAGCTCCACTGATGCCACTAAGGGCAGGACTACATATTACACATAAATACATGTTAATACCTGCTGGCCACTTATGTTAGTGCAAAGCAGCTCAAGGAGGGAGGAGATCATTTTGGAATGCATTAGTAAGGGGGGGAGGGGAAACAGGATGCTTAACCCTTTCCTGACCCACTTCAACTAAGACTTGCCTTCTGAGGGGTTCCAGGAGCATTTCTGCAAGTGTAAGAACATGCCTGGAACCCAACAGGAGGCAAACCAGCTCAGGGATGAAAACTAGAGGCAGAATGTGGTTGGCAGGGAGAGGGTTAAACACCCTTCTTTGCTTCAAACTGCTCCCCCCACGGGTGATTTTTGCCATACTGCCTTATGCAGAGGAATTATTTCCCAGCCATTTTAAACCCACATCAAAGGGAGGTGGGAAAGGATGTCCCTTTAAAGCCCAAGAGCTTCTCCTGCAAAACCTCCTGGGCATTTGGCCTCCATATCTGGGAGAGGTTCTTGAAAATGGCACGTCTACAGTTGCAAGGGGTGGAGAGGAAGGAGAAGGAATGCATTTAGGATTTAAGTAGGAGGGCCAAGATCTGCAGCAAGGCCCCACACGACTCGCTCTTGGGTCTATTTATGAGTGGATGGGAGAGTAAGCCGGGCATTTTTAAAGCTGATGGAACTTTGCACCATTGCTATATATAGCAAGGCCAACACAGGGTTAACAGCCATCCTTTAAAAAAATGGTTTATCAAAGGGAATTTGCACTGTTGGCCTGCATAGCTGGGCCACGAGCCCATTTAAACAGCTGAGCCAAAGAGTCTCTGAAAAGTGGTGCTGCCTGGGACTACAGTGGCCCCTTGTCTTCAGGGCATCCAAGGGGCCCGAGCCCAGCTGCCCCCACCTTGACACCGTACAGGGAAGGTATCTGTGTGCTGACTTCCTCAGCCACAGGTGAACCCAAGCCAGTTTTGGGCACTCCTTACCTGGGCCAAGATGAAAACCTGGCCGCCTCTCCCCATCTCAAAGACCCCGTGGAACCAGGAAGAAGAGGGACTCCTGGAAGGGGCTTTAGCCAGGCCAAGCTGCCACGGGCGACTTTGCTGCCTGAGCAGCAGGGAGAAAGGAGCAGCCAAGGCTGCAATCCAACAGGGTGTGCGCAGAGGAGGTTGCGCCTGAATCCTGTAGGTCTGTGAGAGCCCAGCTTAAAAACATGGGGAAGAGCAAGAGGGAGAGGCCACAGAAATGGGCGGCTGGGTGGATGAGAAAGGGCAGGTAGGACTAAGACTAGGCCCTCCCAGCGGGGGAAGAGAAAATCTGAATATTTTACTTAGAGCTCAGAAATGACCAAAAGAGAAAAAAGGGAGGAGACTTCCTCCTCTGGCCCTGACTTGCCACCGCAAAGCCAAAATTTGCTTGGAAGGTTAAAGCGGTGTTTTAGTGGCATGCAAAGAGGATGCCCCCAACAGCAACAGAACCTCAGAATCGCCCGGCTGGAGAGGCAAGAAGGTCCACTGGATCCAGGCTGGCCAAGAGGCAAAGGCTTTGGTGGCTACCTTGTTTGTCCCCAGCAAGCAGTGCTCAAAAGGTCTCCTGCCGCTAAAGAGAGAGTCTCCGCTGAATTTTCCCTCCAGGAAAGCTTGGAGGAAAGAAAAGACAGTTGGTCAAGGTGGGTTCTGTGTTCAAGTTCTGCTCCAGAAAGGAAGAGCCGCCTTTGCTCGTCTCCAAATCTTCTCCAAGACGTGGCTCTTCTGGGGCCCCTGGTAGTGGCAGCAAAGTCCGCCCGAGGGCAAAGGCTTCACATTGTGGCCGGGCCTTCGGAGATCTCTTCTAATCGTTGCTCAATCATTACACGCAGGACAGAATACCTGAAAAATAAGCAGTGTCTTACAGCTTAAAAGGAAAAGGGCGTGCACCCCAGACCTTTGTGGTGAGGAGAGAGCAGCCTTCTCCACTGGGCAGTGGCGTAGCATGGGTTGTCAGCACCCGGGGCAAGGCAAGTAATTTGCGCCCCCTAGAGTGAGTGAGCCAGGTAGGGGCAGAGAGCTGCGAGTGTGAGCGCCCCCCCCCCCTAGATGTTGCGGCCGGTGCGGCCGGCCCCCCCTGCACCCCCCACGCTATGCCACTGCCACTGGGGCGCCAGTGCGGTGTAGCGGTTAGAGTGCTGGAGTAGGACCTGGGAGACCAGGGTTCAAATCCCCCTCTTGGTCACTGCCTCTCAGCCTAACCTACCTTGCAGGGATGTTGCGAGGATAACATGAAGAAGGAGGGAGAAGTGTAGCCTTGAGCTCCTTGGAGGAAATGTGGGATGTAAATGTAATAATAAAGAAAATTGGTGCCCTTCAGATGTTTGGGCTGCAACAGGGCAGCTGGGTGGAGACTCTGGGGCTGCTAGGAGTTGTAGTCCAACTTGGTTGGAGGGCACCAGGTTGGCCAAGGCTGCTCTGCATCATAAGCATCATTTTAAGCAATTCCCACGGAAACATCCCCAGATTCGGCCCTTAAAATATATTCAGAAAGAATTGTGCTTTGAGGACTGGAATCCAGGGAAGGAAGAGCTTACTTGTGTTTTAGTTTCTTGACTTCACGATCTTCTTCCTCTTTGAGTTTCTGAATGAAGCTTTTCAGGACAGGCATTTCAAACTTGATATATTGAGCAACCTGCCCAGGAAGGGGGGGGGAAGAAAACAGAAAGGTGATGGAACACGCCACCCCTGCGAGGCAGGCACAGAGAAGAGCTTGAGAAACACACATCTCCTGCCTTGAGGCTGGGACCGGCCCTGATCAGCTACCCATGACTGTGTATTCACAGACCTCAGCACCCTCTTCTGGCGCAAAGGGGAACAGGGGTGCTTTGGGTGAAGCCCATAAACTTCCTACTTTAATTGTGTGCATTTCTTAAGGACAAACGACAGTCAACAGTCCTCCTGTTTAACACCAGGGCGGGAGGAGAATCAGGATCAGGACTGAGATCTGTGAGGAGGGGAAGTTAACCCTTTTCCTTGCTCCTATTAAAAGAATCACTTTCTATCCGCTTGCAACACACTTCCACACTTCTTGTCAGGTTGAATCCTGACAAGACAGAAGTACTGTTTTGGGGGGACAGGAGGCGGGCAGGTGTGGAGGACTCCCTGGTCCTGAATGGGGTAACTGTGCCCCTGAAGGACCAGTCATTTTGGACTCACAGCTGTCCATGGAGACGCAGGTCAATTCTGTGTCCAGGGCAGCTGTCTACCAGCTCCATCTGGTATGCAGGCTGAGACCCAATCTGCCCGCGGACTGTCTCGCCAGAGTGGTGCATGCTCTAGTTATCTCCCGCTTGGACTACTGCAATGTGCTCTACGTGGGGCTACCTTTGAAGGTGACCTGGAATCTACAACTAATCCAGAATGAGGCAGATAGACTGGTGACTGGGAGCAGCCACCGAGACCACATAACACCGGTCTTGAAAGACCTACATTGGCTCCCCATACATTTCCAGGCACAATTCAAAGTGTTGGTGCTGACCTTTAAAGCCCTAAACGGCCTCGGTCCTGTATACCTGAAGGAGCATCTCCACCCCCATCGTTCAGCCCAGACAATGAGGTCCAGCGCCGAGGGCCTTCTGGCAGTTCCCTCATTGCGAGAAGCCAAGTTACAGGGAACCAGGCAGAGGGCCTTCTTGGTAGTGGCACCCGCTCTATGGAATGCCCTCCCACCAGATGTCAAAGAGAAAAATAACTACCAAACTTTTAGAAGACATCTGAAGGCAGCCCTGTTTAGGGAAGCTTTTCATGTTTGACAGACTATTGTATTTTAATACTTTGTTGGAAGCCGCCCAGTGTGGCTGGGGAAACCCAGCAGATGGGGTATAAATTTATTATTATTATTATTATTATTATTATTATTATTATTATTATTTCAAATATCCCACCAGGACCAAATGACACTTTGGGAGAAACTGAGGGTGGGAGAGATTTTTCTGAGACCCCAGTAGAGGAAGGGCTGAGGAAGCATTAAATCCCCTCTCCCCAGACCCTGCAGTCCCAACCCTGACTCCCTCCCCTATTCCCAGCTGTTATTCAAAACAGACAAGTTAAATGTAATGATGCATTTAATATATGGTCCAAGTTTCGGTCCCCGTGCCACCCAGCCAACAGAGAAGGGCTGATCTGCTTGCAATGGCTTCAACACGACTACTGGATGGAAGCAGAGAGGTGCGTCCACACTCACCCGGGTGCTGCACCCAGGGCCATAGCTAGGGGGTGGTAAGATGTCACCTCTTCCTCGCCTTTCCCCCAGCCTCAAACGCTGCCCCACAGGGAAGCTGCTCCACCAACCCCTTGATCATTTCACCTGCCCGTCTCCGAACTGAAATAGGATTCCACCGCAAAGCAGCAACTCACATCGTAAGTGACTTCTTCCACCTGGTCCTTTTCCATCAAGAACACTTTGGAAACTTGTTCACAGGGTCCCTGCAGAATCCGAGCGATCAGCGGGTAATCTGTCACCTTTAACTTCTGCTTTTCTGCATGAAACAGGGAGTGTGGATAAGGCACTGAAGAAGACAATGCAGGGATCCCTAAATCCACCCTGTTGCCCCAGACACAGAGGAGGGGGAACAGCAGCAGTGGCAAGCTCAACCAAGCAAGAACTTTCTGAGAAGCATCCAAGCAAGGGGTGGGGGCCGTTTTGCAACCCAAGGGCCACATTGACCCATAGTCCATCCCTCTTGGGGCCTTATGTCAAGAGAGGTTGTGGCCAAAGTGTACAAATGGGTGGGCAAGTACTGCAGCTCTCAAGGCTACCTGTGAAAAGGTTTTCCCACCAGCAACTTCACACTGTTATAAATTATTTTTATCATCCATCTGCAGGAGCGTCATTGGCCGTTCCCCGAGTTGGTGAGGTTCATTTAGCAACAACGAGAAACTTAGCCTTTAGTGTCATTGGCCCAGTCCTGTGGAACGCCCTGCCACTGGAGATTCAGCAGGAACCTTCTGTGCCAACTTTAAATGCCTGCTGAAGAAATGTCTATTCCACCAGGCCTATTCAGGCAAGTAAAAATACATCATTCCACAATGGTTAATTGATCCCTGCTTTTAACTTTTAAAATATTTTAAATGGTTTTATTGTATGCTTTTAGGTTGTTGTTGTAAACCGCTTTGGTATTTTATGATATAGCAGTATACAAATAAATAAAATATTTTTAAAAATCCATTTTAAAACATGTTTTAAATGCACAAAGGGGGGTGGGGCTTGAGGCAGGCGAAGTTAACAGCTGGGGTGGGCTTAACTCATTTCCCTTCCCGCCCCCCATGCACCGTGGCATCACAGTTAGGCTGGTGACCCATAGCTTAAATCCATAACTGCTTAGCTGAACCACAGCCCTATTGAAACCAGCACACAATACACTATGGACAATATAGAGAGATACAAAATATGGATTATGAAATAACATGCAGTTGAAAATGTTGACAATAAGATCCATGGAGGGGATGGTGAGAAGTCTGGAGATTCAGAAAAATCTCTAAATATGGATATGTAATTGGTATTGCTATAACTTTATGCTTGTAAAATCAAATAAAAATTATTATTTTTTAAAAAAAGAAACCAGGGCACAATAACAGCCTGCTCACCTCCACTGGTGTGAACAATGTACAAGGCGAATTCCTCTGCCGAGTTCTCAATCTGAACACAGAAAAAAGAAAACACAGAAAAGATAAAACACACACACACAGAGAGAGACACGGAACAAGGTTTTCAGGTTGACCAAGATAACCAAGGGTCTGGAAACCAAGCCTTATCAGGAACGGTTGATGGAGGTGGGCCAGGTCTGCCTTACCCATAGGTGCTAGGGGTGCAGGGCACCCGGGCGCCAGGCTTTCGGGGGCTCCAGGCTGAGAGTCCGGGGCCCCAGAATTGAGTACGGGGAAGAGCCCACCCATCGGTCGGAGCGCTGTGGCAGGCTCTTCTGCTGTGGGTGGCTCTGCGCCTCGAGTTTGGGGGCGTCCGAGCCAGTGAGACGCTGAGGTGGCCGGCCGGCTCCGCCCTCCTGCACGCCTGGGACTGGGCAACCTGGGGGGACGCCACCGGGTGGATCTTTGCACCCCGGCACCACATATGCTTAAGACAGCCCTAAGCTGGGCATGTTTAGCCTGGTAAATGGAAGAGTGAGGAGATATCATGGCCATATTCAAAGACATGAAGGGCTGTCACAACAGAGACGGAGACAGCTTGTTTTCTGCTGCTCCAAAAGGTAGGACCCAAACCAATGGATTCAAACAACAAGAAAGGAGAATCCGATTAAACATCAGGAAGAATTTTCTGACGGTGCGAGATGTTCAACAGTGGAACGGACTATCTCAGAAGGTGGCGGACTCTCCTTCATGGCCATCTGTCAGCGATTCTTTAGCTGTGATTCCTGCATTGCAGTGGGTTGGGAGTCCCTTCCACCTCTAAAATTCTATGATTCTATAAGGGGAGACAATTTGATGCCCAGGCTGATGTTGCTGGACTTCAGCTCCCATCAGCCCTAGAGTTGGAGTCCATCAACCTCTGAAGTGCACCAAGACCTAGCTGGTCTAACCACTTCTTCCTGTTTCAGGTTTGATGAGCGCAAGGGTGCCTGCTAATAGCCAACGTGCAGCAGCCAGTCTCTATGGCCTGAGGCTGCCCTTTGGGGCTGTTCATGTTAATAATAATAATAATAATAATAATAATAATAATAATAATAATAATTTATTATTTATACCCCGCCCATCTGGCTGGGTTTCCCCAGCCACTCTGGGCGGCTTCCAACAAAGTATTAAAATACAGTCGTCTGTTAAACATTAAAAGCTTCCCTAAAGAGGGCTGCCTTCAGATGTCTTCTAAAAGTCTGGTAGTTGTTGTTCTCTTTGATGTCTGGTGGGAGGGTGTTCCACAGGGCAGGTGCCACTACCAAGAAGGCCCTCTGCCTGGTTCCCTGTAACTTGGCTTCTCGCAGTGAGGGAACCGTCAGAAGGCCATCGGCGCTGGACCTCAGTGTCCGGGCAGAACGATGGGGGTGGAGATGTTATTTTATTCCACCCCCAGTGAAGCATATCAGCCTCCAGACCCAATCCAAGAGTATAAAAATGCAAATGCAACACACTGGATAATAGCTGTTAGTGAATATATACTCGGTTACAATGTCATTCAAAATATATGAATAAGCCACTTCAAAATGATGTATATATCATACAACACATCTCACAAAATATACAAGTAACTACAAGTTGTTATATGTATCAGAGTCAAACAAAGAATCCAACAATCAATGAATAGTGAGGAACGCCAAGCCATCTCTCAAAGGAAGACATCTCACAAAAGTCTCAAAAGGACAGTATATCCGGAATAGTTCAACTGTTTTGGAATAAAGTCTTCATCAGCTGGAAATGGAATGTAAGGCATTGCAAGCAATGAATGACGACAAAACTGAGCAACCTGCATGTAAGTTATATAGTAGAACAAAATATATAAAGAGGTAAAGGTAAAGGCCATTATGACCCCTGACCATTAGGTCCAGTCGTGACCGACTCTGGGGTTGCGGCACTCCTCTCGTTTTATTGGCCGAGGGAGCTGGCGTACAGCTTCCGGGTCATGTGGCCAGCAGGACTAAGCCGGTTCTGGCGAACCAGAGCAGCGCATGGAAATGCCGTTTACCTTCCCGCCAGAGTGGTACCTATTTATCTACTTGCACTTTGACGTGCTTTCAAACTGCTAGGTGGGCAGGAGCAGGGACCGAGCAATAGAAGCTCACCCCGTCGCGGGGATTCGAACCGCCCACCTTCTGATCGGCAAGTCCTAGGCTGTGGTTTAACCCACAGTGCCACCCACGTCCCTATATAAAGAGGTACATACCAAATAATTATCAATTAAATATTCATAGAAATGGGGATCATGCTAGTGGATCGGTGCCCACTGGACGGTGTAGCTGCTCATGCTTACAACACAAATACATTTGTGTTTGACTCTGATACATATAACAACTTGTATATATATATAGATTTTATTGCATTAGCCGTGTGGCCATAGCATGATATACATAGAAATAACAGCATAACATAAAATGGGGGTGGGGAGGTAAAGGTAGATATCGTCCTGGGCAAATACTTAAAGGGGGGGGGGGAAGGAGATAACAGAAACAACAGGGGATTTAAAACATTGAATGACCGATAGTTCAAGAATAAAAAGACAAAAAACTGCTGAGGCTGGAGGAGGATCATTAAAGGGGTCCTTCAGCTCCTCAGATTTGTCCTAGCTCCATTGTCCTTGTACTATAAAGCTACGTGGAACTTCATCCGATTGTGCAGAGTATCGACTACAGCTGTGGTGTTGAAAAAGAAGTTAGTGCAGCTTTCCTCTTCATCACACTGAGCAGGAAGTTAGCTGTCATCTCGGTGATCCAACAATCAGAATCTTGCAAAAAGAGGGACACTATCCAGGGCTGGATTGGGAGATGAAGCTTGTAGTTACTTGTATATTTTGTGAGATGTGTTGCATGATATATACATCATTTTGAAGTGGCTTATTCATATATTTTGAATGACTTCATAACTGAATATATATCGACTAACAGTTATTAGCCAGCATGTTGCATTTGCATTTTTGTAGATTATTACATTTTGCAACACAGGGGTCCAGTCCAAGAATAGGCAGCTGTGACAGCAGGCAGTTCATCAGTGCCATCACGAGAAGTAGACACAGATATACAACCTACACCTGCCTTCACCAATTTGGGGGCTCTCCATGGTACAACTCCCATCAGCCCCAGGCAGCACGACCATTTTGGACTACAACTCCCATCATTCCCAACCAGCACTGCCGTATGAAGTTGAGTCGGATGGGAGTTGTGGTCCGAAATAGATGGGAGGTCCCCGAGGCTGGGCAAGGCTGGGAACGGCCACCCTCCTCCACAAGCCCCACAGAAATGGACCAGAGTTGGACAGGGGCCCAGGAGGAGAGGACACCACTGGGAGACTTTCCCAGCTCAGATTTGGGCCAGTACAAAACGTTGCTGCAAAACTCGCCTTGAACTTGTTGAGTAGAAGCTTGAGAACTTGAGGCGTCGTCATGGTGCTGTTAATGCGGACATTCGTGATGGAGCCGTAGGCGGGTGTGAAAACCGATGTCTGCGGAGAGGAGCAGAAAGCCATCAGAAGGCTGGAGCACAGGGTGATCTAGACAAGAGGAAACCCTGGAGGCCCACAGAAGCAGAGAGGAAGGTGTGAGCCATGTATTGAGGGAGGAGCGGGACCTAACGCCATGCCAGATTAGAAACTATGGAAGATCTTATTGAGCTCCTTGTTTTGATTAATTTGTTGCAGTCGTTTGCTTTATTAAAAGGCTAAAAGTAAAGGTAAAGGGACCCCTGACCATTAGGGCCAGTCATGGCCGACTCTGGGGTTGTGGCGCTCATCTCACTTTATTGGCCAAGGGAGCCGGCGTACAGCTTCCGGGTCATGTGGCCAGCATGGCTAAGCCGCTTCTGGCAAACCAGAGCAGCGCATGGAAACACCATTTACCTTCCCACCAGAGCGGTACCTATTTATCTACTTGCACTTTGATGTGCTTTCAAACTGCTAGGTTGGCAGGAGCAGGGACCGAGCAAGGGAGCTCACCCCGTCACAGGGATTTGAACCACCAACCTTCTGATCGGCAAGTCCTAGGCTCTGTGGTTTAACCCTCAGCGCCACCTGCGTCCCTTATTAAAAGGCTACTGCGCTTGATATTATAGGGACTGCCAGTGTTTCTTAATTTTTAATGCTGACATGATTCCTGTGAACCGCTCAGAGCTCAACATTTGTTCCTGGAAAAGCAGAATGCAAAGATTAAATCAAAATCGAATCGAGAAAGAGGAGTTGGGGGACATGGTGGAAGGAAAAGAACAATTGCCGGCAAGAGGACTGACTACAGGCATCAAAGAACTTCAAAAATTATAATCAATTATTCCAAATTCATACTTCAAACATTATGATATAGTTAAAGTATTATAAAATTGAGTATGAAAAGTATTTTTTCTCTTCATTCTTTTTCTTGTTTCTTTCTTTTATCTTTTGTCTTTCTTCTATTCTAGTCTGCATTCTGGAAAATTGTGTAGATAAATGTTTTAATGTATGGTTATATATTGTTTCTATTTCTTTTTTTCTTTTCATTTTTTTGTTACATTTAATAAAATTTAATAAAAAAAAATTTAAAAAAAGAACTTCAAAAATTAACTGGGGAATGGTCATACATTTTGGAGCAAATATTATGGAGCTTTTGAATTCTCTCGTTGCCAGCATTCTGTAGTTTTATACACATTGAATTTTTCTGTGTATAACACGCCCCCGTGTATATTTAAGAAAATGGGGGGAGATTGCCCAGAGTTTTTGAGATTGGGGGGGGCGGGGATTGCCCAGAGTAGATGAACTTTATGAGGGCCAAAATTCACTCACCCGCCAGACTGACAGTGGCTATCACGCACGTCGCCAAACCAACCTATCGTCTGCCCGCTCCCTGACAGCAGCCACCCTAATCACATGCCCAATTACTACAGTAGCAGCCTATGGGCAAAAGCCCTTGCCACGGCCACCAGTCACGCCCAATCACCCCTGACAAGCTCCTGCTTGCACCAGCAACCAATCCCCTGTCCCAACAACGCACTGACCATGTATAAGACGAGCACCAATTCTGGACATTGTTTCAGCAGGAAAAAAACCTTGTCTTATATACGGATAAGTATGGTACATGGGCACCAATCTCTGCTCAGGGAAAGCCAGAATGTGGTGTAGGGCTTAGAGCGTCAGACTAGGACCTGGGAGAGATCAGAATTCGAATCCCCACTTGGTACGAAGCTCACTGTGTGACCTTGGGCCAGTCATTGCCTCTCAGCCTAACCTACCTCACAAGGTTGTTGTGGGGATTACCGTATTTTTTGCTCCATAAGACACACTTTTTTCTTCCTAAAAAGTAAGGAGAAATGTCTGTACGTCTTATGGAGTGAATGTGTGATCCCTGGAGCCGAATAGCCCAGGGGTGAAAAGCAGATCATGCTTTTTTTTTTTTTTGAAAGAGGAAAGGGGGTGTTGAAAGGAAGCAGCTGATCGGTAAGGGATCGGAAGAGAGATAAGGGATGCTAGTGGAGGCTGCCTTGGAGGGGGGAAGTAAAAGCCCATGGATCCTCAGGATTTTTACATTGAGTCACGCCCAAATTCACCATCATATCACATAGCATGTCCATGGCTACAGCCTGCACCAAAAAAATCATGCACACACTGTTGCGTGGGGCCGCAATGGTGCAAAAACATGCTTACAAAGCACGGATCCACATGGATTCTCAGGATTTTGGCACTGGGCTACCCCAAACTCACCATCAAATCATATGTCTGTGGCCACAGCATGAACCACAAAAATCATACATCCACTGTTTTGTTCAGAATATTTTTCTTCTTCTTTTCCTCCTTTAAAAACTAGGCGTGTCTTATGGTCAGGTGCGTCTTATGGAGTGAGAAATATGGTAAGGTGGGGGGGAGAACCACATATTCTCCCTTGAACTCCTTGGAACAAAATGCCACAAATACATGATAAAGCAAATAATAGAGGCTAGCTTCCATATAAAACAAAACAAAACAAAACAACAAAACAAAACAAAACAAAACAAAAGATGCCTGCCTTAACAATTCACTGGGAGGCACCGAGAGCTACATTCTGCACCTGACTCCATCCCTAGATCAAGATGCTCCGGCGCCTTAGGAAGACCCTCCTTGGGAGACTCACTTTGTGGTTGTAGAAATGCCCGTTGATGGAGAAGCGGTGCCTCCTGATCCTCCGCTGCTCACTCGGGGTGCGGAGAGTCCCCCTGCGGCGCATGCCCACATCACTCCGCGTCCGCATCAGCTGAGGCGCTTCTTCTTGCTGGGCTTTGAGATCGTTGTCATCTGAAACGGAGGAGACAGGAAAGGTGCGTCAAAAGAATCTAGCCTCCTCCAAAGAAATTCCAAACACCTGTATCTGAAGTGATGGACATGAGGCAGGAGTTGATAATGCAGGTGAGCTGCGCACAGGTGAGCTGCAAGCAAGCTGCCGGCCAGCCCTGTGGAGCCTCCTTTTATTGACACAAATATGCAAACCAGGCAGATACATTTTGGGCTGTGACCTTTACACATCTTCCAGTCCCGAGATTGAGAGGTGGTACAAAGCTATTTTGGCACCTGTTTCCACCGCGTCATTTCCCCCTTGCACAGTGTATGGCGAAGGAGACAAAAGGTCTCAGAGACAAAGGTTACAGACAGGGCACCACAGACTACTGAGACCGCAAAAGGTCAGACAGAGGGCAAGATTTTCAGACAGCTGTGGCTTGTTTGGGGGGGGGGTGCCCCGCACTCGAAGGTCACGCGTGCAGGCAGACTGAGGCTGCCTGCGGGTGGGGAGTGTCCTCCCTCCGGACTCAGCGATTATCCCTACATGTATCTTTCAAAGTTTTCAAAAAAAAGAGGCCAGGCTCCATCCTCTGACACAGCCAGCAACACACATACAGGCCTACGGGGTCTGAACTGCAGGTAAAGGACCAGGTGGCAGCAATGCTTTTGAATACGAGGTGCTGGAAACTGCAGGAGGAGAGAGGGCTCTTATGGGAAACCAGCAAGCAGGATTTGAGCGTGACGGGCATCTGGTTGACCACTGAAGAACAAGATGATGGATTAGGTGGGCCTGATCCAGCAGGCTCTTCTTATGTTCTTACATGATCTTCTCCTGGGATTTCCTCCTTCCCTCTCTGGCATGAGAAGGACTCTGTAGGATCAGACCCAAGCCACATGTGCCCAACCAGGTGCTTCTGGGAAGCCCACAAACAAGATGTTCAGAATCAGGGGACAAATGACTCAGGTCCCCTTGTTTTCTCTTTCCAATAAGAGAAGCACATTAGCATGGGGCGTGCTACCAGCTCACAATTTTTACAGACTCTTCCTACTGCAGGTTACTCAGTTTGCAACAAGCAGAACTTGCATGATGCGCACAAAGCAGCCCGGTGTTCTACTCACGAGTAAAGGCAATGTGAAAGCGTGCAAAGCTCCATCCTCCTTGCTGCCTTTCACAAGCTGGAGGGCAAACAACTGAAGCACAAAACCTCCTTTATGTGTGGAGCATCTCTCCACAACAGAGAATTGGGGAATATGAGGAAGTGTTTGCCCTCCAACCCTTTGTGAGGGCTTCTCCCTCTCCATGTGTTCCTTTTACACATGAGTAGGACTCCCCAAGAAAGGGACGCGGGTGGCGCTGTGAGTTAAACCACAGAGCCTAGGACTTGCCGATCAGAAGGTCAGCGGTTCGAATCCCCCTGACGGGGTGAGCTCCCGTTGCTCGGTCCCTGCTCCTGCCAACCTAGCAGTTTGAAAGCACGTCAAAGTGCAAGTAGATAAATAGGTACCACTCCGGTGGGAAGGTAAACAGTGTTTCCGTGCACTGCTCTGGTTCACCAGAAGTGGCTTAGTCATGCTGGCCACATGACCCGGAAGCTGTACGCCGGCTCCCTTGGCCAGTAAAGCGAGATTAGCGCTGCAACCCCAGAGTCGTCCACGACTGGACCTAATGCTCAGGGATCCCTTTACCTTTAGGAATCCCAAAGAGGATATGGGAAGTTGCTGCTTTCGGTGAAGGCAGACGCTGGAGACATGGAATGCTGCTGTTAAGTTTTAAGTGAAGGTGTCTGTGAGGGGTTAGGGTTATGGAAGTTCAGCAGCAAGCAGAGAAAACAAAGGCGGGGCGAATACTGAAAATTGTTTCCTGGAAATGCTCCGAGTTCCAGCTGCGATTCTGCCAGCACAACCAATGTTCCTAGTTGCTACAGAAGCCAAAAAAGTTCCCCTTCATTAGAGGTTTTCAAAGAATCGTAGAGTTGGAAGGGAGTCCCAGGGATCATCAAGCCCAACCCTGCTATGAGTTGGAGTGGTGCCACTATCCAGAGATAAACTCCTTGCCAGTGTTTTTACTGTTAGAAGAAGTCAACAATGTGCTATTCACAGACTCCTTTCCTTATCAGTGTGTCTTCGGCTACATTTGTAACGCTCTCCAACCTTCTAGGTCAAGGTCATTTGGATGACAGCTCCCTAACAATTGTGATCGAAAGTGCATTGCAATTTGGCCTCTCGCCCTGCAAACTCTAGACAGCATCTTAAAAAGCAGAGACATCACCTTGCCAACAAAGGTCCGTATAGTCAAAGCTATGGTTTTCCCAGTAGTGATGTATGGAAGTGAGAGCTGGACCATAAAGAAGGCTGATCGCCAAAGAATGGATGCTTTTGAATTATGGTGCTGGAGGAGACTCTTGAGAGTCCCATGGACTGCAAGAAGATCAAACCTATCCATTCTGAAGGAAATCAGCCCTGAGTGCTCACTGGAAGGACAGATCCTGAAGCTGAGGCTCCAATACTTTGGCCACCTCATGAGAAGAGAAGACTCCCTGGAAAAGACCCTGATGTTGGGAAAGATGGAGGGCACAAGGAGAAGGGGACGACAGAGGACGAGATGGTTGGACAGTGTTCCCGAAGCTGTTCACCAGCATGAGTTTGACCAAACTGCGGGAGGCAGTGGAAGACAGGAGTGCCTGGCGTGCTCTGGTCCAGGGGGTCACAAAGAGTCAGACACAACTAAACAACTAAACAACAACAACAACTTGCAAACTCTGAACATTAAGAACATAAGAAGAGCCTGGCTGCTGGACTGGGCCAGTGGAGCCCTCTCTGCTCCAGTATCCTGTTCTCACAGTGGCTTACCAGATGACTCGGGGGGAGAAACCAACAGAGAGGATCTGAGCACAAGGGACACTCTCCTTCTGTGATTTCCAGCAACTGGGATCCAGAAGCACTACTGCCTCCAACTCCAGAGGCAGAGCAGAGTTATCACGGCTAATAGCCATCGATAGCCCTCCTCCAAAAAACTGCCCAACCCTGTTTTATTAAAGCCATCACTGCCTCCTGCAGGAGAGAGTTCCATAGGTTAAGGAAGTTTAATAAATAATAATAATAATAATAATAATAATAATAATAATAATAATAATTTATTATTTGTACCCCGCCCATCTGGCTGGGTTTCTCCAGCCACTCTGGGCAGCTTCCAACAAAGATTAAAAATACATTAAAATGTCACACACAAAAAACTTCCCTAAAGAGGGCTGCCTTCAGATGTCTTCTAAATGTCAGGTAGTTATTTTTCTCTTTGACATCTGGTGGGAGGGCGTTCCACAGGGCGGGTGCCACTACCGAGAAGGCCCTCTGCCTGGTTCCCTGTAACTTGGCTTCTCGCAGTGAGGGAACCGCCAGAAGGCCCTCGGAGTTGGACCTCAGTGTCCGGGCAGAACGATGGGGGTGGAGACGCTCCTTCAGGTATACTGGACCGAGACCGTTTAGGGTTAGGGCTGAGAAGGGAGGTTTGAAACGGTGTGAGAGGTGAGTTTAAGTTCTGCTGTGTGAAGGACTTTCTTTTGCAGTGGCTGTGAAGGGGGTCATTAACCCCTAAGCACCCTGTTTTCCATGCCCGTATACAATCATTAAAATTCTATGACTAGAAAGAATGTAGTCCTGGAAAATAGGGTGCCCAAGAGGTACGTTCTTTCATATGTGGTGGACATGTGAAAGGATAAAAGAGTATTGGGAAATAATTTACAATGAATTGAAAAAAATGTTTTAAAGCACTTAAAAAAACAACACCAGAATCCTTTCTGTTGGGGATACAGTGGTACCTTGGTTACAGACGCTTCAGGGTACAGACTCTGCTAACCCAGAAATAGTACCTCGGGTTAAGAACTTTGCTTCAGGATGAGAACATAAATTGTGCTCCGGTGGCACGGCAGCAGCTGGAGGCCCCATTAGCTAAAGTGGTGCTCCAGGTTAAGAACAGTTTCAGGTTAAGAACGGACCTCCGGCATGAATTAAGTACTTAACCCAAGGTACCACTGTAATTCAAATGAAAATTCCCAAGTGTCAGAAATGGTTATTTATGTATGCCACTTCTGCGGCCTGTGTTTTGTTAGCCCAAAAATGGTAAACAAGTGAGGTCCCAACTAAAACGAAGGGCAACTCAAACTGATGGAATATACACAGCTTGTGGACCTAACATACTGAATAAGAGAACAAGAAGAACATAGGTTTAAAGAAGATTGGGAAATGTTTATTGAATATATGGGGGGAAACTGTGTACACTTGAAAACGTTGGCAGCATTAAGATAAATTCAACAGTGTAAACAAGTTTTGATGGTTGTTATAATGGAATACTGAATGGTTTTGTTTATATAAAATATGCAGGGATTTATGATATGCAAAATGAAATATGGAAAGAGAAGAAGGCAAGTTTTTGATATTTTAAGGTTGTTCAAATGAATATTCTAAATGTAACGACTAGATGTTGGTGCCACCTTTGCTTCTCTTTCCTCGCTGCAATGGTCTAACTCAGGGGTCGGCAAAGTTTTTTGAGGCCGATCTGATCCACTCCCTGGCGAACCTCTTGGTGGGCTGGAGCAAGTGCGCACATGCGTGCACTCAAGCTATTTCCTGCACTTTTCCATGACAGGAATTTTATGGTCTTAGATATATGGTAATGTTCATAAGTGTACCAACCAAGCACGTACATAGATCAGCACAGGAAGGCCAACCTGGAACCATTTTGATTCCTAAACTGAGCAAATGTTTTCTCTGCAAGGTCAAAGTGGGAAAACTCCCAGTGTCTCTTTCCTCACAAATCCTGTCTTAAGGGTATGTCTGTGTTTGAATAGGGTGTGAGCCTGTGACATGGCCCAGGAACTAAGTATTTATCACTACAAAAGAATGGCCAGGCTCCCCAGGCAATCCAATCAAGTAACCTGCCAGACAGGAGATAAACAACTACAGGAGAAAAACAACATTTAAATTTCCGTTTTAAGACCGCCTTTTCTGTGATGTAGGTATGATGTATCTGAGGGGTGGTCTTAGGTTACACCCCTTCTGTGATGTATGTATGATGTTTCTGGGGGTGGTCTTGATCTACAGGGTGGCGATTTCAAAAGTCTTTATAAGGCCTTGCACACCATTTTTCTGGGTCCCTCCTCTCTCCTGCAGGTGAGGGGAGCACCCTGTTGCAGCAGATCAATAAAGATCAAACTTACGAGCTGCTTTGCTTCTCAATATTCTCTGGTTGGCCTCTGTTATCTTCTCCTACCAATAGGGAACCTATGTAAGAACTCTCTATGGGCTCTTGGATACCCCATAAGGGAGAAAGGGCAATTTTTGTTTACAACAGTATGCACATGTACTGGTGTTCCTCCGGGTGAGCACATGCTATTGCCGGCGCTTTTCTGACCCAGAAGTCGGTCCTTGTGGTGAGGAAAAAAATGGCGTCGAGAAAAAAAAAGCACGGAATCCCCACGCCGATCCACGGAACAGCCGTGGGCCGGTTCCAGGAAGCTCATGGGCTGGAACCGGCCCATGGGCTTAGGTTGCCAACCTCTGGTCTAACTGGCTGCATTTACCCTTTCGCCTGCTAGAGAAAGGGTGAGAGCTCTAGTTCAAGAGCTTCTCTGAGCAGCTGCTCCTTGAGATGAGAATGTGATGTGGCAGGGAAAGCAGACTCTTAAGTGTTCCTCTAAGATTCCTGGCGTGGACCCAGAACATAATGAAATCCCTCTTAATCCATTTTTAATGGGCTCCTTAAACTCACATTTCAACTCACCATGTGTCAACCCACCCAAGCCTGCTCCTGTTTCAGATCTGCAACAAGCTGGGTGGCATTAAACAATGAAACAAAAAAATAGAAACACATCTTAAACGTGACATAAGAAGAGCCTGCAGGATCAGGCCAAAGGGGGTCCATCTACCGTATTTTTCGCTTCATAAGATGCACTTTTTTCTTCCTAAAAAGTAATGGGAAATGTCTGTGTGTCTTATGGAGCGAATGCGTGGTCCCTGGAGCCAAATTGCCCAGGGGCAAAAAGCAGATCATGCTCTTTTTTTGAAAGAGGGAAGTGGGTGTTGAAACAAAGCCGCTGATCGTTTGCCGATCGGGAGAGAGATAAGGGACACTAGAGATAAAGGAGGCTGCTTGGGAGGGGGGAGGTAAAGACAGCAAACTTGCAAAGGGGGGGGGGGACAGGAAGACTAAAGCAATAAGGAGAGAAATTAGAAGAAAAGGAGGAGCAAAAAACTGCTCCAGCTAAGGAAAAGACACTATACTAAGGTAAACAAGAGGGAAGGGAGTGTTGAAAGGAAACTCCTGATCGGTGGGATCGGAAGAGAGTTAAGGGACGCTAGCGGAGGCTGCCTGGGAGTGGGGAGGTAAAAGCCCATGGATCCTCAGGATTTTTGCATTGGGTCACCCCAAATTCACCATCAGTTCACATAGCATGTCCATGGCTACAGCCTGCACCCAAAAAATCACGCACCTACTGTTGTGTGGAGCAGCAATGGTGCAAAAAACGTGGTTACAAAGCACGGATCCACATGGATCCTCAGGATTTTTGCATTGGGTCACCCCAAATTCACCATCAGATCACATGTCTGTGGCCACAGCATGAACCACAAAAATCATACATCCACTGTTTCGTTCAGAATATTTTTTGTCTTGTTTTCCTCCTCTAAAAACTAGGTGTGTCTTATGGTCAGGTGCATCTTATGGAGCAAAAAATACGGTAAGTCCAGGATCCTGTCCTTACAGTGGCCGACCAGATGCCCCAATGGGAAACCTGCAAGCAGGATTTGAGCATAAGAGCTGCACTCTCCTGTCCCGTGGCTTCCAGCAACTGGTATTCTGTTGCCGTCTCCTCCGTGAGTTTGCTTAATACTCTTTTAAAGCCATTTAGGTGGGTGACCTCACCGCCTCCTGTGGGAGTGAGTTCCACAGTTTAACAGTCCTCATGCAAGGGCTTCTCAGCAGATATGCCGACATGTGCAGGGTGTGGCCTGCAACCAATAGACTGGCTCCTCCTCTCCTCACTTTAGGACACTGCTCAGTTAAAGAGAGAATGGTCAAGAGCACTACTGCCAGTCCTTCAAGGCATCCGAGTGCCAACTATGGAGGCAAAGCACAGCCTTCACGTGGCACATTATGAGTCCTGGACGGATCTCTTTGGGGGGGTGTCTCTTTCCCCATCAGCCTCGGGACCCCAGGGCTGACAGCCTCCACCCCATTGCCAGCAAGGAAATACAAAGAGGCCGAGAAATGTTCTACAGCTCCCAGGCACGCCCATGTGTGCCTCTGATGTGCTCAACCCCTTGGGTGCCACACCTAACTTCCTGCCACAGCTGTTTTCTCTGGGAGGGCAGAGCAACACTCCTTTCACCTGGGCATCCTTTCTAAGCTATTGCACAGAGGTTTAAACTTCCTCAAACTTGAGCATCAGAAGGTCACACTTAAAAATAATAATAAATGGCCTGCTGATCTTTGACTGATAAAATTAAGCATGGACTGGTGCTGGTTTTCATCTCCCAATTAGGCACTGTGGGTTAAACCACAGAGCCTAGGGCTTGCCGATCAGAAGGTCGGCGGTTCGAATCCCCGCGACAGGGTGAGCTCCCGTTGCTCGGTCCCTGCTCCTGCCAACCTTGCAGTTCGAAAGCACGTCAAAGTGCAAGTAGATAAATAGGTACCGCTCTGGCAGGAAGGTAAACGGCGTTTCCATGCGCTGCTCTGGTTCACCAGAAGCGGCTTAGTCATGCTGGCCATATGACCCGGAAGCTGTACGCCGGCTCCCTCGGCCAATAAAGTGAGATGAGCGCCACAACCCCAGAGTCGGTCATGACTGGACCTAATAGTCAGGGGTCCCTTTACCTAGGCTGCACATCAGTTAATCGTGATGGTCTTACTCTGAATGGGTTTCTGAAAACTTGGCGTTGTGTGTGCGGATTTTGCAGCAGAGAAAACTGATAATCCTGACCATGCCCTGCTCTTGGCTATGGGGAAGGCAAAAAGAGGCAGGCCATTATTATTATTATTTTTTAAGTGTGACCCACAAGCATCTTCTCCTGCAACATGGAGCCCAAGGGGCTCACTTGTACTCTGGAGTGCTGAAGGCCAATGGCGACGCTGCATACTCTGGCACCGGGGCATGGTGTGCCCCCCAGGGACGTGGAGTGCTGCCCATGGGGGCATAGCACACCACCTGTGGGGGCGTGGCGTGCTTCCTGGGGGTGTGGTGCATCACCCACGGAGGCGTAGTACCTGGCACAGTGGGGGGGGGTAGCCCGTGTTCGGGGGGGCGGCCACAATGGTACCCCCTCACTGATGGTGCTGGGGGCGGTATGCTTCCCCGCCCCCTCCATTCCTTCGCCAGTGCTGAAGGCAACTGCTTGTGGAGGGCAGCTGGCCAGATAGACAAGAGGGGTACCCTGGCAGTTTCTAACTGGCCCAGGGCTTCCAAACAGACACAGCAAAACATATTCAACCACTGACTGTTGCGCATGGAAGAAGAGGGAGACCTCAGCTAGGGTGGTTTTTGTCTTTTGCTTCGCACAAAAGTTTCTGAGCAGCAATTTCCATCAGCTATTTTACCTTAAATCCACTAGTCTTCCAAGCAGTGAGTGGGATTAAAATCCTTACTGCAGAAATGTCTAACGGTGGCCCTGTGGCTACAACAACATGGGGCATTGCCCCTCCCACATTTGCTTCCCGAAGATCCAGACTACTGAAGCGTCCTGTGTGACTCAAAAGCTTGCACCTGCGACTCCAAATAAATTGGTTACTTTGTGCTTCTTGTCCTGGGGGAACCAATGCAGATGATGAGACTTTGATCTATCTAAGCAGAGGTTGCCTGGCTTGCTTTGGTATTTTAAGGGAAGGGAAAAGAAGAGAGAGGAGAGGCGAGAACGGCACAGCTCAGATTGCACAAAGCCGGTAAATGCCAAAACCCACGTGGTGGTTTTCTGTTTTGTTAAACAGGAAGGCCGATCTCAGATCAGAGAGCGATGGGTGGTGGGGAGAGCGGGAGAGAGCGCTTCTCCTGTAAATGTTTATTTCTCCATGGCAACTCTCCTTAACAATGACTCCTGTTATTCCCTTTCTAAAGAGAGGAGGGCTGTGTTGCCAAGGAAAAGGGGAACAAAGCTCATTCTTCCACACCACTCAGAGTGTGTGTGTGTGTGTGTGTGTGTGTTTCACGCTGGTCTCATGAACTCTTAGGCGCCTGGCTGCCCCTCAAGGCCAGCATCCTCCTGCTTTCCACAGGGGCCAACAGGACGCCTCTGGCAAAGTCCACAAGCAGGACTTGAGCGCAGCCACTCTCTCTGCCTCTGGCCATGGAGGAAGGTAAAAGGTAAAGAGTAAAGGACCCCTGGATGGTTAAGTCCAGTCAAAGATGACTAGGGGGTTGCGGCGCTCATCTCGCTTTCAGGCCGAGGGAGCCGGCGTTTGTCCACAGGCAGCTTTCCGGGTCATGTGGCCAGCAGGACTAAACCGCTTCTGGTGCAACAGAACACCGTGATGGAAGCAAGAGCACACGGAAACACCGTTTACCTTCCCGCCGGAGCGGTACCTATTTATCTACTTGCACTGATGTGCTTTTGAACTGCTAGGTTGGCAGGAGCTGGGACAGAGCAACGGGAGCTTACTCCGTCATGGGGAATCGAACTGCTGACCTTCCGATCGGCAAGCCCAAGAGGCTCAGTGGTTTAGACCACAGCGCCACCCACGTCCCTCACTTGCCGATTAGCCTTGACCTCCACAAATCTGTCTCACACACACACACACACACACACACACACACACACACATCTTTTAGAGCTACCCAGGCCAGAGGTTGTGACTGCATCTGGAAGTGGCAAGTTTAACTCTGAACTGTATGGAGAAGTCATTCCTTTTAAGAACATAAAGAGAGTTTTGTGGATCAGCACCATCCACATCACAAGAGAACTCTGAAACATATATTTAGACCCGAGACACAGATTGCTCTGTTCCTTTTAGACACATAATTATGGCACTCCTAGCACGGGGTAAGCTCCCAGAAAAACACCTTTCAGAAACTGATTTACTACACTTCACAGTGAGTTATTGTCATAGATAAGGATTATACTCCATTATTGCATTATTTTCAGAAGATGGAGACCCCCAACTCCTTAGCACCAGTAAGGACCCCCTGCATCCTTCACTTCCCCTATCTTACCAATTCCCCCATCAATTCCGTCCCCCTCCAACGAGGGCTCAGCTTCCGTGACCTGAATGTCTGGTAAGGTTGACGGCTTTATGACTGACCTAAGTAGGGAAGAGACAAAAGAAGAGAATTCGGGACTTAGAAAATACCTTGGAAGATTTTCCCAAGTGTTCTAAAAACACAGATGGATGCAAGCAATTATTGTTCGTCTGCTTGTGTCAACAGTAAACATAGCACAAAATCATAGTGGCAAGTTATGTGAGCGTGATGGTTTTGTTGTTGTTGCAAGATGCATTCTTTAGCTGTGATTCCTGCACTGTGGGGAGGGTTGGACTAGATGACATCAGGGGTCCCTTTCAACTCAACAATTCTAGGATTCACCACAGACGTACCCAGCATGATCTTCTGTGTGCCCTCTGCACCCCACTTCAGACTCTAAGAGACACATGGACACCACAGAGGGCACACTTTCAAAACATGATGTCAGAATTGCCTCAAGTCGGACGTTAGGCAGGAAGCAGGGATAAAATTATGTGTGAGGCTTAAATATTTTTGAATGCTTTGCTTAGTAAAACAGCTCCCTGCATGCAGCAAAACAAGAAGGTAAAGGTAAAGGGACCCCTGACCATTAGGTCCAGTCGTGGCCGACTCTGGGGTTGCAGCGCTCATATCGCTTTATTGGCCAAGGGAGCCGGCGTACAGCTTCTGGGTCATGTGGCCAGCATGACTAAGAACCAGAGCAGCACACAGAAACGCCGTTTACCTTCCCGCCGGAGCGGTACCTATTTATCTACTTGCACTTTGAAGTGCTTTCGAACTGCTAGGTTGGCAGGAGCAGGGACCGAACAACGGGAGCTCACCCCGTCGAGGGGATTGGAACCGCCAACCTTCTGATTGGCAAGCCCTAGCCTCTGTGGTTTAACCCACAGCGCCACCCGCGTCCCTTAAAACAAGAAGAGGGCATTGCAAAATGTTTTGACCAAGGTGCGCTTATTTTTTGCAGGCAGGGAAAATTCAAAACTGCAACCGTCCCTGGAGTCTGAAGCTCCAGTCTCCAGAATCCTACCACCACCTTCTGTGTAATGCGTAGAAAGGATCTGTGCCATGTTAGCAACAGACTCTGGTTACAGCAGAAATTTCTGAGCATTTCGCGAAGCATTAAAAACAAAAACAGCAACCAAGAGGCTCTGTTGCCATCCTGACTATAATTTCTACTTACAAAAACTCTTTATTTATCTGCAACTTGTGATCATGTAGATTACAGTGTTCCACAAGCAGAACTAATCAAGGTCACGGTGCCATTTGTATAGTCTGGGCTGCATATTTTGCAGTTCCCAAGTTGGCTTGTTCATGGGGATCCTAGATGCAGACAGACCAGCCTTGGACTTGGCCGTATCTTATTTTCTACCCAAGGAGAAGGGGCAGAGAGCAGTGTGAGCCCAGCAGGGGTAGGACTTGAAATCTCTCCCCTAAAACCCAAGTCTACTTCTCCAGTGTTCAGGAAAATCAATGATATTTTTTCCCATTAAAAAAAAAGTTTATGATTTCCTCAGTTTGTTTCTGGCCCCAATCCACTCCCACCCTTGTTTCTACACATCAAGGTGCCGCTTTCCTTACCGATATTACACGAGTTCAAAGCCTCCCTTAAGTCCCTGATCACAGAAAAAGTTAAAACAAAACGGTCACAGAGATAGAATCATAGAGTGGGCAGGGACCCATCTAATCCCACTCCCTGAAGGACAGGAACCACAGCTAAAGCATTCCTGGCACAGGGCCACTCATCTCTGCATAAAAGCCTCTAGTGCCGGAGAGTCTAGTGCCAAACACCTCTTACCATCAGAAAGATCTTCCTAATGTTTAGTCAGAATCTCCTTCTTTGTCATTTGAATCCATTGGTTCAGGTCTTTCCCTCTGGAGCAGCAGAAAACAAGCTTGCTCCATCTTCTATGTGACAACCCTTCAGATGTTTGAAGAGGGCCATCATATCTCCTCTCATTCTCCTCTTCTCCTGGTTAAACATACCCAGCTCCTTCAACCATTCCTCATCAGGCTTGGTTTCCAGACCCTTGATCATCTTGGTTGCCCTCCTCTGCACATGTTCTAGCTCCTTCTTACATTGTTGTGTCCAGAACTGGACAAAGGACTCTGACCAAGGCAGAAGAGAGCAGGACTATGTCTTCCCTCGATGTGGAAACTCGCCTTCTGTTGATGCAGCCTCAAATGTCATCAGCTTTCTTTAGCTGCTGCATCACACTTGACTCATGTTAAGTTTGTGGTGTGCTAAGACCCCTAGATATTTTTCTCACACACACTCACACAAACATGCCCTGGATTGTGTACTGACCCGTGTGCTCCCAGGTTGCAGCCGGAATGCCAGGAGGAGGACGAAGGTGGAGGACGGATGCGTTGGTTGTCATCCTGCATCTGCAAGCGGATGGGCCTGCGCAGCCCCCAGGAGATGTTCAGCAAGCCCTCCACGATGAACTCCCCTTCTTCCTAGAGGGCACATGAGAGAAGGGACTGAGGGATGGTCCAGAAGCTGGCCTGCTCCAAGGATGCTGCAGAAAACTTCCCCAAGCCCCAAGGATGCTGGTTCTACCTCCAGAGCTGGACCACAGCTCTAATGGAAATGTTAACAACATATACCCAAACCCTGCACTATCGGAAAATGAAGAACAGCTTTTCAAAAGTTTGGCATCCATTTACTGAATACATTAAGGTAAAGGAACATGGCTGGCAGCCACCCTCGTTTCATGCGCTCCTATGGATAAACATTATTGGATAATGTACTCTTGAAGGTTGGGAGACGGGTGGCGCTGTGGGTTAAACCACAGAGCCTAGGACCTGCTGATCAGAAGGTTGGTGGTTCGAATCCCCGCAACGGGATGAGCACCCGTTGCTCAGTCCCTGCTCTGCCAACCTAGCAGTTCGAAAGCACATCAAAGTGCAAGTAGATAAATAGGTACCGCTCCGGCGGGAAGGTAAACGGCGTTTCCGTGTGCTGCTCTGGTTCGCCAGAAGCGGCTTAGTCATCCTGGCCACATGACCCAGAACCTGTATGCCGGCTCCCTCGGCCAGTAAGCGAGATGAGCGCAGCAACCCCAGAGTCAGCCACGACTGGACCTAATGGTCAGGGGTCCCTTTACCCTTTACCTTTACTCTTGAAGGACAATTGTCTGGTATTATAACACTGCTTTTGGAATAGTACCATTCCCTCCTTTCTCCTCATATCCTTTCTTTATCCCCCCCTCTTTGTTTGCTCTTTTCTCTTTCTCTTGACTGTTGCTGCCATTGCTTTTTGTGTATTATAAAGTGAAAATAAAAGCAATCACAAAAGAAAGGATGCTGGTTTCAACTATATTTATTTTGGTTCATAAGATTTACATACCACTTAATTGCTTTTCCCGCCAGCAGACCTGGTGCAAAAAGAGCTTTCGAGCTCTCCGCCTTGCTTACATTTAACTTGCACGCTTTAAGCCAGCCCACCTTCAACCGCATGTGGTTGAAACTGTGTGAGTTAAACGTGCATAAGATGCAATCATACTGTATTCCTCTGGAAGGATCATTTTAGTTTTTAAAAGCAGGTTTCCAGCCCTCTTGAATGCATCATTAAAAGTGCATGGGCAGCACATGCTGAATTCTCAAGAGTTGGGAAAAGGGGGAGGCCAAAGGAAAATCCCAGAGTCTGGGGGTGTCAGAGTTTTGGGGCCTTGCACAGTCCAAAAATAGTAAAACTGGAATTAAAACTGAAGAGTAAACTCTGCACTGCAATAATTCAAAAAGCATGCACCTATGAAGCCTTTTTGCATGCATTACGCCGTTTGCAGGACCCAGCTCCTTTAGGCGCAGAGTTCTGGTGACTTGGGTGCAGAGTTTCATTTTTGGAATTGTGCCCAGGTCACACACCCCTGGTCACAACATTCTCCCCTAACTTGTCTCTGCTTAGATAGGTTCTCTCACCTCTCGATGCCGGAGCTGCAAGTTCTGGCCTTCGTAGTAGAGGTTGTAGGTCTTCAAGTGCAACAACAGTTCATTTCTGGAAGATGTGGAACAAGAGCTGTTAGAAGAGCAAATGGAAGAGTTGTCCAGCTCTCTTTGCCACATGTAGTGGCTTTGTCCAAAAGTTGCTGCCTTTTGCAATAAAATATTTAAGGAAATTGGAGCTGACCCCTGACCCCAAACTTGCTCTACTTTCATGGCTCTCCTGAGAAGCCTCCAGCAAAGTCAGGGTTCCACAGAACATGCTTCTCCAGCCACACATTTCATTGTCCCATCAGAAAACTGCATGCACTTTCTGAGAGTCCTTTCAGAGTCCTTTCTGTTGGGGATAATTCAGAATGAAATCCCCAGGTGTCAGAAAAGGTTATTTATGTATGCAGCATCTGCGGCCCATGTTTTGTTAGCCCCCAAATGGAAAATGTTATGTACTGAAGTTCTCACCCTGGGCCAGCAGGGGGATACTGTAGATAGTTATGCAAATGAAGGATCGAAAAGTGACGTTCAGTGATTGGATAGTTTTAGAACGTTGCAACAGTTACATTTGTTCTGTAGCTCTATATAAGCAGGCTGACTGAGCTCCTCAGCTCAGTTCTGTTCCAGCTTACAAAATAAAGAGCTGCTTTGGAGAAATCGCTGTGTCGTCTGCTATGTCAACCCACAACTTAACAGAAAACATGCGAGGTCCCAACCAAAGAAGAATGGCAACTTAAGTTGACAGAATATGCACAACTTGCATGCTTAACATATAGAATAAGAGAACAAGAAAAACATATGTTTAAAGAAGACTGGAAAACATTTAATGAACATATGGAATATAATTGTATACAGCTGAAAATGCTGGCAGCATTAAGATAAATTCAACAGTGTAAATAAGTTTCGATGGATGCAATAATCATGGAATACTGATTGGTATAGTTTTTGTTAAATATGCAGGGATTTAAGATATGTAAAATGAACCACAGAAAGAGAAGAAGGGAAGTCATTGATCTATCAAGGATGCAAAATAAGTATTTGAAATTGTAAAACAGCCTTCCTTCTGGGAATGATCGGAGAGGAGATTAAGAAAGAAGATTATATAATGTTTCAATATGCAACTGTAGCTGCCAGGATTCTGTTAGCACAAAATTGGAAAACCCCAAATACCCTGACCGTTAAAGATTGGCAAATTAAATTATTTGAGTATATGGATCTGGCAAAAATGACGCAGAGCATTAGACAGCAAAAAGGTTCAAGGTTTATCGACAATTGGTCTAAATTCATAACATATATGGAAACAAATTCTAGAGATATAAAAATCACAGTAGGTTTAATATAACCCTTGCGATGTGTTTACGCTAAAAAATGAAAAACTGCAGAATGGATTTAATATTCACATAACCCAAAACCGAGATGGAGGGAAGTCAAACGTTATTTATTGTTAATTAATGTTTGTTTTTTGGCTGGTTTAGGTGTTTTGATTTGGTTGATCTTTTCTTTTCTTTTTTTGGTATGTGTTGGCTATTTTTCTTTTTCTTTCTTTGCTGTTGTTTGGTTATAGAAAATGAATAAAAAGAAGTTAAAAAAAATATGAAATTGTAAAAGAGAAAATTTAATGAGAGAGAGAGAGATTGATTGCATGCACTCAAAGTCCCTCTTCCTGTAGGGAGTTCTCTAGGCTAGAAATGAATGGCTGGTTGTAACTGCCCTCATTTTCCCTGTGCCCACAGCTTCATGACATACAGGCAACTCACAGTTTATGCAGCAGTTCGGTTCTGGCTGTCAGTGTGTAAACACAAAATCACGTGAAGCCAGGAGCCCCTGGAACTGCCCCCAACCCACAGGGAGAGGACTCTTTATCTTGCTCTGGGAAGGTTGCAAGAGGGCCAGAGCCAGTGTGGTGTAGTGGTTAAGTGGTGGACTCGTAATCTGGTGAACCGGGTTCGCTTCCCCGCTCCTCCACATGCAGCTGCTGGGTGACCTTGGGCCAGTGACACTTCTCTGAAGTCTCTCAGCCCCACTCACCTCACAGAGTGTTTGTTGTAGGGGAGGAAGGGAAAGGAGAATGTTAGCCGCTTTGAGACTCCTTAGGGTAGTGATAAAGCGGGATATCAAATCCGAACTCTTCTTCTCCTTCTGGGAGCCCACTAAGTGAGGCAACGCCTTCCTTACCGGCCTCCAGAACTGTCCCAGAGCCCATGTGCCTCTTTCCCAGAGGCCGGTGAAGAAGACAGCCCCTTGCTTACTGGGCTTTGGAAAGGTGGTGTGAGGGCTCTCAGAGCATCCTTGAGTCCTCATGCCTCCTTCTCAAAGCCCAAAAAAGTGAGGGAGACTCTCTGGGCGTGCGCAGAACATAAATAAATGGAGAGCAAGGATTGGTGGGTTTCTCGCACTCTCCCATTTATCCACCCCGCCACTCCAATTGCGTAAATATGATTAGCATAAGATGCAAGTTGCCGGTACTCAAGTCTCTCCTCCCTTCCTTACATGTGCTTGCAGTTATACACAGACACCAACACACCAGACCCCAGGGATTGGTGCCAGCTGCAAAGAACAAAGGTCTGCCCGGGACACGCAGCCAGCCTCCGACTTACTTCGAAATGTACTTGTCGTGCCCACAAGGGACCGGGTAGTTCTCGCTTATGTAGTCCATCCTTGGAAAGTGTCTTTCATCAGGAACAGAGGCCTGTGGTGAAAGGGGAGGCGGGAACAGCTTTAAAGCACACAACAATTTACTTTCTGAGATAAATGAAAAGAACATGCGAATCGTTCGTTCAATTCAATGGCGATTTTGCAGACCTCTAATGGGTTTTAGTTCCATGGATTGTAGTAGGGAGGGAGGGGAATCCAAAAGATGCAGAAATGTGATACCCCTGCTTGTTTTCCTGGAAGGCCATTCTGAGAACCAGGACGTGGGATGGACTGACCAGCACCTCAGGCCTTACTGCAATTACTGTGTTTATTTCTATCCCATCTTCTGCCTGGACAGAGACTTGAGGTGGGTTACACAAATCAAAACAACACAAAGCACACACACACACACAGCAATTAAAACATTCAGGAGCCATTATGGCTAGAAGCCACCAATAGCCCTCTCCTCCATGAATTACCTTTTCTTTGGCATAACGTATTCTGCCTACTTCTTATAATAATAATATATTATTTATACCCCGCCCATCTGGCTGAGTTTCCCCAGCCACTCTGGGCGGCTTCCAATCAAGTATTAAAAACAATACAACATTAAATATTAAAAGCTTCCCTAAACAGGACTGCCTTCAGATGTCTTTTAAAGAGAAGATAGCTGCTTATTTCCTTCACGTCTGAAGGGAGGGTGTTCCACAAGGCGGGCACCACTACCGAGAAGGCCCTCTGTCTGGTTCCCTGTAACCTCACTTCTCGCAATGAACTGCCAGGGAACTGCCAGGAGGCCCTTAGTGCTGAATCTCAGTGTCCGGGCTGAATGATGGGGAAGGAGACGCTCCTTCAGGTATACAAGACTGAGGCCATTTAGGGCTTTCAAGGTCAGCACCAACACTTTGAATTGTGCTCAGAAACGTACTGGGAGCCAATGCAGATCTCTCAGGACCGGTGTTATATGGTCCTGGCAGCCACTCCCAGTCACTAGTCTAGCTGCCGCATTCTGGATTAATTGCAGTTTGCGGGTCACCTTCAAAGGTAGCCCCACGTAGAGCACATTGCAGTAGTCCAAGCTATGCTATGCTATGCAATTTGGACTGAACCTGTACATTGCTAAGTGATACAAAGGGTTTTGTAGAGCACTGAAGCCCTCCAGCTGACCACACATTAGCCGTCCAGCTTCTGAAATTTTCACAGGCATCACACACATCTTTGAAGTCATAAGGACTAGATACTTAACAGGGAAAGGCAAAGCTCTCCAGTGCTGAATCTGACTCCTGTGGCGAATGCCACCCTGAACCTGATCTTTTTTCCCCTTGCTCTCTGGGATTTCATCTTACGCCACCTCTGGGCATAATCTCTTGTTTTGGCTGCTGTAGCCTAACAGGTGTCCACAAATCTTGCTTTGTATCTGAAGACGCAAAGCAGGAAGCCCAGAAGTCTTAACACTGCTGCATCCGCTGCTGCATCCGCCAAGCATTGTTCTTGGGTTGGGGGGAGCAAAACAGAAGCACTAAGAATATCACCACCTCCCAGCAGAGCGGCTGACGAAATTCTGAATTTCCTGCCTCCTCTGAGCTGCCTTCCTAACCAGCCTGACAGCTGTCTGTTTCTGCAACAGCTTCTGGGGCTGTTCAGCAAGGAAGCTCAAGACTTGCACAACGCAAAGGAGAAAATGATTTCTCCACCCCCACCCTATTTCCAAACTACTGTGCCGTTGTCTCTTCAAGACTGGCAGCGGTGGCTGGGAGTGCCTTTCTTCAGCTCTGGCTGGTTTGCTGGACTGGATCATTGCAACATGCACTGTGTGGGGCTGCCCTTGAAGATGACTCAGAAACTTCAAACACAGGAGCTGGCTGGCTGGGGTTCCACTTAGATCTCATATAACCCATTTTGAAACAGCTGTGCTGTTTCCGGACCCAATTAAGGTGCTCACATTAGTGTTTAACGGTGCTATTTTTCTAGAAAAAGAGGTGCCAGAACTCACCATGAACGCCTCCCTTGTTCTCTTAGAATGGCAATGGCGTCTGTCTGAGAGGTGCCGGAACTGAGTTCCAGCTGGGAAAAAGCCCTGGTGTTTAAAGCCCTAAATGTCTCAGGCTCCAAAGACCTGAGAGGCTGCCTCCAAGATCAGAACAGGGGGACCCCTGGGTAGTTCCTCCACCCTAGAAGGCTTGGCATGGTGGTGACCCAGGCAAGAGGGCCTTCTCTGTGGTGGCCCCTTAGCTGTGAAACTCCCTCCCTGCAAAGGTGCATCTGGCATCTGCATTGTACGGCTTTCAGAGGATGGTTGTAAGTTGTTTTTAGTTGTTATTAATATTGTGCTTTAATGCTGTAAAGGTAAAGGTACCCCTGACTGTTATGTCCAGTCAGACACGACTCTGGGGTTGTGTGCTCATCTCGCTCTGTAGGCTGAGGGAGCTGGTGTTTGTCCGCAGACAGCTTCCGGGTCATGTGGCCAGCATGACTAAGCTGGCGAACCAGAACAGCGCACGGAATACCGTTTACCTTCCTGCCAGAGTGGTACCTATTTATCTACTTGCACTTTGACGTGCTTTCCAACTGCTAGGTTGGCAGGAGCAGGGACCAGGCAATGGGAGCTCACCCCGTCGCAGGGATTTAAACCGCCGACCTTCTGATTGGCAAGCCCAAGGCTCAGTGGTTTAGACCACAGCGCCACCCGCATTGTTACCCATGCTCAAACCTTAGGGTGAAGGGCAGGTAATAAACAAACAAACCATTTGCCCTCCCCAGCACCTGAGGGCCACAAGCGAGCCAAGGGGGCACTTGGACAGGCCCCCTCTCCCACAGTGCTCCACCTGAGGCTTGCTGCCTTAAACAAATGCAGCCGGGGAGGGGCACAGCCAGCGCACACCCTGTGAGCAGCGCATGCAAGACACCCCCTGGAAGCACACAGCCAGGGCTGGCTACCTCTCTGTCTGCTTTCTCAGCCAAGGGTCTTTGCCAAAGGCACTGCCCGGGTCATGCTGGGCGATGGGGACTCAGCAGGCAAGACGGAGAGCCGTCCTAACCAGGCCAGGAACCGCAAAACCATCTCCACCAGTGCATTGGCTCAGGTGTATGGGAATGGGGCAGGGGGAGGATTTGCACCCCGGCCCCTGCAGGAACAAGTTCCAGAGTTTTAACTATGTGTTGTGTGAATAAGTCCTTTCTTTCATCTGTCCTGAATCTCCCAATGTTCAGTTTCATTGGATGTCCAAAAGTTTAGTGTTACGAGGGAGGGAGTAAAAGCTTATCTCTATCCACTTTCTGCATGCCAGGCTTCGTCTTAAAAACTCCTGACATGTCTTACTCGCCTTTTCTCTAAACTAGAAAGTCACAAATGCTGCATCTTAGATCTCCCACATCCTGCCTGGTTTGGCCCTGAGCTTAGAAACAGATGGTGTTTCCTGCATGCATTTGGGGCGGGTGGGGGCAGGGGGCAGAGGACAACAGCTCAGCTGGACTGAAAAGCAGAGAGTTCACTAGGAATCCAAAGACTCCCACCAGATGCTCTGCAGGATTTGTTCTTCTCCATCCTTGACACCTAGGACCAGAGTGGGGCTTCCGCAGACCACTGTCAAGTCATTCACCAAATCAGGAAACCCCTGGGCAAGGGATGTTGGACACAATATAATGTTGGGAGACTGGGAAAGGTTGTGGGAGAAAGGGGTTAAGTTTACTGCATGTACGGTATTAAAAGAAAACATTATGAAAATGATGTATAGATGGTGCTTAACCCTGGTAAAATTAGCAAAGATTTACCACACGAATGATAATTTATGTTGGAAGTGCAAAGAAAAAGAAGGCACCTTTTATCACATGTGGTGGACGTGTCCCAGGGTTAAGGACTTCTGGGGAAAGATTTACAATGAGTTGAAAAAAATGTTGAAAAATACATTTGTTAAGAAACCAGAAGCCTTTTTACTTGGAATAATAGGACTGGAATTGCCCCAAAAAGATGTTACGATTATTTTTGTATGCCACTACAGCAGCAAGACTGCTATTAGCTAAAAACTGGAAATCTCAAGAAATACCAACGGTAGAAGAATGGCAGATGAAGATGTTGGACTTTTTGGAGCTGGCTGACCTGATGGGAAGAATCCGCGACCAGAAGGAAGAGGAACACCAAGAAGATTGGAAGAAGTTTAAAGACTATCTAGCTAAATATTGTAATATAAGATCATTAGAAGTCCCTTGAAAGTATCGATTAGGCTTAGGATTAGAATAAGAAGGAGTTGTAAAGAACTATGGATTTAGACTAATAAGAAAAGAGAAGAAGATAGTAAATTGAAGGATTTAATTTTATTAGAAAGAGGATTTTGGAAAACTGTTACAAGGTGATACAATGAAATTCAGTTAGGGGGGATTTGAGGAAGTCAGATAACAATGAAAGATAAAATGGGTTCTAGAAGTAATAAGTGCTTATATTTTTCTTTTTCTTTTCTTTTAGTATTGTACTGTCTTTTCCTTTGTGTGTATTATATGTTATATTTGTCATAAATGTGGAAAAACAATAAAAAAATGGGGGGGGAGAGGAAACCCCAGCTCTCCATTCTGCATCCTGGAGAACAAGGAGAGGTTCAGAGCTGGCAAAAGCAGCACTGAGGTCCTTGAGAAAGAACCTTCCTGCCCCCCCCCTTAAAAGTACAGCTCACACGTCCTGCTCAAAAGGACCCCTCAAAGATAAGGCTCCAAGGCTTCTGTGATTCGCAGACACCATTTCCATCAGAAGCAGCTGAGTTCCTGCCTTTTTCCAGATGTTCTGGTGTGGGAGCTTAATTCTATTTGGCAACCCAAACTCTGAGCATCCACTGCACCGGTTAGGAGGAAGGAGCAGAGCCAGCTGTGCAAGGAAGCATCTCTCCCTCCAGAGAGGAGATTTTGGAAGCAGCTGCACTAAAGAGAAGCAAGCAGGGGCAGAAGAAGGTGCTAGTTCAGACCACGGGCCCATTTCCAGTAGGAAAAAAGGAGCAGAGTGGTCCCAAATGGGTGTAGCTGGAGGAGGAGGAGGGCTGGAGCTACAAGTCAAACAGAACTTTTTTAAAAAAACTGGTGGACAGAAGAAGAGCCTGCAGGATCAGGCCAGTGGAGGCCTATCTAGTATAGCAGGGCCCTCTCCCCTTCTGCAGCTTCCAGCAACTGGTATTCAGAAACATCGCTACCTCCAACTGCAGAGGCAGAGAGCAGCTGTCATGGCTAGTAGCCATCAACAGCCCTCTCTCCCATCTTCTTTCAAAGCCACCCAAGCTGAAGGCCACGACTGCTTCCTGTGGGAGGGAGTTCCACAGTTTAACTACGGCCCGCGTGAAGTACGACTTCTTTTTATCTGTGCATGTCAGTTTCCCGCTATTGTAAGGCCTTAATTTCTAGTCAACTAGTTTACGTTTTTATTACTGCTTTCATTCTTCTGAGCTGCTCTGACCTTTTTAGGAGCATTGACGAAATCAAAATACCTGCAGGAGATGTTTTAAATTTTGAATTCTTTGCACTGCCTGCCCACTTTGAAATGACTCAGCCATGAAGTCACCCAGCATTGCACGCCCAGCGCCCACTGTTTACTCACCAGGGCTGATTCTGCATTCGCTTTGTGTGCACATGCATTTTAATTTTTTTTGGAGGGCCACACTTCCTCCCCCCCAAAAAAAATTATGGGGATAAAATGCCGCTGGGGAGACAACATATGCTGCCTCCTGCCTAAGCTTCTTTGAGGAAGCTTTAAAAAGCCACACAATTAATGCTGGGGCCTTTGTGTGCAGTGCAAACACTGGTGTGTTGTGAGGATGCAAAGCTTTGCAATAATCCAACCTAGAGTGACATTGGCCTTTGGACCAGCTGTTACGCCTGCCGTCCATTCCTCCTGCAGCAGGACCACTGGGCCTCCCCTCTCTCCCCGCCTCCTCAGCCACTCTCCTCCATCTTGGTCTGCTCTCGGAGGCAGCCCTTCCCATCTGGCCTTGCCGAAAGTCGCTCCATTTGTCAGCCTCTCTCCTCTTAATGGAGACACAGAACCATCCATCTGCCTCGTGGCAGCGTAGCTCCCAGCTGCCCAGGGATGAGTGATGGAGGAAGGAACAGAGGAAAGAGAAGGGGAGGAAAGAGGCCAACCACACCAGGTGTGGAACAAACCAGACCTGCAACGAGCAGAAGCACAAAAATAAACTCCACAGCACACTGCGCTACCCTGCTTAAAAGAGGTTGTTCTGCACACACCATCACCTTGTTTGAGCATGTGGTACCCATTTAAAGGTAAAGGTAAAGGGACCCCTTTACCCTGATGCTTTTGAATTCTGGAGCTGGAGGAGACTCTTGAGAGTCCCATGGACTGCAAGAAGCTCAAACCTATCCATTCTTAAGGAAATCAGCCCTGAGTGCTCACTGGAAGGACAGATCATGAAGCTAAGGCTCCAATACTTTGGCCACCTCATGAGAAGAGAAGACTCCCTGGAAAAGACCCTGATGCTGGGAAAGATGGAGGGCACAAGGAGAAGGGGACGGCAGAGGATGAGATGGTTGACAGTGTTCTCAAAGCTACGAACATGAGTTTGACCAAGCTGCGGGAGGCAGTGGAAGACAGGAGTGCCTGGCGTGCTCTGGTCCAGGGGGTCACGAAGAGTCGGACATGACTAAACGACTAAACAACAACAACAAAGGGACCCCTGACAGTTAAGTCCAGTCGCAAATGACTCTGGGGTTGCAGCGCTCATCTTGCTTTACTGGCTGAGGGAGCCAGCGTTTGTCCGCTCCGCAGAGTTTTTCCGGATCATGTGGCCAGCATGACTAAGCCACTTCTGGCGCAATGGAACACCAACACCAGAGCAGTGCATGGAAACGCCATTTACCTTCCCACCAGAGCGGTACCTATTAATATACTTGCACTTTTTGGCATGCTTCCAAAATGCTAGGTTGGCAGGAGAAGGGACCGAGCAACAGGAGCTCACCCCATCGCAGGGCTTCAAACCACCAACCTTTTGATCGGCAAGCCCAAGGCTCAGTGGTTTAGACCACAGCGCCACCGGCGTCCCTTCTGGTACCCATTTACTTCTTGCATTTTTTCAAGGTGGCGTACATGGTTTCCCCACTTGTCATGTAATCCCAACAACCCTGTGAGGTACATTAGGCTAACAGAAGACAGTGACTGGTTCAAGGTCACCCAGTGAGCTTCATGGCCGAGTGGGGAAATCAAAGCCTCGTCTCTCAGGTCCCTGGCTTCCATGGCCAGTCAGGGCTACCCATGGACCCTGAATGCACAAAGAGGTCCTCAAGAACACCCAGTGGAAACCTCCATTTTCAGTTTCTGCTGTAGCTCAGTCTGAAGCAGGGTGTGTTTGCTTCCAACATGGGGACAGGAACCCTGAGAGATGGAGGTTCCTTCTGTTGGAAATGGAAAAGGAGACTACTCTGTCAGACTAACACTGGGTGCTTGGTGTGGGGCTGTCAAAGGGAGGGGGCTGACCCCACACTTCCCTGCAAGCTATTTCACATGATGGGAACCAGACAGCTGAACAGGGCCTTGGACAGTCCCACAGCTGAACTGAGGAAACCAGACCCACCAGCATTTCATAAATGAATCCAGGGACACCCTGGTCACCTCCCTCTTCCCACCCCAAGGCTCAGAGCCTTCCTCCCGCCCTGACCCACTGCCAAAGGCACAACTCGGTTGCGTAATGATGAGCGCCAACTGGAACTTTTCCAGTGTTTTATTACTGCAGATCATGGCATCAGTACAGCTGGCATAAACTTGATTTAAAATAAACCCCTCAATGGACTTTCCTGACCCTGATAAGAGTCCTTATCATCCTGGAACGCTTCCTGATCTCTCAAGACTTTATGTAAATATCAGCACAGTAATCTGTTGTTAGCAAAATTTAATTCACATCTCCTCCAAAAAGAACGGGCTCTACATAGAAGACAGGAAACAAACAAAGATAAACCATTTAGTCATTTCTCACTAGGATTATATTCTTTCAACTACAAACTAAGTCAGGTAAGCAGAATAACTAGCAGACAGGAACTTGTAAGAAATGAATAATGAAACAGAGGAATCAAGGTGTTCTTACCGAATTACTCCTCTAAAAGACCCCTTCCCTTCTCCATAACCCAACATTGGCCCCAAACTACTTACACTTTCAATGGTTTGTCAGCTCTAACAGCTCCAACATGGACCCATTTTCACTCTGTGCTCTCAAGGACCAGCCTGAGAGCTTTGCTCCAGGTATGCGCACCCCTCTCCCCTTCTTGCTGTACTTTTAGCCAGAGTCTGTGTCAAACGCCACACATTCTGTCTTTAGGCTTTTGACAAGGAACCTCCTTGTCCTCTTTAGATCAAGCTGTGTCTGTAGTGTGCGAGTTGCTGCCTGCTTCTACTGTAACTTTGCTCTCTGAAGCAGCATGTACACACACCGTCAGTTTCATGACAAATAATAAGCCAACCTTTTGGACAAGGGAGTGAGTGCTGGATATGCAGACACACACTTTTGTAGCAGTCGCTTCTGCTCAACTCATTTAGATGCCAAGAGGTCATTTGATCCTTAGGTTAAAGATATACTACCAACATCTATTCATCCTGCAATAAGTTACTAGCTGCCCAAGAGACAGCTCAGCAGCTGAAGTGTGGGCACAACGACAGAGTGAGCATTGATTGGCATCTTGAGTGTTTAGCTGCATGCACGACCCTGGGCTCCACCAACCTGGCACCTTTGGGACGTTTTGAGCGGCAACTCCCATCAGATCCAGACAACACAACTGTAAGATGCTGGGGCTGATGGAAGCATGTTGATGCTGACTTAAGACAAATGGCAGTTGTAGGCCGTGTAATACAGTATAACACGCATAGGCAAACTCAGCCCTCCAGCATAGCTGTCAACTTACAGATTTGAAAATAAGGGACCAGCAGCCTCGAAAATAAGGGATCAGCAGCCGAAATAAGGGGTTTTCCAAGCATAGGTATGTTCAGCTTCTGAGCCCCTCCAAGCCAAAGGCAGAAAGCCCAGCCAGCAGCCAAACGAAGCCTCAAGCGGTGGTTCTCACAGCGCAGCAACCCGGCAAAGGGGATGCAGCAAGGAAAACCACTGTCACCTCTCCGCTGGGAAGCGCTGAGCAAAGGCAAGTCCCCAGGCAACTCGGCCAATTTGATCGGCACAAGGCATGCAAGCTCCACCCCCCCAGTCGTTCTTAGACTCCTTATTGGGTGAGCAACACAGCCAAGCAACACAGTTGGAGCCTCCCTCCTCCCTGGCCGGCAGGGAGGGAGGGAGAGGAGCTGCTTCCTTTGAAACCCGGGAAATTTAAGGGACATCATCAATAAGGGACAGCAGCGGGACACAGCGCTGGGATAAGGGACTTTCCCGCCAAATAAGGGACGGTTGACAGCTATGCCCTCCAGATGTTTTGAGACTACAATTCCCATCATCCCTGACCACTGGTCCTGTTAGCTAGGGGTGATGGGAGTTGTAGTCCCAAAACATCTGGAGGGCCAAGTTTGCCTATGCCTGCACTATACCTTTAAAGCACAATTGGAGCAAATCCTTTCCCTCAAACAATTCCAGGCAGTTGCAAAGTTACAGTTCCCAGCAATCCTTAACAAACTCCAGTGCCCAGAATTCTTTGATGGGGGAAATGTGCTTTGAATGTGCTTCAAAGGTACAGCACGTCTGCAACCCCGGCTTGAAACATCTGGTGGGCACCTGGCTGCAGGAAGATGCAAGCCAGAGAAGTGTAGCAGAGATGCATTTGCTGGCCAACTCGGAACTCCAGCAGGGAGACGCCTGAAAACCGATGCACAGCACCAAATCTAGCAGCATTTTTACAAGGTTTTGTTTTGTTGCTAAGAGTAAAAACAAAAACCAAACCAGGACAGTGATCTAGCAGAGATCAGAAAACAGGGACAGATGGAGGGGTTTGCATGACTCCTGGCCTTAGGGAGAGAATTTCTGCTCCTTGCGATTCCCAGAGCGTTACCTTTGCCTACAGCAAGAAACGCCAAGGGCAGACATACGAAGGCATGCCATGCGGTGGCACCTTTGAGGACTGGGCTGCCTCCCCCAGGGAGCCTGCAGGCCCATCCTCTGAAGTGACAGCTCCCATTTCAAAAAAGGAGACCCCAGCCTGCTTTCTCACAAGAGAAACAGGCTTCTTTTGGCATCAGTTTCCCAACTTATAGAATCAAGAGAACCTAAATGGCAGGATCTGATCAGCCACAATACATTTTGCTTCCATTTCACATACTTAAAACACTCTTGGGGGCCAAACTGGCACCCCCCACAAAAGCCATAATCCAAACTAAAAATAACTTTAAAACTATTTTCTTGATCCCAGCAAGGCCATCTGCTCTGCAAACCAGCTGCTGCTACCCAGGTGAAGAAGCAGCGAAATTGCCCCCTAATCCAAAGTCTGGCTGCCAGACTGTTCAGGAGAGCAGAGGTGCTCAGCTCCCCTGGGCAGCACCAGGGCAAAGGATCAAGAGGGAAGTGAAATGGCACTAAGCATCTGTTTGCTGAGACTAACTTTCAATCATTTAATTCTGTACTTTCAACAGATTTACCATCTTGGCTTACACACACACACACACACTCCCTTCCTGTATAAGATTTCTTATTTCTTACATTCAAAGCACACCTTTCTTTCCACCAAGAAGTCCAAGGTGGCACACATAGTTCTCCCCCTCCCCATTTTATTCTCCAACAACCCTGGCCCAAGATCACCCAGCAAGCTTCCCGGCTGAGTAGGAATTTGAACCCTGGTCTCACAGGCCCTAATCTGACACTCTAACACAGGGGTCAGCAAACTTTTTCAGCAGGGGGCCAGTCCACTGTCCCTCAGACCATGTGGGGGGCTGGACTATATGGGGGGGGATGAATGAATTCCTATACCCTAACAAATAACCCAGAGATGCATTTTAAATAAAAGCACACATTCTACTCATGTAAAAATACCCTGATTCCTGGACCGTTTGCAGGCCGGATTTAGAAGGTGATTGGGCCGGATCCGGCCCCCGGGCCTTAGTTTGCCTACCCATGCTCTAACACTACATGTCAGAAGATCCCTACATGGTGCCCAATCAATCCTGAGTAGAAGTATGTAAAGGTAAAGGTAAAGGGAGCCCTGACCATTAGGTCCAGTCGCGGACGACTCTGGGGTTGCAGCACTAATCTCGCTTTACTGGCCAAGGGAGCCGGCTTACAGTTTCCAGGTCATGTGGCCAGCATGACTAAGCCACTTCTGGTGAACCAGAACAGTGCACGGAAACACTGTTTACCTTCCCACCGGAGTGGTACCTATTTATCTACTTGCACTTTGATGTGCTTTCGAACTGCTAGGTTGGCAGGAGCTGGGACCGAGGAACGGGAGCTCACCCCGTTGCGGGGATTCGAACTGCTGACCTTCTGACCGGCAAGCCCTAGGCTCTGTGGTTTAAACCACAGTGCCACCCACGTCCCTGAATAGAAGTGTGAATTGCACCCTATTCTGCATCTTGCATATGCTTCACACAAGGATCTGGTTCACACATGCATGCCTCTGTTTCTTGACACCTGATGGTAGCAGCTGAATGTGACAGAAGTTCTATTTGTGCTGCTACATCCAATCACAGAAAGGAAGCAGGTTCCTGGTTGATCTGGACTGGTATCCATCATCTTTGCTGGCCTGAGAACTGCAGCTTCTTTCAGATAAGCGAAGCCTTGAGGTGAGCCCACCCCCACATGCCTCCCCCAACTTTTTGCTGCTTCTGACTGGGAGGTCTGTGGCAATCTGCAGCAAGGGCTTAAATCCAGCCCAGATGCAACTCAGCAAGCCAGTCTCTCTAACACACTCTTAATGAAGCAACAGCATGTCAGCGCTGGAAGACCCCAGCAGCGGATCTTGCATAAAATTTAAGGCTTCCTTCTGAAAGAGCAAGCAAGAACATAAGAACAGTCCTTCTGCTGGATCCGGCCAATGGTCCATCTAGTCCAGCATCCCGTTCTCACAGTGGCCAACCAGATGTCCATGGGAAACCAGCAAGTGTGCACAAGAGCCCTCTCTCCACCTGTGGCTTCCAGCAACCGCCTCCATCTCAGCTGGAGACAACTTTCTTCAGCTTAGGCAAATTATGCAGATCAGTCATGCACACATTTCCCTCACGGAGAGGCTCCTCACGGGGTCTCTGCCATGGGAGCATATTCACCCAGTGCTTTCCAAGCTGCACTGGCTCCCGGTGGAGTACAGGGTCAGATTTAAGGTGCTGCTTTTGACCTTTAAAGCCCTTCACGGCCTTGGACCCTCGTACCTACGGGACTGCCTCTCCTGGTATGCCCCACGGAGAGCCTCAAGGTCCATAAATAGCAACACCCAGTGGTCCTGGGCCCTAAGGAAGTTAGACTGGCTTCAACCAGAGCCATGGCCTTTTCAACTCTGGCTCCGGCCTGGTGGAACGCTCTGCCTCATGAGACCAGGGCCCTGCAGGATCTGATTTCTTTCCGCAGGGCCTGTAAGACAGAGTTGTTCCGCCTGGCCTTTGGCTTGGAGCCAATTTGATTCCCTCCCTCCCTCTCTTTGTTTTTTCTTTTCCTTCTCCTCCTGCGATGAGGCTACATTTTAATATTTTAATGTTCCATTATTTTAATGTTGTATTTTATTTTTGTTTTTAAGTTGTAATCATTCATCTTGTTTTTTATTATTGCTTGTAAGCCGCTCTGAGCCCGGCCTTGGCTGGGGAGGGCGGGGTATAAATAAAAAAATATTATTATTATTATTATTATTATTATTATTATTATTATTATTATTTCCCCCTATTTTGCATGGTGACTTTTATTTAATTGCTTGAATTAAATCCAGAGGATCCCAGGGCAGCACACAATAATAAAAATACGATGTAATTTCACGAAACCCCAATACTATTCTTCAAACAGGGATAGGAAACTTCCGATTCAACATTTTATGGAAAGCTACATTGCCAAGTGCCAATCAAGTCTTGCTTTGCTCAACAGGGGAAGTTCCTACTGTTGCAGCAGCCGTAGGCACTCGGACATGCCGCTGACTTGGCTTAAAATTAATGGGAACTGAATATACTTTGGCTTGGCCAGATTTCCCCATGGCTCTCAAAAGTTGTTTTTAGCCAAATTTAAGCACACAACAACACACTGCCACCCTTCGAGGAAGGATACAGTTTCTGCCCTGGTGGCTTAATTCCCCCTGGGGCTCTTTGCTTAAAGTCAGAAGTGCTGCAGCCTCACAGTTCTGGAAATCGCCCCCTTTGGCTCTGCCTCTGGACTTCCCTCCCCAAGCAATGCCTTCCCTTTTGCCAGCTGCAGTTCCCTGCACCCTTCTGCCAAGAATATCAAATCCTTGGCTTAGAAACCCACCCTGCACTCTCCCACTGATCTTTCTTCCTTCTGTTTCAATTAACCCATCCATTAGGTCTCTATGGCTGCAGGCACCAGGGTCCACTTGGACCCCTCTCTCCTGTTTCCTCTCTTCTAACAGTTCCCTTGCTCGCCGTAGTTCTATAGCTCTCCACAGCCTTAAAAAGCGAATCCAGACTTTTGGCTGCATCAGGGCCAGCCAGCCAGCCCATAAGGCAGACTAAAGTGGCTGCGTCAGGCTGCAGAACCCCATAGGGTGGCACCCCCATTGCCACTGCTGGGGTCATGCGACTGCGGCTTCCGGTGGGAGCTCACAAGCTCTCACCCAAAGCCACTGCACCATCCAGGTGCACCTATGCAAATAAATTCCACCTGTCCAAGTGGAATTCATAGCCAACAAAACTAATTATTAGTCTGCCTGCTCAAATATTCATATATTGTAATTTCTGGGCACTTTAATAGCATGGAAGGCAAAGGCAAACCTTTTCTAATTTGTAAATAAATAGTTTCCTTGCCTGGTTGCCTGGATCTAGTTTTCACTTGTGCTAGGCAAATGGGAAAATCTCGGAACCCTCTGGCACACTAATAAAGAAATTAATCAGCTTGAGCATTTGGTTTTTGTATCTCCCCTTCCAAAAAGTTAGGAAACGAGCCCAGCTTGGAACAAAAAATGCTTCTCTCTGCTTAATGCAGCATGTTCACTTAAGCCTCATTAAGGTTTTCCAGACACTGTTTAACTCTTCTGAAATCTTTTTTCCTAGATTTTCAGCATTCAGCAATAATTTATTTTATAGAAGAATTTAGTTTAGCATCCATTCCTTGCTTATTTCATTACATTTCTATCCCACCTGCCATGGAATTCAAGAGCAGCAAAGCCATGAAAGGGTACGAAACAGGTCCCCAGATGTGGATCAGAGTACATTGAACCCAAGTGCGTTTCCAGGGTTCATGAGTCCTCCTCTGGGGGTGGGGGGCTTGTTAAACAAAGCGGGGCTCTCCGGTCTGTTTAGGTTTGGCCTACTGGAGCTGCTAGGGGACGCGGGTGGCACTGTGGGTTAAACCACAGAGAATAGGACTTCCCAATCGGAAGGTCGGCGGTTCGAATCCCTGTAATGGGGTGAGCTCCCGTTGCTCGGTCCCTGCTCCTGCCAACCTAGTAGTTCAAAAGCATGTCAAAGTGCAAGTAGATAAATAGGTACCGCTCCGGCGGGAAGGTAAACAGCGTTTCCGTGCGCTGCTCTGGTTTGCCAGAAGTGGCTTAGTCATGCTGGCCACATGACCCGGAAGCTGTAAGCCGGCTCCCTCGGCCAGTAAAGCGAGATGAACGGCGCAACCCCAGAGTCAGCCACGACTGGACCTAATGGTCAGGGGTCCCTTTACCTTTACTGGAGCTGCTGGGGACTGAACCTGGGACCTTTTACATGCAAAGTTTGTGTTCTACCACTGAATGGCATCTTCTCTGACCCAACTGCTTAGTGACAAATTGAGAAGGCCTGAGTCTTAATGGCAGAGCTATCAAGATTGTTAGGGTCCTTTTAGAACACAAAAAGCTGAAGCTAGGAATGCATATGTTTAGTAGTCCTAAAACAACCTGACCACTAGAAAAAGTCAGAGAATTAAATGTTGTTCATGCTGCCCACCAAAACTGAGCACAGGAGAACTGTTGGTTTGTGCTGCCTGCAGAGTCAGTTCAGAACTAAGAACAAACCACAAATGAACTATCAGGGAAGAATGTGGTGCTCCACCCCCTCTTTCACACAGTCTTGGTGGAGGAAGAAATGAAGAAGGGGCAGCCAGCAACTGATTCTTCTGCACTTGGGAGCCAGAGATTCCAGAGCTGGATATTATTATTTTGAATATTACCCATCCTTAGCCTTCAGGGACAGAGCAGATTAAGAAATATGCAGATGTGGTGCTACAGAAGAGATCTTGCTGAACATTAAACATTATACTGGAGGTTATTTGCTAGAGCTGGACAAAATGGGAGAAAGACTTTGAGAGAGTCTCAAAGGCAGGCAGAAGAGAAGCAAAGCAAAAGTTTGTAGATGGAAATTAAGTCCATTGCAAGAGAAGAATCTTTTGGCACTAACACAAAAATTGGTAGACGTTTATTGAGGCTAGACCTACTTCATCAGATGCAATGGGACTTAATATCTCAAAGTGCGTGGGTGGGGGTGGGGAGAGCCTGAACACACCCAAATTTACAATCCAGTGCATTTAGGAGCCATGTCTGGGGTACAAGCTACAAGAGTAACATGCAAGCTCTTTCCACCCGGCTAAAGTCCACCCCCCCCCCAAAAAAAGCTAATGGTTAACAGGAACAGACAGACTCACCCCTATGCGTAGTGCAGCACTTTGCAAAACTCACAAGCCCCACTTTCTTCCTCTTTCAGCCGCCCCTCCCCACCCACTTCCTCATCCTCTGTGGAGCTGAGAATCTGAGTCCCAGTGGCAGATAACAAATTACCCGGGGAGGGGGGGGCGGAGATGGTACAGCCAGCCACAAAGGCAGCGACAGTCCATCACGGGGAGGGATGAATAGAGAGACACAAAGCGATGGGGAAGGAGGGAGGGAGGAGTCACCCACTTAGAGTAAGGGAATCCCCTCCCCAAATTCCCAGTCCCTGGGGTGGCCTTCCTGAATTAATTAATATCCTCTTCTTTCACCCCACTCAAGAGAGAACCCAGGAGTCCTGGCCTGTCCCACCCCGCCCCAGCAGCACAAACTGTTTCCTCTTCACCACTAACTACACTCTCCTCCCAGAGAGTGTCAGAAAGTCGTCCTGGGCCCGATCCTGCCTGCACAAGCACCCGGTGCAACGAAGGGAAGCCACAAAGGGGCCCGCTCCTCCCCCCAATTCCCCAATTCCCATTCATTCATCGCTCCATTCATCCATCTGAACAGCTGCTTGCGCAGGAGACCCTCCTCTTCTCCGCGCCCCGCTCCGGGATGAATGGGCTCCAGATCACTAGGTCGGCTCTCCGTCGTCCCCAGACGGGTTTACTCGGAAGCAAGGCGCTTGGGGCTGAGCGGATAGATCAGGGATAAGCAGTGGGGAGCGGGGTTCCTGGGGGTTCTGCGGGGATCCACACCCCCCCGCCAGTCCCGCCCAACTCCAAGAAGGGCGCAGAGAGAGCAGCCGCCTTCTCCGAGTTGGGCGCCCGCGAATCTAAAGGGGCTTCTTCCGGGGTGGGGGTTCCTTCCAAACTCGGCCGATTCTCCCCAGGCAGCATCCCCCCCGCCCCCCCATGCAGCTCGTGGGTCTCTTCTGTCCAGCCGTCGGAAGATGCGGAGAGTCTTTCGGCCCCCGGGAAGGGGGGAGTGCGTGCGTCTTCGCTGCGCCCCCTCCCTCCACCAGGCGAGGTCCGGCTGCAACTTACCGGGAGCGCCCCTCCCCGGGCCCCGATCCCGCGGCTGGGCGTCCTCGCAAGCAGCAGACGACGGCGGCCGCCGCCCGGATCCCCTCCTCGCAGCTGCCGGGGGAGGAGTCCCCGCCCCCGCCGGCCGGCCGGCCTCTCTCTCGGGCGCCCCCTCCCCGCCGGAGCCCAGCCAATCGCCGCGCCGACGCCCCCCCCCCGCGCTCATTGGAGGCTCCTCCCGCAGCTGGGGGGCTGGGGAGGGGGGTGAGCCCGGCCAGACAATGCTATCGAGCGGAGCCTGGAGCTGGAGGGGCGCTAGGGGTCCCGGGCTCTGGGGGGGCCCTCCAGGGTTGGCAGGGTTTCGCTAGCCTCCGACCTCCAAAAACCTGCTGCCCCTTTTGCAGCAAGAGAAGCCAGGGCAGCCAAATGGACCGTCGCGTTGGTTAGGGACCCCCAGGGGTCTTCTAGTCCACCCTTCCCTGCGTTGCAGCTCCAGAATCCCCGAGCAAGGACTTATCTCGCCAGAGTGGTGCATGCTCTGGTTATCTCTCGCTTGGACTACTGCAATGCGCTCTACGTGGGGCTACCTTTGAAGGTGACCCGGAAACTGCAATTAATCCAGAATGCGGCAGCTAGACTGGTGACTGGGAGCGGCCGCCGAGACCATATAACACTGGTCTTGAAAGACCTGCATTGGCTTCCAGTACGTTTCCGAGCACAATTCAAAGTGTTGGTGCTGACTTTTAAAGCCCTAAATGGCCTCGGTCCATTATACCTGAAGGAGCGTCTCCACCCCCATCGTTCTGCCTGGACACTGAGGTCCAGCGCCGAGGGCCTTCTGGCGGTTCCCTCGCTGCGAGAAGCCAAGTTACAGGGAACCAGGCAGAGGGCCTTCTTGGTAGTGGCACCCGCCCTGTTGAACGCCCTCCCATCAGATGTCAAAGAGAAAAATAACTACCAAACTTTTAGAAGACATCTGAAGGCAGCCCTGTTTAGGGAAGCTTTTAATGTTTAATAGGTTATTTATTTTAGTGTTTTGTTGGAAGCCGCCCAAAGTGGCTGGGGAAACCCAGCCAGATGGGCGGGGTATAAATAATATATTATTATTATTATTATTATTATTATTATTATTATTATTATTTGCTTTGAAAACCCACAACAAAGGAGAGTCCGCCACATGGGGGGTTGGATGATCCTTGGGGTCCCTTCCAGACTCTCCAATTCTGTTGTTCCGAGAAAGTCCATCCCAATGTTCAACAGAAAGTTTTGCCTCAAGTTGAGTCACAATTTCCTTTCTTGCCATTGGAATCCAATGGCCATTTGTCCTTTGAGAAGACTGAGAGGACCAATGGATTCAAGTGAGAAGAAAGGAGATTTCCACTAAAGATTAGGAAAAACTTTCTGACACTAAGAGGCGTTCAACGGTGGAGGAGACTCCCTTCACTGGAGGTTTCTAAACAGACCTTGGATGGTCACCTGTCAGGGATTCTTTAGCTGTGATTCGTGCATTACAGGGGTTGGAGGACCCTGAGTCACAACTCTAGAATTCTGATTGCCTCCTTTGTTACCTGCCCTCCTGTGCCCAGGTGACTATGTTTTTTTAAAAAATAATTTTTATTAACTGGCCAATCACATCAAATTAAATCACATCACATAAATTCCAAATTACAAAGCCAAATTTTTAAATTTTGTTGGGGGAACCCATACTTCAAGATCCAAAGGGGGATTCAGATCATCTTCTTATTACTGCGTTAATGTCCAAATCAGTCCCAATCAGTCCAAACAAAATTCATAATTCTATCCAGTCTTATCTTGGTGTTTCCACATCATATCTTGTTCATATAATTTCTATTTTTCCTTTACGATCTCCTCTGTTAGTCTCCTTAAGCCGATAAGCAAAATAATAATCCTGTGTGGATTTCCCGTTCCTCCACTAAGTCCAGATGGTTTCCATATATCTCCTTCGTAGATAACATCGCTCTTTCCATCATAAATTTGGCATTTGTCGCTCTTAAGTCCCACCGAGAAGTTGATCCACGATATGTAAACAACTCTATTTCTCTCTTTCTCCTCCCAGACCCAAGAGCTCCAACAATGCCTCCCAAAATGGCGACGGCATTTTTAACTGCGTCATTCCAAAATTCTTAGCTTTCCAGCTTCATCTTGAAACATTGCTTTGGTTCGAAAGTTTATCTCCACACAGCCTTAAATCCACAGCTTAAGTCCTTAGTTTCTGACTCATTAGGGGAGGGGATTCTTGTTAAATCACATAAGAAAAAGGAAGGCAGGTTTTTTCCCCCCTCCCCCCTCAGTCATACCGTATCTTGACGTATCTTCTCATATTTTATTCTTGTCTTGTTATCAGAGATCTCTTCTGTCAGCAGTCTTTACTCCCCTTTTTCCTTGAAGCATGTGCAATTTATCTCGTCCAAATTGTTTCTTTTGAAGATGCTTGCGACTAGCGGCGCGAATCAGGGACGGCGTCCAGGAGTGCCGGAATCCCACAGGAGGGCTTTGTGCCTAGTGCCCCCACCCCTACAAATTCGGGGGTGGTATAGGGCACAGCAGGCAAGGGCCGTCCCCCCCCCACAATCCTGGGGGGGTTAAGGAGGCTAATTACCCCCATCATAGCCTCCAAATTACCTTGTGTGGGTCGGAGAGATGTTATTGTCAGCCATCTTCCGATGCGCCACCTAGTGGCCCCCGTGCCCAGGTGACTATGGAGGAGCGCAGTTGCTCCACGGATGAACCATGGATTCACAACTTTAATTAAAAGGGGAGCGGGTTAACAAAACATCAGCCAGATCTATGAACCTGGGGGAATTCATGCATCTTAATCTGATGCTGGACACAGACAGTGTAGGGGGGGGGCTCTATTGTGCTGGTGGGAAAAGAGGAGTCCCACACCTGGGGAGCCACAAGGAAAATGCTGCTTTTCATAATCACAGCAGGAGCTACAGATGTTGGCAGAGCTTCTCCCACTAATGGACTTAAACATGCAAAACATCCTCTCCTATTGTTCTTTAGTGAACCCTTTTAAAATTACTGCTAGTCTTCCACAGAATGAACTTCAGGAAACCCAAGTTAGAAAAACAAGGTTTCCCAAGGTTATCCACCAATAAAAGAGGTGCGTTGACATTAATTCTGCACACTTTTGAAGCTCCCGCATGGTGCCTCTGAGCTGAAATAATTCGCAGTATTCACAATCATTCATGTATGTGCTGATTGCCCTCCGTATCAAGTATCTAATTGCAAGGAAGTAAAACCCTCTGTTTTATTTTCCTCCACAAAGGGCTGTTTTCTTATTGCCATTAGTTTGGCCTTCTTTTCTACGGTGTCACATTAAACATTCATTAGAACTCAATTTGGGCAAGTCGCATCCAGTATTGTTGCCCATAATATTAACAAAAGAGCCAACTAGTTCCTCTGGGAATAGCTAAATTATCGTGGCTCTTGAAAACGGATCCTAAGCATTCACACACATTCATACACACCCACACCAGCTAATTATTGCATAAGTTGGGGCCTTGGTGGCAAAGAAGTGAAACGACTAACAGGAATGGATGAGAAACTGTTACCGTATTTTTCGCCCTATAGGACACACTTTTCCCCCTCCAAAAATGAAGGGGAAATCTGTGTGTGTCCTATGGGGCAAATACAGGCTTTCGCTGAAGCTTGGAGAGCGAGAGGGGTCGGTGCGCACCGACCCCTCTAGCTCTCCAGGCTTCAGGAAGCTATCAGCAAGCCTGGGGAGCCCGCGGGAGTTCCCGCAGGGCTCCCCACGCTGCGGATAGCAGCCTGCCGCCATACCCCACGCTGCGGATAGCAGCGCCGCCATACCGCTGTTCCCCAACCTGGTTTTGGGGGGAAATAAAGGAAAACAAATTTTCCTTTATTTCCCCCCCAAAAAACTAGGTGCGTCCTATGGGACAGAGCGTCCTATGGGGCGAAAAATACGGTAAGTCAGCTGTCTTTATAAATTGTGAACTATTTCTAGAGAGCCAGCTCACGCAGGAGACAGCCCTGAGAGGGAAGCTGGTAATATTTCACACACGGCATGTGCCTGGACTAACAACAGGTTTGTTTTTTTGTGGGGAGTGGGGCTAACTCCCACTTGGAATGAGAAAGCCAAATGGAAGAGAGCATTATCAGACAGGCTTTGTTTCAGAAAAAGCTATTCGAGGCCTGTTTCAGCATCCTGCAAACACATCGCTCTTGAAATACCAGTTTTTACTCCATCTTTATTGTCCTTTGAAATACAACCAGGGCTGACCCAACTCATTAGGCACTGCAGGAAACTACTTGGGACAGAGATGTGGGGGCTGTGCCACCCTAGATATTTTCAGACTGCACCTTTCATCATCCCTGGTATGACAGGGGGAGGGGGAAGGGGGGGAACAGGCTGGGGCTATGGGAACCAGGCAACAATTCATCCATCTCTTAATTTGACTAGATCAGCAACCCCAGGATTATTTGGGGGGGGGGGTAAAGCAAGAGGTAGCAAGTTATTCTGGAAAACCCTTAATCCAGGGGTCATCTAGTCCAACTCCCTGCAGTGCAGGAACCACAGCTAAAGAATACTTGGCAGTCACCACCTCATCAGAGCAGGGACTTGCCCTCTTGAACCCTGTAAAACATCACACACACACTGGTGGTGCTATATAAAGAATAGCATTTGCCACTGTATATATCCATTCAAAAATTGTGGTACAAGACCAAGGTGAGCTACTGTTTTACTCTGCAAGACATTCAATATAGGATGATGAAGCTGGTTCAATTTCTGGATTTATATTTTTTTTCTGGAGGCTTGCAGGGACGACAACCTCTGACTTTGTGTTTAATTATTTTGCTACACATTTTGTTCAGCACTTAATAACCTTAAGGCTAATGGCATCTTCATTCTGTAGGGGCCCTTGGTTGAAGTCCTAAGCGCATGGACTGCAAGAATCAATTGCATTAATCAAACTGATATGCACCATGCTGGGGAAAAACTGAAGTTAAAAAGCTCCAGGTTGTTACTCAGAAGGGGACCGAAGGGTTACAGAGAGGCAAACCCAGTTTCCGGCTTTCCCTGATGTAGCTGTCCAAGGTACTGCAGTCTACAGTACCTGTAAAAAGGAAAACCTGTTGAGTTTGCTAGTGTAGCGCAGAGACAGAAAGAGCTCTCTGTCTCTGGGCTCTAACATCAACTACGTCTTATTAAACAAGTATTTGGAGTGAGCTGGCCATCTGTTCATCTTAATGTTGGTTCTTCTGTCTCAGAAGAATGACCACGACAGTCCAGTTGCAAAGTTGCATCTAGGTCAACTTTTATTTATACTGAACAGCTTTTAAAAATACAGAATAAAATAGCATTTATCTACTATTATTCACAACATCTGGTCCAAATATTACATATTTCTTAAATATTTCAACGTTTAATAAAGCAATGTTAGAAAAAAATATCCCAACAAAACACAACAAAATTCATAAAAATCTCAATAAAAGAATTACACATCTCAGAGAAAAAACCCAACTTGGTTTGTAACATGAGATTGTGCAGTCAAAAGTCATTCACACAAAAAAAACAACTCATGGGAAAAAGAATATTATTATTTATCCCCACTGTCTAAAAAACAGTCAAAAGAGTTTGTTACATCAAAAGTTGTTATTATGAACAGACCAAAGAGGAGAAAAAGAAGATGCACTAGAGTTTGGATTGACAGCAAGATGGTTCACTTGGAAAGATGTCAGGCAATACACAAGGGAATTCTCTGCTATCAAATATGTACTGATGACTAATCACAGCCACAAGCAAATTATAACCAGACAGGAATGTTTTTGATGCCACTCAAGGTGAATTCTCAATACTTAAAGCAGCCCAGCACTATAGCGGTTATAGAGACTAATGGGCAGAAGCTAAATACTGGTGAGCACGTGGCCGCCTCACAGCACAGATGGGAAAGGATCTACCACTACAAAATGGGAAGCCCCAGCAGTGTGCTCTCCTCCATCCAGGCAGGTTAAGAAAGTGTTTGAGTGAGAAACTCTAGATATGCACCATGCACCATGCAAAAGAAAACAATACAAAATACAAATGGTGAGTGTATCTTGCTCCCAACGCTGCCTTCTTCTGGTGGTGAATGGTTGGTTATTTTTTGGTTCAAGAAGGCCACTGGAGAAGAAAAGGGGGGGGAAAGGCCATTTTGTGCTGGTCTGTCATGCATATTGAGATATGAGTTGCGTCGTCACTTTGGAATGCAGGCACACGTCCGATGGCACAGGGCTGCCTCTCCACTTTATGGTGTAAAGAGAAAGGAGGCTGCTTCTGGGCACTGAGCAAAGGGGAAAGTGGGATGGGAGTCACTTCTGAGGCTCTGCCCCTTGCATCTAACCAAAGGGAAGGGAACGGGGGTCGAGAACCAGATGGCCCGTTTTGAATTTGGGGCTATCAAAACCCCAAGAGTGTACAAGCAGCCTTATCATATGCCTTCCCAGAAACACCTTCACTAGGCTGGGTTATTCTTCTTTCTGGGAGGCAAAAGCAGCCAAATAGAGAGGAAGGGCCTTCAGCAGCTGCATCCTTGGAGCACCTTGATATATGTGGAAAACATACTTCAGCCAGTGAAGTAGACTCAGGCTAGCCAATGGCTTTAAACCATCAGCTCCTGAACCATTAGGCTCTCCCCAATTCCTCCCATCAACTCCTATGGGAATCGTTTAGGAACCCTACCTGCAGAGTTCATGGCTGGGATTGGGCTGAAAGCAAGGAGGCACCAAGGTGAAAAACAGAGAGGGTGAGTGGCTCTAAGGATGCTCCTTGTCCTTAACCATAACATGGGAAGAAGCCTGAAGTTCTGCATGCCATCAGAATTTGGCACTTCATAGATGATAGAAGGCTAGAGCCTAACTGTGCCATCAGTGAGAGGTTGACATGTTTTGGTCTGATTGCTTAATCTTTGCATCTGATTAGCATCTCTTTCTAATTCTCAACCAGCCAGAGACATTTTGGTGTTTGAGGCAGAAAATCCAAAAGGCGTTCTCACCTCCTGACTCCAAACATATACAAAATAATTAACGCAGCAAGGTTCTCCTTCACAAGCCTCATGGAAATGAACAGCAGCCGTGCAAGAGCACAGTTAACCCCTGTTTGCTTCAAGGAAGTAGGAGAACGTCCCTGTGGATTGTTCCCCCGGGGCCAGGGTGTGGATGCTTCCCACAGTGTCACCTGCTGAACAGTAGTCAGAATCAAAAGCTACTCTGTTAGATGGCCATGCATCTAGTCTCATGGTTGGACCTGCTCTGGGCTCAACATGTTCCATTGCTAGTACACAAGCAATGCTGTTCCAGTACCAATGTTTTCAAGAGAGAGGTGATCAATAACTTCTCTCCGTTTTTACTTAAAGGACATAAGCATGGGTAAATAAAGTATAAACAATCGCTAGCAATTCGTCAATGAAGAAATTCTATCACATGACATTGTCATGACAATCATATCACTCCCACCCAGGAAACCTGTGACAATTATTATCCTGGGTGGAAATGTTACTCGTTGAGTGTTTTTTTTAAGTCTATGGAAATAGAATACTGCAATATTCATGTACAAAGTTGCCATATTGAAAGTTAGTATTAAAGGATGTTAAGACAAATTGACTGTGTAAATTTAAAAACTCCTTCCCTGATGCATCTTATTCTGATTAATACTTTTTTTTCAATCACAGATAAAATTAACCATTAAATATAAATTCAAGAGGCATAATTTTATAAGACACATTCATAAATCTTAGGCAGAGTACTTAATTAAAAAAAATTTAACATAGGTTTTTATTTTAAATACAAAAGCTCAGAAATTGTTTTGCTTTCAATATACGTTTATAGGTCTTTGACATGACAGTGATGGTTTAGTCATGAATATTTATTTCTTTTAACTGAAATTTGTCAGTGATTTCCCCCAACCTCTCTCATAAGGTGATCTGTCTGGGCAGCACTGTTTAATAGCAGAAAGATAGGAGGCTACAATAAGCACACAATTCAAAGCATCACAACTTTGTTCTGACTTCCTTCCAGCTAGGATACATGTAAGGAGCTAACCGTTCTTTGCTCTCACACAATACTGGGATCTACTCCAAACGCAGCATATATATGGTTGGAGCCCAATGTCTGGTAGCTGAAGATCATACACCACTTTGAAAAGTTAACAAGAGGTACACCAAATACCTTCCCTTGACTGAAATTCACAGGCCTTGGAGGTTATCCAGAAAAATGAGTTTTCTGAATTCTCTCTTATGAATACAGTCCTAAGCCATTTTGATCCCAGAGTTGGACAAGGCGCAGATTATGGTTCTTCCCACTAATTAACACAAGGTGCCATCTGCCAGAAATTTATGTGTCCAACATCACTGAAATTAATGGGAGCTGTGAAAGAACACTGCTGTGCTCTTTTGCTTTAATGGTGCTTGACTCCCATCTCCTGCTATCTCACTACACTTTCCTATCTTGGACTCTCAAAATTCTCTCCAAAGTTAAAAGCATGCTTTCTTCTCAGGACAACAAAGTATTCTTGCCACAGCTGCAAAAGCACCTGACCTTCTGGATGCTCTGCATCCAGGCTGTCAAAAATCTTTCCTAAAAGCACCAGCAATTGCAATGCCCTCTTGTGGTTGCTTCTGCAAGAGAAAACCCGCCACGGCCTTCGCTTTAACCACTTTGCCTTTCAAAGTGAACCTGCCTCGTCTCTCTCAGAATATATATATATATGGGGGCGCAGAGTAAAGCGGACTGCACTTGTAAACACTGCAAGACTCTGGAAACATTTCATTCCATAGCTCTATATCCCAGGAGGGCAGTAGAACTCCATTTTAAAAACTCACGTCATTTGCACCTCAGAAGTGAGACAAGAAGGGTGGGTCACTTGAACGCCTCTTTTCCTGGCTACTGTGTGATGTATGGACTAGCTCTTAGCTGCATGTCCCTCAAAGAGAAGTTTAGCAATAAACATAGTCAAGCAGCTACTGAAGAAGTTGGGTGCTTACCTTGCCGCAGTTGTCAGCAGAATATGAAAGCTACTCAAGATAGCTGTAGCCACACAGCTGGTGGCAGGGCACATGTAAGAGCCCATATTCCTTATTTACTGCGCTGGCTGGGCCCAAACTATTGGAGATCTACTCTTTTACTGAAGCAAATGGGGAAGTTGTGGCAGAGTGTTATTACAGTAGTGCATCACATTCAGTGACATCTTCAGTTCTGCTATAAACAAACAACTGGCACCTTAGCAAACAGAAATGACCCAAACAAGAATATACTAAATTCTGACAATGTTATGAATACACAACATTTGCCCCTCTAATGCAGCCTTCGCCAACCTGGTGTCCTCTAGATTTTGGACTACAATTCCCATATGGCCAGGCTGGCTGGGGCAGAAGGGGATTGTAGCACAAAATATCTGGAGGGCGGCAAGTTGGCGAAGGCTGCTCTAATGTGTGCGGAAAATCTTGGCTTTGGCATTTTGCATTATTATAAGCCACCTATAGGGGGGCGGTTCCTTTCCACCCACCTTTTCTTTGGTTGCTCATAAAATAAAGGTGGAAAGCAAACATGCTGCCCCTGTGCTTTTACTCAGAAGTAAGTCCCACTGCGCCCAATGGAGCTTAATCCTAGGTGAGTATGCACAGGATTGTGGCCTTAGTTTCTGAAGCTCATGCAACAGCCCCAATTTAACCTTTTTAAAAAATTTAAAAGCAGCTACTTTTTGGGCTGGTTTTCATGATACCTGGTTTGAATCCAAGACAGCAAACTGCTGCAAGGTCTCTGAGGAAAGATCAGAGAGGGGAAATAACCCTGATGTGAAAAGCTATACAATGAAAATGTCACTGAAATGGTAGGAAACACCCACCATCTGCTGATTGCCTTCCCTTCCCCGCCATTCAATACTGATACATCAAAGCTCCTTACACCTTTCCCAAACCCTAATAGCCTCAGTAATCAACAAGAGTGGCTTCTGGCCTCTCATGCTTCAGAAACTGACAACAAATGTACAGTACCTGCTTTGGGAACTAAAAAAGAAAAGAGAGATACAAAACAGGAGCACCTTAGATCACACCGACTTTGAGAGTACAGGCTTTGAGAGAAGACTTACCCTAATGCCTCTCTAACAAATCTTTCCACCGCTTCAAAAATGCCTTTTGGGCCACATCGGGGGGTAGGGGGACGACAATAAGAAAGGAACAAAATGCTGATGTCTAAAAACTAATCTGCAACAGTAAGAACATTACACAGGAATATTTTTTTTACAATTATAAATGCATGATGAGCATTAACAGCTATGTAATGTCAGAGCCAAGACTAGTAGAAGAAAAAAATCAAGAGTCTGAATGGCACCCACAGTGGGCCCCCGATACCCGTTAAACCACCCAGTGGACAGTGATGCACACACAGTCTCTCTTGTTTTAAAAGCAGGTCCCATGTTAAGCTCAGAAAGGGAGGAAAACACAAAGGCAACATTAACTGAAGGATGTTTCTGGGACAGGCAGAACTGCATGAAGCAGGTCAGTACGAATCCAGAGACAACAGGATAGTTCCGTTCTCCATTGAGAAGTAGTGAATTTGGCTGCTTAATAAATATCACTTTTAAAAGACTGGCCTGCAGGGATGCAAGACAGTGAGCTGCTTAGGCAATCTGACAGGTTCAGGGATGTGCAATTTGACGACAGCCAGAGGCAAAGCCCCAGTCAACCCTGTCCACAAAAGGTGCTCAGCTAGGACTCGTTAAGCACCCCAGAGCCATGTCACTTTCTTAGGAACAGAAACTTGTGCAAAGGCACCACTTGTCGGTACACCCAATACACAATGCTGGGAAGCTTTGAAAGCACTGTCTAGTATGGAACACTTTGGTATAATTTGCCAGAATAATGCCAACAAATGACTGGGGGCTTATGAGAGTTAAATAAAAAAATGGAATGTATCAGCTATAAAATGGGAAAGACACAGCCTGCTTAAGCGCTGTGTTTACAATATTTACCAATTTTGGATCTGGATTAAACGTTGAACAGTAGTTGACCCGCCAAAATCAGCAAAAGCAATTCTAACAGTACTTCTTAAAAACAAAACAAAAAGCACAATGTAATTATAGAGAGACGTTATAGATAGCTATCACTGTCCACAATAGGAAAGCTATTTTTTATAATCTGTTTCGGCTCTGGTTCCAGAATTCAAAATGCAGAAATACAAAAAACATAAAACAAAACAAGGTCAGCAAGGAACTGCAGAGGTGTCTGTCACTGCAGCTGGTCGACAGGGGCTGCAGCAGCAGGGGCTATACAGTGGCCTCCGAGTCCTCCTCCTCTGTGCTCTGGCAGCCACTGTTTTGCCTGAAGCCTTTCCATGTGTAGCCCATGAAGGTGGGGCTGATGGGTAAAAAGCGGAAGCATTTGTACTTCCTCACAAATTCCATGCCAAAAGGCAAGTCATAAGTTTCCATGCCATCAATGGATTTGCTGCCTTTGCACACTCCTTTCTTCCATTTCTGGATTCCTCTTTCTTCGGGGCTTCCTGGGTATCAAAAGGATAGGGAGAGAGCTGCATCAAGAGCTGAACATTGGAGACATAAGCCCCTCTCTAATAACACTGGGATTCATGGACACCCAATGAAACTGCATGCTGCAAGATTCAGGACAGAGCAAAGAAAGTCCTCCTTCATGCAACACAGAGTTAAACTATGGAACTTGTTCCTGCAGGAAAAGGACCCCTGGACGGTTAAGTCCAGTCAAAGGCGACTATGGGGTTGCGGCGCTCATCTTGCTTTCAGGCCGAGGGAGCCGGCGTTTGTCCACAGACAACTTTCTGGGCTGTGAGTAACCGCTTCTGGCACAACGGGACACCATGATGAAAGCCAGAGTGCATGGAAATGTCATTTACCTTCCCATCACAGTGGTAACTATTTATCTACTTGCACTGGTGTGCTTTCGAACTGCTAGGTTGGCAAAAGCTGGGACAGAGCAACGGGAGCTCACTACCGTTGTGTGGATTCGAACCAAACCACCGACCTTCCGATCGGCAAGCCCAAGAGGCTCAGTGGTTTAGACCATAGAGCCGCCTGCGTCTTTCCTGCAGGAGACAGAGATTGCCACCAACCTAGATGGCTTTAAAAGATTAGACAAATTGATGGAGGAGAGGGTCATCAGTGACTGCTAGCTATGATGGCTGTGCTCTGCCTCTCCAGTTGGAGGCACCAATGCTTCCCTGTTGCTGGAAACCAAAGGAGAAAAGGGTGCTTCTGTGCTCAGATCCTGCTTGTGGGCTCCCCATGCAGTAGTGTCCAAACTTTTTTCAAAGATTTGATGAAGTGAAGGGCTGTGAGGGCCAACCTAAGGGCCAACCAAAGTTGTTGAGTTTTTTAGGATTTTATGCCAAGAAATAAACTGCCACAGGGGCCGGATCAAACCAATTAGGCTCTCGAAATGGACTTTGGACATGCCTGCATTAGGACATCTGGTTGGCCACTGTGAGAACAGGATGCTGGCCTAGAGGGGCCATTGGCTCTTCTTATGTGCTTCTAAGCCCCTTTCACAGGAAAGCTAGCCCCGCTCCATCAGCCTGAGCACTTAGCAGGATACCTGGAAAGTGAAACTCGTGCAATTGTGCACAGGAGCTCCAGCTGCCTCAGGGGAGTAGAAGGGGACCTACAAGCCCATGAGCCACACAGAAATGAACGAGGATTCCCCAAGAGCACACAATTTGCACTGTTGGATTGTGCTCTGTGTCAACCTGTGGCTGTGCTTTGTATTTTCAGCCTCAAGCGCCACAGTGTCTCTAACAGGAAGGCAGGGGAGGAAAACTGGGGAAAGGCAGCCTGTTACACTACTCACCTGGAATGGTGTTGTCTAAAATAAATGCTACACAACCCCCAACGAACATGGCTGTGGTGAGAAGAACATTTAACACTTGATCAATGCTGGCTATTCCTACAAGAATAAAAGGGGAGGGAGAGACTTAGAGCAAAATCTGAAGAGCCGCCATATTCATACGCACATTTTCAGGAGCCAAAGTCACACTGTCCACACAGCACAATCACCTGGTGATGTGGATTGCTTAGCAATGCTCATATATTTATCAACATCATCATCATACCGGGGACTCAAGGAAACTTGCACAAATTAAAATGACTCAGATAAAATACAAAAAGCTAAAAACATATAAAAGACAATCGTTGAAAAGTAATTAAGCAATAATAGAAATAAAACAATATGCCGTATTTTTTGCTCTGTAAGACTCACTTTTTCCCTCGTAAAAAGGGGAAATGTGTGTGCGTCTTATGGAGCGAATGCAGGCTGTGCAGCTATCCCTGAAGCCAGAACAGCAAGAGGGATTGCTGCTTTCACTGCGCAGCGATTCCTCTTGCTGTTCTGGCTTCTGAGATTCAGAATATTTTTTTTCTTGTTTTCCTCCTCCAAAAACTAGGTGCGTCTTGTGGTCTGGTGCATCTTATAGAGCAAAAAATATGGTATATTGCTATTCCATCCACCCCATCCCTCACATGGACATAATGTACAGCACTACTCAAAAGTCAGTTGGGAGGCAATTTCCCCTCCTACCAGGAAAGGGCTATAGTTCATTGGTAGAGCACAGGCCTTGGATGCAGACAGTTCTAGGTCCAGAATCAGGTAGCAAGTAGCAGTAGGGTCTCTGCCTGACATCTTGGAAAACTGCTGCCAGTTAAGAGGAGGCAGTACTGGGCTGGATGGACCAATGGCCTGACTCAGTGTAAGTTGGGTTCATGGAACCATGGAACTGAAAGGGACCTCAAAAAGAAATTTAGTCCCACCTACTGCAGTAAATTTACTACTACAGCCTCTACTTGAAAACCTCTAACAGATGGATCACCACCTCTTACACTGTCAAAGAAGCATGCATCATTGTTAGTTCTTCCAAGTCTAAATCATCTTTGATTTGAACCTGTTGTTTCAATCCTTTGGAACAAGAGAAAAAGAATTTGCTCCTTTTCCTATATGATAGTCTCTTCTCTTGGCTAAACATACCTAACAGACTCCCAGCTCTTAACTTGTTCTTCAACTATTTAGCCCTTGCCATCAGTGGTGGTCCCCAGTTTATGGAAAACCCTCCCTAGTGAGGTGCTTCTGCTTCCACTATTAACTTTCAGGAAGAATTTGAAAACATTCCTGTTTACCCAGGCATTTCATGGCTGAGGGATACTGTTCCTGGCATCCCTGACATCACTGGATGGAATAATGTTTAACCGTAACCGCTTTCAGGTGTCACTGTTTTTATAATGTTTAAACTGCTCTAGAATGCCCCCCCCCATTGTGGATCTGGGCTCCTTCAGAAGGAAGGGTGGGATATAAATTCAACAAATAATAATAAGCAGGAAAAAAGCATTGTGCATCCATCAACAGTATGTTCCCCATTAATTTGCGGAAAGATCTATCTTGTAAAAGGGCCTAAAATGCACATGGGTCCTCGCTCCCAGAACTGGGCTTGTACAAACAGGCAGTAGTGCTGGTCAACCCATTTTTTATCCCATTAACAGGGACTTGCAACCAGTTGGCTAATTAACTAATTTTTGGTTTCTTTTTAAAAAAAATAAAATAAATGTGTCTTTATCAAGATCGTGGGCATTTCACTTGAGTGCAAAGTAATTTACAGTAGATACCATAGAGCTCTCTTACCAGATTCAAAAAGCTTGAAAAAGCTTCTCAGAATTGTGGAGGATCCATGTTTAAGAGATATTTTTATTAACCATGGGGAAAGGGACCAAAGTCTCTTTCAGGGCTGCCCTATGAAGCCTTCAAGAACACAGAGGATGGCTGGCGAACCAAATCTTAGTCTGCAATTAAAGCTTTAAGTAATTATACCAGCTGACTGATTAACAATTGCAGCCACAGCTGACAGTACAGGTTGAAATGTTTACAAAATCCATTTCCACATGGGTTGTGTAAATGCATTTTTGTTCAGAACAAGATGTTTTAGCATAAGCTTATTTTAATACATGTAGTAGAATAAGAAAAAGGAAATTTTTGTACCTGTGACAAGTGGATTTTGTCGGAGGTAACTTGGAAGGACCAGTCCAAAGAAGATAGAAAATCCAAGCACAAAAAGGTTCCGAGAAGAGTTTAAATCTATGAACTGCAGGTTAGACAGTCCGACTGCAGTAATCATCCCTGAACAAGAACAAACAGGACAGGATTTCAGCCTCTACAGTATGCAATGTGAAATACTACACAGACCACCAGTATTTCCCTTCCATTAAAAAGCAAAAACAACCTCCATCTTTGGAGAAGGTAGGAGATGGATGTTCACTTAAGGGTGCATTGATAGTTTGAAGACTTATGTTGGGCTGGGGTATTTTTTAGGGGGGATTGTTGGAGTTGTTGCTGACGCTTTTTTATCTTTATGGTTTATGTGGAAATTGTTGGATTTGGTTGTGCATTTCTGATTGTTTATGACTACTTTTCTTATGTTTGTAGTTGTGTCAAGATGGCTTTAACTTTGGAAAGGTGGCATACAAAAAAAGGGGATTGATTTATTATGTTTCATGCCTGGCCTTGGGAGTCTGTGGTGATGAGTACCAAGCCGATACATAAATAACATTACATTTTAAGAATATAAGAAGAGCCTGCTAGAACAGGGCAATGGCCTTTATAGTCCAGCATCCTGTTCTCACAGTGGCCAACCAGCTGCCTGTGGGAAACCCACAAACAGGACCTTAGCACAAGAGCCATCCTCTCCCTTCCTCCTGTTTCCAGCAAAGCTGCTCTACTTCCCAGTGGGGAGGAGTTGCAGTGGACCGCCGCGTGACCACCCATTCCCCACCAGGGGGTGGGGGTGGGGGACTCTGTCCCCCGTTGCCTGGGGGATCCCGGCCATGTCAGAGCTCAGCCAGCCAACCCGCTGGCCAGGGGGCGCGTGGCCAGGGCCGTTTAAATCGGAGGAGCGAGCCAGAGGACTTCCTCTTTGGCTCACTTCCTCAATCACCAGCGCCCCCTCCCTATTTTGCAAGTTAGGCAATGGCCTTGCTATGGACTTCGGTTGGTCGCCTTGGTTGTCCGAGGGGCCTGGCAGGAATTTTTCCACCTGGCAAATTGGCACTGGCCATACCTTGTGTGGGGGAGGGGAGGTGTGGCCATCACCTGCCCCTCCATGCTTAAGGGTATTCTGTTAAAGGAATCCGGGGGTGTTGATCTAGTCTGAAGCCCGGCTGGGGGGCTAAGGCCTTGACACGACCCCGACGGGAACACCAGAGGGAGCTTGAGTTGGTTCGCATCGACAGGGCTCCCCCTACCGGTGACTTACCCTTACTGGGACTTCCTGCATAACAGGTAGGAGTCAGATATAGCCAGGTCCAATCAATGCCAAAGCCAGTACCGCTCACATTCTTTAATTTCAATAAAGTTGTGGCCAAAATTTGCCCAATAACGTAAACCTAATATCCGTGTCCTTATGTGAGTTATTTCCAATGAGGGGCTGGCTGCGGGGTCTCGACACGCAACTGGTCTTCAGAAGCACTGCTGCCTCCAATTGTGGAAGGAGACCACAGCCACCAGTTCTTTCTGTAAAACTGCACAGCATTACTCAGCAGCCTAACAAACAATGGGGGAGATGTGTGCCAGTCTACTAAGGTTTTGGCCCTTTCAGCTCATGCAAACAGGTGGGTTGCACCCTGAAGCAGCATCACCAGACATCAAAGTGAGCATCTGGAAGGCACTTCTCCCAAGCAAGTCCATGAGGAAAGACAGGAGACTCGGCTGACAGCTGGAGAAGTGGCAGCTGACATGGCTGCGCACAGAGCACATTGCTAACAGGCAAAAATATAAGGAGGGAAATTCAAATACCAAAGAGAGTGCAGAAGAGAGCGCCAAGCACTGGGTCAGGGAGGGATGCAAAGAGGGCGCTGAACTTGCCAACCATTCCAAGCAACAACATGAACGCTGCCCCGTACTGAATCACTCGCCGACTTCCAACCTACGGATCACACAACAAAAAGGGAGATAAATTACAACATTTCTGGCAGTTGCTCAGAATCATAGAGTTGGAAGGGACCCAAGAGTCATCTAGTCCAACCCTCTGTGATGCAGGAATCTCAGCTAAAGCATCCATGACAGATGGCTTAAAAACTTCCAAGGAAGGAGAGTCCACAACCGCCAGAGGGAGACTGTTCCACTGTCTTCTTCACTATCACAACTTGTGATTTCATCACAAAGTTGTAAAACTGACATGGGAAACTTTCAACCCTCCAGATGCGGGTGAACTACAACACTCATCAGTCAGTGGCTGTGCTTGCTAGGGCTGACGGCTGCTGTAGCTCAGCAGCTCTGGAAAAAATATAGAATCTTTAGCTGATTTAAATGCAATATTCCATTTCCTCGCTTGATGGCTCACTTGTTCGTGATGGCTCTCTGCTGAAGGACAAGAAGGATCCTCCTCAATGGGGTGTGTGTTTGGTGAGATCTGTGTATCAATATGCAGGTGGGCCTTTTTTAATTACTGGAGCATTGCACTGCCAGCCACAGAACAATCTCTCTGAGTCAATTCGGGGACTGCAGTGAAGGGGAAGGACTAGGGGTAGCTGCAACAACAGCTGCAGAGGAAACAGATTAGGGACTCAGTGGCACAGAGAATTAAAAGCCTCTGTTATTAGATGGATATCCCAACTAAACCTCACCATCTCCTGCTAGTTTGGTGAAAACGGCCTGACCTCAGCTTTTTCCTTGCTCCACAACCCCAGCAAGTTTAAACTTTTTATTTTTATTTTTCAAACACTCTAGGCCGATTCCCTATGGCCACAGTTATCATGTGATCACTTGACAGGATGATACCGCAGGCCAGTATGTTATCATGTGTTCCCAGTATTTATCAATGGAAGCAAGCTGATAAAGCCACTTGATACATTCCACATCAGCTGAATGTGAGACCCAGCAATACAGATTCGTGCTTTGGGGCATTTTAGTTCAAAAAGACTATTTTTGTAGAGTTACATAACACAGAGACATTTCCATTGCTTGGGGCTACACTCTTTGAAGAGCACAACTGAACAAAGCGATGCTTTGCACAAAACAAAGGAGAAGCACAAATCAATTCCTTGCAAAGTTTTTGCGCTGACAGTTTAACACACAAGCAGCAGAGTCCATGTGACAATCAACATTCACTTGACTTGCGCCACACTCTGTGTGTGGGCAAAGGTCTCTTCCGCCACACTTTCCCATTGCTTTATTTAATGCTATCTATACAATGAAAAAGATTATGAACAAAGGCAAGCTGCACTGGCAGAACATACCTCTCTGAAAACATTTCCCATGCTATTTTCCTTAAACAGCCTTTATTTCTACTACAATCCCATAAACAGACATTTTGCCCTAAGGGGATGTATAAAGTGGCAGCACCTATACTTTGGAATTCCCTGCCTACTGATATCAAGTAAGTGCCTTCACTGTATTCTTTTCTGTGCCTGCTAAAAATGCTATTGTTTAGACAAGCCCAGATGCTCAGAAAATTGATGTGAATTCTCATCAGTTTTAGTATTTTAACTTTTTGTATGTTTAACTGTAAACCATTTTAAGGGTGGGTTTATTTTTAACAATCATTTTATGAAGTAAACACGTAATACATAAAGTGCCTTTGTAACATTTGCTTGTAGCATGTTCAGAAATTATTTAATCCATGACTGGAAATTACGAGATCAAGGTAAAACAGATGTGACAGGTCCCTAGATAACTGCAGACCGCCAATATTAGGCTATGGAAATGGGGCCAACCCACTACTGCACTTCCATGTACAGTGGTACCTCTAGTTACGAACTTAATTCGTTCTGGAGGTCTGTTCTTAACCTGAAACTGTTCTTAACTAGAGGAGTGCTTTCGCTAATGGGGCCTCTTGCTGCTGCTGTGACGCCGGCACATGATTTCTGTTCTCATCATCCTGGGGCAAAGTTATCAACTCAAGGTAACTCTTCCAGGTTAGCGGAGTTTGTAACCTGAAGCATTTGCAACCTGAAGCGTTTGTAACCTGAGACGTTTGTAACTCGAGGTACCATTGTATTTTTGTAAGAAACCTCCCTCTCCCCACCTAAAAAAAAATTTCATCCAGTAGATGGCGATGTTCATATTCAAACTTTCACAAGCAAATCACTGAAGATAAAAAAAAGATTTAAGGGCCAAGCTACACATGACTCTAGAAATCTTGTGTCTTTAAGCACCTGTCTCCATCATGTATAAAACATGCTGGATGGAAGTACAACTTAGAGCACAAGATGTAGGGTGGAGGGGGGAGAGGCTGAAACCACCACCTCCATTCCCTGCAAACCATTCCTCAAGGATATTAAACTGTATGTATATACACAGCTTATTTATTTCATTTATAAAAGTATTTATGTACTACCTCCTATGGTGAGTTTGAAGGCAATGTCTAACAAGACTATTAAAACCATGACGTCTACATACAAATCAAACTAAAGTGCAGTTGATACATATAATTTAATAATATTACTGGAACTAAACATCAGAAACTATTTAGATTACGTTAGATTTATTGAATTTATGTATTGCTTCGCACACAAAAGGAGTGTGATTTTTAATATACTAAAATGCAATATACAATAAGAATACAATTTTAACAAGTGTCACAATATCATCGGTGTTGGCACTTGTTAGATCCCAAAGGGGTTTCACATGTGACTTTTATAGCGTTTTAACTCACCACATCCCAGCATTCCACTTAATAATAATAATAATAATAATAATAATAATAATAATAATTTTTATTTATACCCCGCCCTCCCCAGCCAAGGCCGGGCTCAGAGCGGCTTACAAGCAATAATAAAAACAAGTTGAATGATTACAACTTAAAAACAAAATTAAAATACAACATTAAAATATTGAAACATTAAAATGTAGCCTCATCGTAGGAGGAGAAGGAAAGGAAAAAAGAAAGAGAGGGAGGGAATCAAATTGGCTCCAAGCCAAAGGCCAGGTGGAACAACTCTGCCTTACAGGCCCTGCGGAAAGAAATCAGATCCTGCAGGGCCCTGGTCTCATGAGGCAGAGCGTTCCACCAGGCCGGAGCCAGAGTTGAAAAGGCCCTGGCTTTTAAGTGGGAAGAACCATCCCATTTCATATTTGCAAATGATAATGGAGAGTTGAGTCCAGCTTTTTCATGCAGTGACACGTGAAACATCTCATGTTCACTGATCTGATGTACTCTGACTGCAAGAGGGTGCATTTTAAAATAATAACACAGCAATCAGACTGTGTTTTCTATGTACAACTTTAACTGAACTCTGCTCTTGAGCAAGTCCCTCTCTCTTCACTAGGCATGTGCAGGGGAAGCTCCCACCATGATAAATCTCAAGCTTATTTGAACAGATATGTACCTTCGTAATCCCCAAGACTCCGATGTTGGGGCTAGAGGAAGTAGATCCATTCCCAGTGCCAAACACTCCATCTAATACACAGGAAAGGCCTTCTATGAAAATGCCCCTGCAATTGGAAGGAAAATGTTGAGATTACGCTATATAACATGTTAGAAAAGCATGAAAACCAGCTGAGGCCAGGCAAACTCTCAAGCAGGACTGGCAGCCACTGTAGTTAAGGGCTGGGTAATGACAGTTAAAGACATCATCAACTGGTCAAATATTCTTATGCATTTGTAACACAGAATACAGTGGAACCTCAGAAGCCGAACACCTTTGAACTCGAACGTTTCGGCTCCCAAACGATTGAAACCTGGAAGTGATTGTTCTGGTTTTCGAACGATTTTCGGAAGCCGAACGTCCGGCGTGGCTTCCAATTAGCTGCAGGATGCTCCTGCAGCCAATCAAAAGCTGCGTTTTGGAAGTTGAACGGACATCTGGAACGGATTCCGTTCCACTTCCAAGGTACGACTGTACTACAAATAAAACAAAGTGATTCCCCCCCCCCCAACCTCATACAAGCAAAAGGAAAAAGCCACACCATCTCCTTGCCTGCAGGAGAAAGATCCAAGAAAGCTCAAGCCCATTAGAGACATCTTCTTCCTGACCTTCTCATCTCTGCCTCTTCTGCAGTTCTTGCCAACTCTCACTTTCTGGATTCCTCGTGTCCTTTCCAGCTGCCTAACATGTTTTAAGGAAACTAACGCTAACTTTTGTCTTTACATATGAAACTTCTGCTATTGTCTTTCACTAAGCCGCCCTCAGCCTGGTCTTGGCTGGGGAGGGTGGAGTATAAATAAATTATTATTATTATTATTATTACTGCATAGGGGTCACAAATTGATATCTAGCTTCTCAGTATGATTCTTTTTCATTATAGCATCTACTGAATGTTCTGTTTTTTTGTATGCATTATTATATTATAATTATTGTTCTGTATGAATTTGTCATTGCACTGGTGTTGTATTTCTTACGTATTGTTGCATATTATTTTTGTTATGGAACTGTTATCAGGACTGTTGATCTTTGTTATGCATTGTGCTCCCACTGCTATTGTACGGTGCTTTGAGCATGTTTTTTAATGGAAAGGCATCATTATCAATAAACATGTTGATTCTATATTTTAAAACTATTTAGACACCCTGAACTTTACGATGGGGAGAGGGAAAGAGGTAGTCAACTGGCCGGTCAGCTGACCACCCTGCCAATTCAAATATTTTGAAGCCAAGCGAAACTGGATGTTTGGCAGGGCAATGCAGTACCAGAATCAGGTTGGAACATGACTGAGAAGGATGCAGTGGAGTAATTTTCTCTCTGTGGCTGCTCAGTGCAAAAACAACCATAGAACCATTTCCTGATTATTCACTTTCTGACTTGCGGATGAACGTGTAATTGTCCCTAGTGAAAACAGGTTAGAAGTAAAGCAATGTGATATGAAATCTGCCTGTGGGATTTGACCAGTTAAGGTAGTTTGATCATCGACATCACTAACTGATGCTGCAATATCGAGTTATGAGGATCCACATGCAAACTCGTATATGCTTCAGTTCTGAATTTTTGGGTCCCAGAAGTCTATAATATTGCAAAACCTGAAAGAAGTTAGGACTCTGAATCCAGGGAGATGGGGCACAGCAAAGGGTGAGAAGGAAGCGAAGACTTTTTCGGGAGGCTCACCTGTTTATTGCATGGATTGGTGGTGGAGGAGCACAAGATAACCTGGCGCAGGCATAATAATCGCCAATTGATTCAATGATGCTAGCAACCACGGCACTGAGCATTCCTATCACACCTGCAGCTGATATTGTAGGCAATCCCCACTGAACTGTGAAGACAAAAAAAACCCCATAATTGTTCTTACTGTATTTAAAGCAATTACTTTTAAGGTGTAAAATGTTCTCTCAGCTCATGGGATGGCCAATTTCTGGGTTGTTGTTTTTTTTAAAGATATTTATTGAAGTTTTACAAAAACATAAATTTAAAAAATCATATAAAAAGAAAGAAATACAAAAAACATAGAAAAATACATAAAAGAAGAAAAAGAAGAGTAAAAACAAATCCATTTTTGTAACCCTAATTCATTACCTTATTTCCTTGGCCTCCTCACACCTCCCCTTTTTGTATCCCCATTTAAATAATCAAATCAGCAAATCCTTACCCTCTTTCGTTTATCTTAACTCTGTATCTTAACATATTATAACTCTATATTTTCATCCATTATCAGTTCAATTTTGCATACTCTTGTTAGCTTTGTTGCTAATGCCACTTATTTTCAATCCAACATCATTTTAACATTCATTAATTTTATAGTGTTTCTGCAGATAGTCTTTAAATTTCTTCCAGTCTTCTTCCACCAACTCTTCTCCCAGGTCTCGGATTCTGCCAGTCATTTCCGCCAATTCCATATAGTCCATCACCTTCATCTGCCACTCTTCCAGGGTGGGTAAATCTTGTGTCTTCCAATACTTTGCAATCAGTATTCTTGCTGCTGTTGTTGCATACATAAAGAAAGTTCTGTCCTTCCTTGGCACCGATTGGCCGACTATGCCCAGGAGAAAGGCCTCTGGTTTCTTCAGGAAGGTATATTTAAATACCTTTTTCATTTCATTATAGATCATCTCCCAGAAAGCCTTAATCTTTGGGCACGTCCACCAAAGGTGAAAGAATGTACCTTCATTTTCTTTACATTTCCAACATTTATTATCGGGCAGATGTAGGATGGCCAATTTCTGGGTTTTAGGGGTGGGCAATAGTGTTCTCAAAACAGTGGTCATGCCACACAAACTGACACTTCGTATGTAGTCTGCCAGCATAATAAATTGGTACCATCTACTCAGGAGGGCTTCCCACATGCATTTACATAGAATCAGAATTGTAGATTTGGGCGGGACCCCATGGGTCATGTGGTCCAACTCCTTGAAATGCGGGAATTTCAACACACAGTTGCCCACCCAATTTGAAACCATACCGTACCCTGCTTAGCTTTTGCAATACTGAGCCTAGGGTTTGCCGATCAGAAGGTAGGAGGTTCAAATCCCCGTGACGGGGTGAGCTCCCATTGTTTGTTCATAAGCTCCTGCCAACCTAGCGGTTCAAAAGCACCTCAAAGTGCAAGTAGATAAATAGGTAACCCTCCAGCGGGAAGGAAACGCCATTTCCGTGCACTGTTCTGGTTTTGCCGGAGGCGGCTTAGTCATGCTGGCCACATGACCCAGAAAAACTGTCTGCAGACAAACGTCGGCTCCCTCAGCTAGTAAAGTGACATGAGCGCCGTAACCCCAGAGTCGTTCACGACTGGACTTAACTTTCAGGGGTCCTTTACCTTTACCTTACCAGTTTTATTAGCATCACATACAGATAGGCTTACCTGCACATCACATTTTAAAAATCCAAAAATTAGATTAAAAATAATGTGGAATATTTATCTAATGCAACCTGTCTATTTTCCTCATGAGTGGAAGCATGGACAACCTTTACCAGAGGCATCTGCCGGTTGCCCACTCTCATCTTAGATTATACAGATTTTTTCCCCCACTAAAGCTGAATCTGCCTTCAAAACTGACCCACCAAACATGGTGTGGCCAAAGAGAAAGGGGTTTATTTAGCTGAGATAGCACTAAGGGAACCATCAGCTTAATTCAAACCACAGTTAAACCAAGAGGCATGAAACTGCCTTAGCCCACCAGCCTAGATATGTCAGTATTGTCTCTAGTCTCACTGGCAGCAGATCTCCAAGACAGAGATCTTTCACAGCCTTGCTCCCTTTTCACTGGAGATCCTGGGCGGCTGAACCACAGACCTGGCAGCAACTTGGGAGCCGAATCACAAATGCTCATTTCTGCAAGCACATGCCAGTGACCAGGTAACTTCTTCTGTACTCATGCAAGGTGCAGGGGGAAAAAATAAACTAATGTAAGTCTGGAGTAACTGTATCAAAGAGCAAAGCTTTGTGGGGAACTCTCCCTTAAGTGCTTGCTAAATACACTTACATGGATAAGGAACCTTGAACCATGGAGCTACCAGAAGCACTCCTTGCCTGGCATCAGTGCGTGCATAGAATCCGTACTTTGTACTATCAGGTGGAAACACATCTGTCACAGTGAAGATGAAGCACAGCAACCAGGACACCAGAATGGCTAGAATGATCTGCAGTGGGAACAGAAAGGGGCTTAAAGCACACCAGCAAGGAAACAGTAATTGCCCACAGAGGATCTCCTTACCAACTCTGCATAATAATATCCAAACTGGTCTTGGGGAGTTGTTGCATCAAGGATTTGGTGAATACATTCCCTGTACAATTTTTAAAAGACCCTTCTAGTTCAAAATGGATCCTTTCATACAATTTCCCCAAACTGGGAATATCTCCAAATAAGCACTTAAAGCAGCGCCATTAATCCTTTTAAGACAAAACTAAGCATTGTGCGTGCTGATAAACTCACAACAATTTACAAAAATAAAATGAGTGGATCCCAGAGGAAGAATAAATAAATTGATTTGGGGTGGGGTGGGGATGCTGTAGCACACTCTGTAGAGCTCTTTAGGAACTGGATTTAGCATTATCTGAAACTGCAGACAAACTCACAAGCAGGGTGTCAAGGTGATGGCCACCCCCTGTTCATTCTCAGCATCTGATTATCAGAGATACACAGCTGATGGACATGGAGGCTCCGTTCAGCTAAACTGCCATCAACAGACCCGATAGCTAAATCTGCTTAATTCTTTTAAAAACCATTTAAGTGGGTAACTTGAAGTGAAACTGCCAATAATTTTCACTGACTGAGCCTGAATTTCCATGCCTTGGAGAGTGAATGGTTTCAATACCACTCTCTCCACATCTTTCATTGCAGTCCTCTGACTAAAGAGCCTGAATCCCCTTCACGTGAGGCTCAGGTGGCTTGGGTGGTCTGGAGTGCCTTCCATCAGCTTTGGTTAGAGGCCCACCTGCACCCCTATCTGCACCCCATCGTTCTGCCCGGACACTGAGGTCCAGCTCCGAGGGCCTTCTGGCAGTTCCCTCACTGCGAGAGGCCACGTTACAGGGAACCAGGCAGAGGGCCTTCTCGGTAGTGGCGCCCGCCCTGTGGAATGCCCTCCCATCAGATGTCAAAGCGATAAACATCTACCTGACATTCAGAAGACATCTGAAGGCAGCCCTTGTTCAGGGAAGTTTTTAATATGTGACATTTTAGTGTATCTTTTATCTTTGTTGGAAGCCGCCCAGAGTGGCTGGGGAAACCCAGCCAGATGGGCGGGGTGCAAATAATAAATTATTATTATTATTATATGTGGACAAGGATAGCCCAGCGTCTGTTGTCTATGCTCTGGTAACCTCTAGGTTAGATGACTGCAACACATTATACCTGCGGCTGCCTCTGAAGATGGTTCAGAAACTTCAGCTGGTGCAGAATTCAGTGTCCAGGTTGCTCACTGGGGCAAGATGGTTTCAGAACATAAAGTCAATTTGGCCTAACTCCCCTGGCGGCCAATTAGTTTCCAGGCCCAATGCAAAGTGCTGATGTTGACCTATAAACGGCTCAGGCCCACAGGACCAAGGACCACTTCTCTCCATATGAACCAGGCCCTGTGATCATCATCTGAGGCCCTTCTTTGTGTGCCTCCTCTGTGCAAGGTCTAGAGGGTGGCAACGTGAGAACGGGCCTTTTCTGCGGTGGCTCCCCATTTGTGGAATGCTCTCCACAGCAAGGCTCATCTGGTGCCTTCATTACAAATCTGCAGGCACTAGGCAAAAACATTCCTCTTCTCCCAGATTTTTCGCTAATTAAAGAATTTATGGTCTTTTGAATAACTACTTGAAGATGCTGGGAATGGTCAGGAGGAGATTTGGGGCAAGGTGCCATCAACATGCCAATGAAATTTAGCTCTTTTTCTCCATAAGACCTGAATCAGGAGAGGCCCCGTGGGCCCTGAACCAGTTCCTGGCTGCAGTGATGGGATAGATGAAAGAAACTAAACTGAGCTTGAAACCCAGCAAGCCGGGACACTGTGGGTGATTGTCTCCCATTTCTGAGAAATCAGCCAGTTGCCTGCCCTGGGGGGGGGGGTTCCACTTGCCCTAAAGAAGCAGGTATGTGGTCTGGGGATGCTTCTGGATCCAGCTTTGTCGCTGGAAGCAGAGGTAACATCAGTTGCTTGAAGTCCCTTTTACTAGCTCCAACTCGTATGAGAAGCTGCAGCAATCCCTGGACCTGGTTAGCTGAATCACAACAGCTGCGACGTTGGTGACACTGAAGGTTGGATTGCTGCAATGCGCTCTATATGGGGTTATTCCTGAGCTTGGTCCAGAAACTGCAGTTAGCAACCACGCTGCGGCATTTAACGCTTACAGGAGTGGGATTCTGTCAGCATCTAACACCCGTGCTCAGAGTTCTACACTGGCTGCCAATTGGTTACTAGCCCAAGTTCAAGATGTTACTATTGGAATATAAAGCCATTATCATATTGGGACCAGTTTACTTGAAGGATCACATATGTACCCACTCAGCCACTTTTATAAGTGCCACATAATGTTCTCATCTTTTGGTGTCACAGTTCCTACACTCTGGAACTTCCTTTTTATTCCTGGCCTGTTTATGCAAGTCTACTAAGTCTACTAAGACATATAAAGTTGGTGTGTACTTTAAACTGTAAATTTAGTTTACAATGAATATTTTTATCTGTTGGTTTTCTTCTTTTTGCTTTTTAAAAACTAGATTTTACCGTTGACTTTTATTCACATTTGAAATGCAAACTTTATATTCTTTGTAAACTGCTTGGAGATTTTATGCAGTTAAGGAGTATACAAATTTTGTAAAATAAATAGAATTACACTAAAATAAACACCAGTAGACAGAACAATAAAACACAGTGAAAGCTGAAGAGAGAACTTACAGGAAACATCTTAAAAAGCTGTAACCGGTATGCAGTCCATCCTTTTTTTGATTTATAGATGGGTAATGGGAACTTGACATTTCGGGCATACTGAGAAAACAATAGCACCAGGAAAATAGTCCTAGAGAAGGGAGAGGAAGGAGAAAAGTTAATGAATCAATTAACTCTTCACTGAGGTAATAGTTAGCCAATAGAAGCAACTGCAGTTTCTAGCAGTTACTGCTGTGCTTACAGTAACAGAGATGGAAGGGATGAAAGGATCATCTAGTCCAACCCCCTTCAATGAAGGAATTGCAAATAATAATAATAATAATAATAATAATAATAATAATAATAATAATAATAATAATTTGTTTCCCGCCCTCCCCAGCCGAGACCAGGCTCAGAGCGGCTAACATCATAAAAACAACACAATAAGCATAAAAACAGACATCAATAAATTAAAATACATCTTAAAATTAATTTAAGCAAGTTAAAATCCGGGCAGGTGGCAATTATCAGGGTGGAACTGAGAGTGGTTAATAATTGCCAGGGCCAACTGTTTCCACTGATCATACAAGGACCTGTGAGCGGGTTGGGGGCCTCCTCTGGGCTTGTTTTATACAAAGGAAAGTAAGTCAAACTGCATCCTGCCCAAAGGCCTGGCGGAACAGCTCCGTCTTGCAGGCCCTGCGGAAAGAGGTCAAATCCCGCAGGGCCCTGGTCTCTTGTGGGAAGCGTTCAAGGAGGCTAGGGTCACGGCCGAAAAGGCCCTGGCTCTAGTCAAGACCAGTCTAATTTCCCTGTGGTCCGGGATCTCCAAGATGTTTTTGTTTGAAGACCGTAAGGTCCTCTGTGGGGCATACCAGAAGAGGCAGTCCCGTAGGTAGGAGGGTCCTAGGACGTGTAGGGCTTTAAAGGTTAAAATCAGCACCTTAAACCTGACCCTGTACTCCACTGGGAGCCAGTGCAGCTGGTATAGCACTGGGTGAATGTGATCCCGCGGCAAGGACCCCGTAAGGAGTCTCGCCGCTGCATTCTGCACCTGCTGGAGTTTCTGGGTCAGTCTCAAGGGCAGCCCCACGTAGAGAACTAAAGAATCCATGACAAGTGGCTACCCAACCATTGCTTAAAATCCTCCAGGGAGTCCACCACCTTCTGAGAGAGTCTGTTCCACTGTCAGACAGCTCATACTGTCATAAATTCCTTCCTCGTGCTTAGTCAGAATCTCCTTCCTTGCCACTTGAATCCATTGGCTTGGGTCCTAGTCTCTGGAGCAGGAGAAAACTAACTTGGTCCACCTTCCTTGGGATACCACTTTAGATTTTTGAAGATGACTATCATATCACCTCTCAGTTTTATTTTTGTGTATTTAAAACTACAGTAAAACTGCACATTTAAAGTACAGTAACTACTGCAGAAATATAACTGTATCATGGCAAAAGTTTTTATTTTTAGTCAGAGAAAGTAAGATATTAGCCTTTTAAAATGAAAAAGTTACTTAATGTTGCCATTTCTTTCTTTCTTTTTTAATGAACTTTATAAGCATAAGCTTAATTTAATTTGTTCCGCTCACAAGCTTTAAGAACTGAAATTCCACAGTGAATTTGCCTTTCCGCCTGCAAAACTCCCCTAGAACAGATGAAGTTTTGTCTGGGAGAGAAGCAGACTTACTACAGTGGGAGGCCGGCTTAGGCTTTAGCATGTTTTGAAGTCTTGCCGAAATCCACATTTTAGGAAGTGAAGCAAAACCAAAACCAACAACAACAACAACAACAACAACCTTGCCCAGTGCTAAGAAAGAAATCTAATCTTCAGTCTCCTCAACATTACAGGTCTGCAAAGTGTCAGTAGGGTAGTTGGGAGATGATTTTTTTTTTTTACTTTTAAGGTTAGGCAGCCAGGTTCTCTTTTTAAGCTCAGGGTCAAGATCTTCACTGTGTGGGGACCTGGAATTTCCCCTTATTTTTCTATTAGGTATTTACATATTGCTTAATGGGGGGGGGGGCTAGACTGATATCTCATCTTCTGTGTTTGTTTCTATAATGTGTTTTAAGCTGCATTAACACTGCCTGTAAGCTGCCTTGAGCTCAAGAAAGGCTCAATAAATCAATTAAATAAATGTACTGCTCAGGGGCCATGCTTCCTCACTTGGCTGCCACAGGATGTGAAACAATGGCCAAAGTAAGCAAACTTAAGGTCTAAATTGTTAGCCTCTGAAATAAGCAGGCTTCCCAATTACATAACCAAATCCTCAGAATGCCCCTATCAACAAAATGTGTGTGCCATTATACATGTTCAGACTTCCTATGCCGGAAGAAGGCTGTCTTTATGTTAAGTGCCAAACGCAGCTTCGAGAAATGCTAATCCACTGAGAACACAGCTACAAATTCCTGAACAAACTTTCCTGAAATTCTAGGAGGGCAGGTTACATCCCAGTATATAAAAGAGTGAGGCCGAAATCACCTTTACCTCAAAAGGAAACAGACAAAGACCTTTGTTCTTCTCCTTCAGGCACAAAGATCTGAACTCTGCAGTGGCATCATTTGATACCATGACCTTCTGCTAAGCATGAATGAGTAAAAAAAAGAAAGCCTTCTTGTGCTGTTTTTTTTAAAACGTGAAAGCCTTAATGGTAGTTTTAAAATATGACTTCTTTATGGAACAGCATTTGATCTAGCGCTGTCAAATTATTTATACAAAGTTGCTGGGGTGTTGTTGTTTTTTTGGGGGTGCGCTTGTGTGAAGAGGGTTCACCAAAATCCTAAGACCAGCTTCTACTCTTTCATACACTTTTTTACACCTGTTCACAACTAACTATTCCCTCAATCTGCTGCTGATTCTGTGAATTGAAAAACCCACACAACTTGAAATGACTTCTTTATTACGCGGTCCTAGCCAAGGACGCGGGTGGTGCTGTGGTCTAAACCACAGAGCCCAGGGCTTGCCGATCAGAAGGTCGGTGGTTCGAATCCCCATGATGGGGTGAGCTCCCGTTGCTCGGTCCCTGCTCCTGCCCACCTAGCAGTTCGAAAGCACATCAAAGTTAAAGTAGATAAATAGGCACCGCTCCGGCGGGAAGGTAAACGGCGTTTCCGTGCGCTGCTCTGGTTCGCCAGAAGCAGCTTAGTCATACTGGCCACATGACCTGGAAGCTGTCTGCAGACAAATGCTGGCTCCCTCGGCCAGTAAAGTGAGATGAGCGTTGCAACCCCAAAGTCATCTGCAACTGGACCTAACAGTCAAGGGTACCTTTACCTTTACCTAGCCATCAGAATCATGTAACTAAATGTACTGAAACTGCAGGTCCGTTTTGCCACTGATGATTATGGCAAACAATACCCTCATACTGTCCTCACGCTGGGGGGGGGGCTGGGATCCCTGTTGCCAGAGCAACCAGGCTGCACCCCCTCATGCATCATTCCAATCCACACCTGCTATTAAGTGGGTCAGAGTCAGACTGCAGAGACAGGGTGAATTCAGGGCTGCCTTGCTTCCTATAACAACGTTGATTTAAGAGGTCAGTCTGTGCCCCAAGAGTCAATAATCCATTTAACTTGAACCTGGTCCTTGAGCCAAGGCTCTAAAGGTAGGGCTGCTTTGGGTTGCTGATAATCTTCCCTGCAGTCCCTGGTGATTGATGTCCCAATTTGATGGCCAATTTGGAATTCCAACAGTTTTGTATGTTTTTAAACTTGATTGTAAGTTGCCTAGAGACTGCCTTGTGATAACTGTATGTGATAACACACATACACAAAAACATTATCAACAATTCTGGTAATATTTGAGTGATCAACTTGGAATGAAGACAGTTTTCCTAATAGTCACATTGATTTCTTGGAATTTATTGGTAGCATTTTAGACATGGCCACTGAACCTAGAACTTACAGGAGGAGTAGAATATGCATGAAGATTGCATGAGGACTTAAGAATGACGTTCTGCTTCTGAACATATGAATATGCCACAGTTCTGTGAGCAAAGTGTTAACACCAGGCCCCATAATCATTTTTTCTGTAATAGTAGTGGGATGCTGCTGAATTGGAAATGTACTGGGATCCAATGTAAATCCGGTCTTAAAGGATCTAAATTGGACCCCAGTAGGTTTCTGAGCACAATTCAAAGTGTTGGTGCTGATCTTTAAACCCCTAAAAGGCTTTGGCCCTGTATACCTGAAGGAGTGTCTCCACCCCCATCATTCACTGAGATCCAGCTCCGAGGGCCTTCTGGCAGTTACCTCATTGCGAGAAGTGATGTTACAGAAAATGAGGCAGAGGGCCTTCTTGGTAGTTGTGCCCACCCTGGCCAAGCTTCATGGCTGAGTGGGGATTCAAACCCTGGTCTCCCAGTTCCCAGTCTGACACTACTACATTGTTAGCTGTTTTAGGCATCTGGAAAGCCAGCACACCATTGCTTAAGAAATACTTTAGAATATAACATCTTTAGAATATGACATCTTTCCGCAGGACCTGCAAGACAGAGCTGTTCCACCAGGCCTTTGGCCAGGGCACAGCCTGACTCCCTCCCTCGGCAATCTTCGCGGAGCTCTGGCCCAATGGTTGCCAGTGGCTTGATTTGAATCAATTTTATAATGAATGATTTTAGAGTGTTGTGTTGTGTTGTACTGTTTTATTGTTGTTAGCCGCCCTGAGCCCGGCTTCGGCTGGGGAGGGCGGGATATAAATAAAAGTTGTTGTTGTTGTTGTTGTTGTTGTTGTTGTTGTTGTTGTTGTTGTTGTTGTTGTTATTACTTAGAAGGATTCTCATTTCATAGATTCATCTTCATTTTAAGATAATGGCCTTTAGTACCCCCTAGGAGAGGCAATGATCAATAGTGACAGACATTGGCTGTTTTATACTGACTGACTGCACTTCATCAACTGTTGAGGGACAAAGGATACTCACAGCATGGCTATGCCCCAGTGTTTGCCTGCTCTTTCTCCAGCAGCCTGGAAGCCAGAGAGCCCGATGAGAGCCACAGTTGGTGTAATCGTCAGAGGTCCAATGTATCTCAGGAGCGCTCCTGGCAGGCCCAGGAACCCAATCACCACTTCTATCAAAGATGACATAATAATAGCGCCTTGGATCTGAACACAGAGAAAAATAATAGTAATTTAGATTTTTAAAGAAATTCTATGCTTCTGAGGGTTTTTTGTTTTTTTTTCAATGGGTGGATGAACTGCAAGTCAAATAATTCAGTGACAAGGCAGAACTGGGCAATGGCATGTGTTATTCAGCTAGGTGCTTAAGCAGACGTTTTCTGGGCTAAAGAATATCTGAAGGTCAGAGGTATGTTCTGTGGTACCAACAGAAGTCGGTTCAATAGCAAAGCTCCCAACTTCATCCACTTCCTCTTACCGCTTAAGCACACTGCTTGCTTTCAATGCACAACGGGGGTCATTAGACCAGCCTGGCCGTTGTGTCCATAGCACATCACACTGTCATACAGGAAGACCTGGGTTCCAAGCTAACCTTTAAAGCTCTCAGATCGAACCGGCAAGGGCTGGTGGCGCCACGGAGGTGATGCTCTTAGCTCCTAGGGGCAGAGTGTATGATGCATTTGGTCACACGTGCTCTTTAGAGGCTGGCATAGAGCAGCGCTGTGGTCTCAGGAGACTGCCAGCCCCCCCTTGGCTGCAGGCCTCTTGGCAGGATGGAACTACGGTTTGAAGATGGGGAAGAGAGAGGGGATGTTTTTAAATTGAGGAATAACTGGCAGCCCAAAGCAATGGGATGGGAGAAAAGTTCCATGACACACGTGTGAACTGGAGTCTATTCTATTTTTTCCCCCTGGAGTGAGACAACTCTCCTGGATTCTTATGGATATTTGCATCTAACGAATGATCATTTGAGGAGGAGGAGAAACCGAATAGCAAATCTACACATGGCTTTGGGGAAACTGGGCACTCCTTACAATTGTACCTGGCTTTCCAAAACAGAAATACAATAAACGCGGATTATCCTCATTGCAGAGCAGAGACAATCCAATAATTTGTTAGAAGCTAATTGGTTATTTTGGCTATCACTGGTCAGCTGAGCATATCACAAGATGCAGAATGCCAAACTCCCCTGACGTGGGAGCATGTCTCCATCAAGACCATAGTGCACCTCAAGTTGTTTTGGGGAGGGTGAGGGGATTTCGCAGGCACAATTAACATACAGAAAAGATTAAAACCTGCATGTAACGAATGTGCGGAAAAAGTTACATGCAAAGAGAAGAATGAAAAAGGGTAACAATTTTAACAGTTCAAGGCAGCAGGGCATCTGGATGAAAAGAACCTACTGAAGTGAGGACATGGCACTGATTACATGGTGCAAGTTACCTCTCGTATCCTAGGGTACCAGATATGTTCCGTGTGCAGCAGTTCTGTTGTTCCATTGGTAATCATTACAGCTTAGGAAGGCAAAAAGAAATATTTCGCATTATGGCAAAATAAAGCACAACGATTCCATGCACCCCAGCATTAAATTCTGTATGAAACAAGAAGGTGCCCAAGTCCAGAATTACAACACAAAGAGGGTAGTCTGCTTCAGGCATCTCCAACCTGTCCAACCTTTCTATGAAAATCTCCAAGAAAGACAACCGCAGAACTTTAGCAACTTGCTCTGTTGATACTGAACCATGATACCCCCGAATACCAGATGCTGGGTAGTAAGACCAAGGCACAGTCATCACTTCCAGAATCTGCTTGTCAGTGATCAGTTGGCATCTGACTGGCCATGGCTAGAAAGGCTGGCACAGGCAACACTCATATGAGTTGCTCCTGAGGTTAGTACAGTGCTGAACCTCCTATTTCCTTCTACGGCTTTAACCCAACTGTTTGGCCATTCTAGTGAATGAACAGGATCTACCACCACCAATCTGCCCCACCCCCCAGCACTTCTTATGGACATCATTTTATATATTTTGCTTTTTAAACACCACCCCATCGTTGTTTATTTGTTTCCTCACATAATTTGTAAATCATCCATTCTGTATTTAGGCTGTGTTCTAGATGAATTCATTCCTCAAGGGCTAATCTCTAATGCCAGTTTCAAGACTGTTGAAACTAGGAATGGACAAGTAACCAGAGTTGGCACAAAAGGAGGCAAAGGTCCACTTAAGAGCTGCAGAGGGGTGATTCAGAGTGCAGATAAAGTGACTTTTGCATATTATTTCTCCAGATCTGTCGCCTGTTAATTGGGATGGCTAGACCGCAATAGCAGCTCCTGTCTGACGCCTCATGAAGGTTAGAAGTGGTCAAGGAAGAAAGAACAAAGATTCTTTTCATAAACAAAATGTTCTATATTTATGATTCCTAATTTCCATACAGTAGCTCTTCCCTGAGGCATGTAGAATGTAGCCATCCTGATCTATTAGAGCTGCAGTCAGGCTATTTGACCTAAAATCCTGCAATTAGGACACAAGAATATATGCTCAGTGTCACTGATGCCCAGCGGGGCCTGAGCTTCTACACAAAAACAGATTCTGTAACCAGAAAACCAAAGCAGCACAATTATTGTACAAACAAAATTGAAAGCATATTATTTTGTACACTTGTTTTGAGATTATTATTTTAGAATTTGGAAGTGTTTGCCTTTTTATTGCCATCCATTTGGAAAAGAGGATTTGCAGGACTACGAAGGAACTAGGACTTCAGCTGAGCAGCATATGGACATGTGTCTCCTGACTGTGCATGAAGCTGCAGATCAGTAGCCAGCCAAGGCGAGTCAATCAGGGAAACAGAGGCAACATCCCCCAGCCCAAAATATCATATTCATATTGAATATTTGTGAATTATCAAACTTCGGGAATATGCCAACCTCTCTTGCAGCTGCAGATACAGTTGAAAGTGTGCTTCTTGTTCCACTACATTTACTCAACACAAAAATCACTCTTGTAGAATAAGGACCCTGAATCTTGGTGAATGTATGTATTACACACTGTATTTTTTAGATTTTTAACTACTGGTGGTAACAATGCCCCTCCCTTTGGCTCCTCCGCATGTCACAGGACCTCCTACCATACTGCAAAACTACTTCCTGCAATGTCAAGTGGAGTGAGTTCAAATCTCAGTTCAGCCATGGACTTATAGAGCTGACCTTAGACCTCTCAGCCTTAATTGCTCACTGCAACATGGGAACAATAATCGCTTTTCATGAATACTTGTTGTTTGGAGGATGAGGTAAGAACTCTTTGCAAGCTTTGGAACTAATGATAGGCCACCATCTCAAAAAAGATTCCACATAATCTTCTTAGATATCTGTTTAGGCTGTCCTGGGAAGCCAGCATATATTTTGATTCCCAAAGGTGCTTCAAAGCAAAGTTGCCCTGAGTCATCTGGGCTTGGTAAATCTGTAGCAGAGTGCTTTCCTATTCTGCTTCCTTGCTGGGCCGTGCCACATTCAGCAAGGAGAAACAAAAACCTATGTAATCACTGGACCAGTTTCCAGTTTGGGACTTGTAGGGTCTCTCTAACCATCCCCAAAAATGGTTTCTGCTTTCAAATGCTCAGGAAAAGAACCTGCAGCCCCTTCAGAAAAGGCAAGCAATCAGCTAAGAATGTGGACACTGTTGCTACTCTCTTTCTTCATAGGACAGTTGTTTCTCATCAAGTGCAATATTAGCGTTGGCTGCACTGTAGTCTTAAGTAACAGATCTGGCCCTGGCCTCTAGTCATGTAAACACGCCAATTAATTCCAAAAGTACTTAGTGCTATTTTATACTTGTTTGCCCTGTTAAGACCTGTCAGAAAGAATATACGTAGGAGCATGAACACACACACACACACACACACACACACACACACACACACACACACCACCACCACCATCACAAAAATATATCATGTTCTAGTTTCCTTAGATGTGCCAATGTAGTCAAGACACTGTGGCTCCAAATAATGCTATAAATATGTTGTATAAGCAAGGCAGGAATAATAAAAAATGGGGTTTCAGAGTAGAAATCATGTTCATTCTTTAGTGTTTGCTGTGAATAAACAATGGTTCACCATAACCATGGAACCAAAAACAATGGTTTAGCATTAGAAGGACAAACTGAAACACTTGGTTCACACACTACTACCTCCTCCTCCTCCTCTGGCATGGCCATGTGGAGTCTGGGTTCTACTACTCTTTTTTAGACAAACCACAGCTTGTTTGTGACATCCAGACCAGGACAAACTGCAGTTATGCTCAACTATAGTTAGTAGAAAAAGCCAAGTTCAAACTGTACTTTTTAAGGCTAGCTTCTTTTCACAAACACACACCGGGGGGGGGGGGAGGATGGTGAGGGGATGAGGGTCAGTGCACAGGAATCAGAGGAGCATGACCCATCACCACAGCCAGAGCCCCCGCCCCCCCCGGTCTCCATGAACATGTCAGACTCTGAGGCGTAGATGCTCTAGTAATAATAATTATTATTATTTATACCCCGCCCTCCCCGGCCAGAGCTGGGCTCAGGGCAGCTAACACCAGTAAAATTACAGTAAAAACATAATTGGGGGGGGGGGGAGAGAACCAATTTAAAATGCAATTTAAAATGCAGCCTCATTTTAAAAGTAGCCCATAGATCAAAACTGTAAGGGAAGGGAAACATAAGGGTCAGGCTGAGTCCAAACCAAAGGCCAGGCAGAACAGCTCTGTCTTGCAGACCCTGCAGAAAGATGTCAAATCCTGCAGGGCCCTAGTTTCTTGTGACAAAGCATTCCACTAAGTTGGGGCCAGTAATGAAAAGGCCCTGGCCCTAGTTGAGACCAATCTACCCACCTTGCAACTTGGGAACTCCAAAATGTTGTCATTTGTGGACCTTAAGGTCCTCCACGGGGCATACCAGGAGAGGCGGTCCTGTAGGTACATGGGTCTCTAGGAGGCTGAGGCAGGCTAGACTCCCCAGCCCAGCTCACTAGCTGACCTAGGAGGAGGTGTGTCAGTGGATTAGGCTCAGGACAGGTGGGGGTCACCTGCCTTATCAAGCCCAGATGCTGCGATCAAGATTCAAGGGATAAAAGAGAAGCAGAGCTGAGGTGCTGTGTCTGGTCAACTTCTCATGTTGAATGACCACAGCTTGGTTGTCCTAAGAGCTTCACAGGACTGAACCCCTTGGATCGGCTGCAGAGGCCGACTGGCCTGACTGTTGGACTATGGACTTGGCTTTCAGTATTGAACATGGACAGTGTTTCCTGACCTGTTGGGACTACTAACATTTGCCCTTGGGACTGTATACACCAGCGGGACTGGTGGCCAGGGGTTCAGGACACATGAAGAGAGAAGAGCAGAGACAGATACGTCAACATATTTTCAGATTGCTTGGGAAGACCCACAGGAGGAGATTTAGGCAGCTGTGTGAAACAGGTCATACATACACCATTATACTTAAGTATACAAAAGAATACAGGCAATTCCACAATTGTGTGCATTTGGTATGCATAGGACCATGCACATGTGTGCCATTTTCGGCACCAGAAAGGGATCAGGGTGGGGGCAGAACTCCCCCATGCAAATGGGGAGGGAGTTGCATGTTCATAAGAGGAGCCCTGCTGGATCATTCCATGCCAATTCCCATAGTAGCCAATTGAATTCAACATTAGTAACATAAGAAGAGCCTGGTGAATCAAGCCAATACCCCATCTAGTCCAGCATCCTGTTCTTACAGTGGCCAACCAGACGCCCATGGGAAACCAGCAAGCTAGATTTGGGCACAAGAGGATTCAAGCACAAGAGCAATCTCCCCTCTGGTGGTTTCCAGCAACTGGTAAAAGAAGCCCATATGCAGAGATGAAGGCAACATTCCTCTCCCACTATTGCATCTAGACACTGAAGTCCCTAAAGATGCAGGATCCATACAGCCATCACTACTAGCAGCCCACACTTTTTTTTAAACTTGTTTAATGAGTGTAGTTGTTGTTGTTGTTGTTGTTGTTTAGTCGTTTCCAACTCTTCGTGACCCCATGGACCAGAGCACGCCAGGCACTCCTGTCTTCCACTGCCTCCCACAGTTTGGTCAAACTCCATGTTCATAGCTTCGAGAACACTGTCCCACCATCTCGTCCTCTGTCGTCCCCTTCTCCTTGTGCCCTCCATCTTTCCCAACATCAGGGTCTTTTCCAGGGAGTCTTCTCTTCTCATGAGGTGGCCAAAGTAGTAGAGCCTCAGCTTCAGGATCTGTCCTTCCAGTGAGCACTCAGGGCTGATTTCCTTCAGAATGAATAGGTTTGATCTTCTTGCAGTCCATGGGACTCTCAAGAGTCTCCTCCAGCACCATAATTCAAAAGCATCCATTCTTTGGTGATCAGCCTTCTTTATGGTCCAGCTTTCACTTCCATACGTGACTACTGGGAAAACCATAGCTTTGACTATACGGGCCTTTGTTGGCAAGGTGATATGTACTAGTGTGAGACAAATTCTGGTACCTCTCTTGAGTGGCTGGGGAAACCCAGCCAGAAGGGAGGGGAATGTATAAATAAATATATAACAACAACAACTTACCAAAAGCTTTGGCTAAAACATGTTAGACAGTCTTCACATAGTAAGTAACCAGCTTGAAACCGACCTCTTCTCACTCACCTGCTAGAGTCAAGCCCAAACTGGCATGCTAGAGTAACCTGGAAAGCTTATGTGAAGCCCAGTTTGGCGTGCAAATCCCTGGGGAGAGGCTATGGAATTTGCTGCATTTGTCTGGGTATTTTCAAAATTCAATATGGTTTCTACTCTTTAGACAATGTGATCTCCTAGATTAAATCTGCATTGAGACAACTTTCCTCTATTTCATCTCCCGCTCTGAACTACCTGAAAGATTAAGATGGAAATTGCTTTTGCTTACCTGTGTTGTTGCATCTCCATTTGTCCAAAGAGAGAATAGCTCTGGCAGGAGCCAAGAATGCAAAAGCGCTGGCTTGGAACAAAGGTAACCTGAAAGAAAGAAAAAGAGAAAAAGGAGATACCTCAAACGTTTTGTGCAGTGTCATAACTTCCATGCAGATTTTTTTCTAAGGAAAAGAAGGATCAGAAGAAGTCCTTCTTGGATGTGTTAGTATGCATTTGACGAGATTACACAAAATCTTGACTTAAATACCAATAAGATAAATGAGGGTGAGGAAGGAGTCCACATCCCAGCTTATCTGTGGACTATTTGGGGGGCTTCTGACAAGCCACAGCCACTGTTATATTACCCAATTAGCAAAATGGCAATATTAGAGTGAGCTCTCTCATGAAAGAGACAGGTAAATAATATTTTTTAATACAATCCACTCCTGGGAGTTTTTTTCTAGAAAGTGGCATGGACAGTTTAATAAATAATTTCCCCATACTGTAGTCATGTATTGATTATGCAGTAGAATTCAAAGTCCTAAATGCTCAGGCTGTGCATAGTTCAGAGGTCAGAGGAAACTGCACCAGATGGTCCAGCAGGGCTCCTTTACATGAGCTCCTTCCTCCGTGCTAAGGATCCAGATAAAAGGCAGTCTCAGTAATTGTTCCAAAATTGCTCAGTGTGGTGCTGATCACATGAAGGTTGCCTGTTCGATCCCCGTAAGGGACAGCTGCATATTCCTGCATTGCAGGGGGTTGGGCTAAATGATCCTCAGTATCCCTTCCAACTCTATGATTCTATTCATTTTTAATGTCTCTACCCACCCAAGTCCTTACAGTGTGAGGCAGGTTAGAAATCTCTTCCCCATGCCCTAGGAAGAAATAGGTTCTAGACCTAGGAGCCAACTCCTAGGGGCCATAGGGGCTTCGGCTCCCACAAAGTTGATGGGCATTCCCATTCAAATGCTGTGTGTACACTGCGTTATGTGATCAATTATGTGAGGGGGGCCTTACCTTATCTGGGCCCCCACAATATTTTATTCAAGTTGGCATGGAACCCCTGATTCTAGAGCAGATTGGTGGGGTTTTTTTGGGGGGGAGCTACAAGGGGGGAAGAGGACTAGCCAAAAGATTCCCATCCCGTTCTGCTGATAGAAGCCTTACCATCATCTGAGTGACACTGTTGATACAAACCCAATGTATTTGTGACCACAGAGAGGTGCTGTGACAACATATTAAACTTTGTGAAGTGTAATATCTGTATTATACAAGATATTTTGGCAGAATATAATTATTTATAAAGTGTACATAAACAACTCAAATTTGCACAGGCAATAAGCCGTGGCATTTGCTTTTTAAGAGCAACCCACACAATTATCCATATCAATCAAGTAAGGCCAATGCTGGAAGAAACACAAAGGAATATTCGCCTGATTTATAACAGGAGCAAAAACTGAACACTATTCTTTGCAATAGAAGAGAGGTACGCTGGGCGAATGACTCAATATCACGGGGATTTTGTTGGCTCTTGTGCTCTGCCCCTGGTAAAGTTGTTGCTCTTCTAACTCACGTACACATTACCCTTTCAAAAGCCCTCTAATTAAGTGTAGGCAATTAAATACATTCTTCAAAAGTTAGATCACTGAGTGTTTAGAATTTAGTTCCAGAAAGGGTTTCTTTCTTCTCTGTGGGGTAAAAATAAGAATCAGTCCATGTCTTTACAATACCTAAATCAAATTGCATTTAAGCCATGAGTTCACTTTTTATAGTGATTAAGGACTGATCTTTTTAGCATCTTACAGAATCTGTGACTTCTTATTCCGAGCAAATTTATTTAGGACATGTGAGACATATCAGACTTAACAAGTGCATTTCTTGCTTCTCAAGCGGTTCAGTCACAATAACCCCTTTGTCAAAAGCCTGTCAGCTAGCATGCAGCAAATACTTTCAGGTATAACCGGGGTGGGGTGGAAGGAATTAGTGCTACTTTGTTACAGGTTTTGTTACAATCAAACAGTATATACATTTTGTTAATTAACAAGCGTAAAGCATTCTAAAAATGAGGTACACAGAGAATCCAAAAGGTTTAAGAGAAAATCTGGAGATACTGTGACAGACTATTTTAAAGGCTGGAGCGTACAAACAATCTTGTATCTATTCACTTATGTTCTACTAATGCACATTTAAGAGTTCATCCAGGTTGCAAGAGCAATAATGAAGATGTTTAACAGTATTTTAGATGAACCTATGCTGGTATAAATAACTTGGATTCTTAAAATCAGAAGTAATAGCCAGAAACCATAAAAGTATTTTTGTACCAGTGGAATTTGAGCTTGCAAAATACAGAAAAGTTTGACTTAAAGAGAAAGGGGAAGATTAAAGGACTGAAGTCTGGTACAGAAGTACCATTCTCAAATTTCCTGTTCACGCTTAGGAAACCAGCTGCGTGGTGTAGATTCTTACACTCCCTCCATCTCACTTCCCCAGTCTGCTTTCATCACAATGCAGTGTGCCAGTACTGACCATGCTTAACACTGGTTTTTGCAGGGAGAAAACCAGAAGTGAGAGCTCTGTCTTCTAGTGCTTATTTTAAGGAAGATTTTTATATATGGTTGCTGTAGCCTTTGGGCTTCCTCTGCTCAGGGAAGAACTGCTTTTAAGGTTTGTAAGAATTACAGAGCAGGGCAGGGCAGTTCACAGAGAGGAGCAAGATTTCCTTTCTGGGAACTATAGCATCATGTCTTGGAAGAAACAGCAGGAACATTCTGAGCAAGTCAGGAAAAAACAAAGGACAAAGGACAAAAAATGTCCCTTAGATTGGTACAGTTGATATCTTTCTGTGGATCACTTGACATGAAACTACCGTATTTTTCGCTCTATAGGACGCACTTTTCCCCCTCCAAAAATTAAGGGGAAATATTTGTGCGTCCTATGGAGCGAATGCAGGCTCCTTGGCTTCAGCGATAGCAACGTGAAGGCTCCAAAGCGCAGAGGGAGCGCTCCCTCCACACTCCGGAGGCTACACGTTGATTCAGGGATAGCCGCCTGAAGCCTTTGGAGCGCAGCGGGACCTCTAGTTTGGGGATGGCTGCGCAAAGCCTCCGCAGGGCAGGATGAAGGCACCCCACTGTCCTGCGGAGGCTTCACAGGCTGTCCCAGAAGCCAGAACAGGGAGAGGGAGCGCTGCGCAGCGCTCCGTCTCGCTATTCTAGTTTCGGGGTTAGCGGCGCAAAGCCTCTGCAGGGCAGCAGGGTGCCTTCATCCCGCTGCCCTCCGGAGGCTTCGCGGGCTGTCCCAGAAGCCTCCGCAGGGCACGGGGATGAAGGCTCCCCATGCCCTGCAGAGGCTTTGCGCCGCTAACCCCGAAACTAGAAGCTAGAATAGCTAGAGGGAGCGCTGCGCAGTGCGCCCTCTAGCTATTCTGGCTTTTGGATAGCCCCACGAAGCCTCCGCAGGGCACGGGGATGAAGGCTCCCCGTGCCCTGCGGAGGCTTTGCGCAAAGCTAGAACAGCTATCCCAGCGGCTAGCCCAGAAGCCAGAACAGCAAGAGGCTTTCCCAGAAGCCAGATCCCTCTTGCTGTTCTGGCTTCTGGGATTCAGATTTTTTTTTTCTTGCCCCCCCCCAAAAAAACTAGGTGCGTCCTATCATCTGGTGCGTCCTATAGAGCGAAAAATACGGTAGATCATATCTACTTTAATTCAAGAAACTTGAAATTGTATTGCCCAGGGCTTGAGGTTTTTCTTTGGGAAGATTCTCTTCAATCATCTTCATTTATTTAAACAGGCTTAACTGAACTCTCCTTCTGAGCTGCTGCTATCTTACCACCCAATATTCTATTTCATATGTAAATTATGCCAAATACCTTGTTTTTGAGGGAAAGACTCCAAGACTTGATATTACTTGGAAGAACAGGTGCCATGGAAGGAGATAACAAGAGCCTAATACATTGAATTGTTAATATTATTTTAATTTTTTGTTACATTTAGGATAAATATATAGAAAGAAGTACTGGAGAAGAATTCCCTGCTACCACAAGGGATATTTTTGAGGGGTGTGGGAGTTAAATATATATTTTTGGAAAGGCACAGAGAGCAAAACTACCCACAAAACAGTGCATGCTGTCCACAACCATACTTGTATCAACTAGTTTATCCCCTCAATGCTTACAGTGAGCTGGAATCACCCCCAGTTAGCAAGGCAGAGAAGTGAATTTTAGCCTGAGAAGAGGTCAGTTGCTGTTGCTTTTGGTCCCTATTTTGGATAGCTAATGTGCCACAAATGCGCGCAGCTGGATGAGGGCCCTTTGCCCTGGTTCAGAGGCAAAGCGCATGTTTGCAAGCAGAAGGCGCCATGCTCTATCGTTAGTAGCATCTCTCGGGAAATGACCGGAAGGATGGGAAGGGCTTCTGAAGGAGTTTTTTTCAGAGAAAACCAGTGGACCAACCATCTCACTTGGCATAAGGCAGGTTCACATGATTCAGATATTTGAAATATCAGTCATGCTTTTTAAAAAAATGTTTCAGTAGCTAATTATTGTTTTAATAAATTAACATGTATACTCAGGCGGGCGACTTATTTCTAACCTACTTTTTTATTTAAGCTGCACTAATTCTTGAATCGAGGGACGCGGGTGGCGCTGTGGGTTAAACCACAAAGCCTAGGACTTGCCAATCAGAAGGTCGGCGGTTCCAATCCCCGCGACGGGGTGAGCTCCCGTTGCTCGGTCCCTGCTCCTGCCCACCTAGCAGTTCAAAAGCACGTCAAAGTCCAAGTAGATAAATAGGTACCACTCCGGTGGGAAGGTAAACGGCATTTCCGTGCGCTGCTCTGGTTTGCCAGAAGCGGCTTAGTCATGCTGGCCACATGACCCAGAAGCTGTACGCCGGCTCCCTCGGCCAATAAAGCGAGATGAGCGCCACAACCCCAGAGTCGTCCATGACTGGACCTAACGGTCAGGGGTACCGTTACCTTTAATTCTTGAATCACTGGCCAAAGTTGAACTAGTTGCTTGGGATAGGGAGAGGTGTACCTCTAAACAGTTAACAGGCAGTCAAATATCATCCTCTTAACTTACCTGCACCCAAATGTTGTTTGCAGCAAAGTTGTGATTCCAACACAGAAGAATATGGTCCCAATCAGCTGGCTAGTGGCCCACTGGTCAAATCCAACACACATGGCATCTGCTAGCAAGAAGGGCACTGCTATAGTGCCACTGAAACACGTCAGGTAATGCTGCAAATACAGAGGGTTATTTTATTTACAAACATGATATATGATTGCCTTCCGTTTGTTTATACCATTACCATTAGCTCAAGAGCATTATTTTTCAAGCGCAATATATTTCCAAATTGCTTCCAAACAACCATCAATTAACACCTGCTTATGGATAAGCAATTTCCAAAAGCAGGACTCAACTGTGAAGACACACGCCGTCTGGCAAGAGCAAAGCAGAAGTGGTGCTGCATCGTAGCACAAAGCAAACTAGAAGCGAGAAGACCACAGACAATGCAATAGGTTGTTAAAAGCCATCTGGAGAGCACAGCATCACCACTCCCTAAGGAATTAAGTTTCGATGCAGAACGTCACTTGGGATAGATTCCTGCCAAGGGTTAGGAAATGCCAGTGTAAAATAAAATCAGCAGGTATACATTATACTACCAAGAAACCTTACTGAAAAGTATTGTTTTCTGTAGTGTGGATATGGTAAACACTGGGGAGGGAGCCATAGCTCAGTTGTAAAGTGCCTGCTCTGCAAGCAGAAGGATCTCAGGTAGCTGCATTGACAGGAACTGTCCAAGACCCTGGAGAGCTGCTGACAGTGTATGAAGACTAAGAGACTGATTCTGTATAAAGACTTGGAGCAGAACCACTGCACAGAGACTATGGAAGTCTCAGACTCTCCAAGTATCCCTGTTTTCCAGGGATGTCCCTGATTTAGAGGTGCCATCCTGGTTTCTGATTTGATCCCAGAATGTCCCACTTTTCCTTAGGATGTCCCTATTTTCATTAAAGAAATGTTGGAGGGCATGGAGTTATCCAACCCCCAAGCCGTCTGAAGGCAATCCTGTATAGGGAAGTTCTTTAAATGTTGAATGATTTATTATGTTTTTGTACATGTTGGAAGCTGTCCAGAGTGCTGGGGTAACCCAATAAGATGTCTGGGGTATAAATAGTAAAATTATCATTATGGAATGGGACGTCCCTATATTCATCAGAGTAATGTTGGAGGGTATGAAGTCATTCTTAAAAAAATTAAGGATATAGAAGCATACAATTGAATGGGTCAGACAGAATCTTGGAGGTCATCCAGTTCAGTTCCCTGCCAAGTGCAGGATCTGGAACATAATTTGAAGATTGATATGTAAGATTGTAATGGAGATAATCAATGAATTGTTATCTCCATCCTTCATTTCTGCCTGATTGCAAGATTCTGGGAAACTTTCCTCTAAGGATAGCGGTGCTGTATAAGTTATAAATAGACAAACTCCCAAAGTCTTACTACATAATAAATGGCAAATGTTCCTATATATTCAAAGGGCATGGCCCTTCACTGCAAAAATGAAGAACTCAAAAGCAGTTTGTTTTTTTACAAAACAAACTGGAAAGCGTCTTTTCTTTAGAAATGCCTTGATACCAAGAGCAGAACTCCTGGGCATGGGGGAAATTGAGTTTGTGGGCCAGCAGGCTTATCAGTTTGAAAGGACCTAGTGATCCTACTGATCAGTACAGGATCTACAATTCAGAAGTCAGTGACAGACAGCCATCCAGACTTTGCCTAAATGCCTCTAGTGAAGGAGAGTCCACCAGCTGCCAAAGCAGTCTGCATCACTGCCAAACAGTTCCTAAGGTTTAGTCGGCATCTGCTTGGAAGTCCTGCCCTCTGGAGCAACAAGTAACACAGCTGTTCCACCTTACATGACAGTCCTTCAGATACTGTCATGTCCACAACTTAATCTTTTCTTCTTCAGGCTACTACACCTACCCTGGTCTTTCAACCTTTCCTCATAGGACCGGAAACAGAACTGCAAGCAAAGGATCCTTGGGTCTTTTCTCTTGAACTACACACACAGGGATCCCTTCAGCAGGACCAGATCGATGACAGTATAGTCCCTGCAGCACACAAACGAAATGGCACTTCTTTCCCAGGCTACAGGAGCAATGGGAAGTTCTGTTGCACAAGACCCAATGACTTGAATGGAAACTTTGCAAAAGCATTACTATGACCTTCCAAAGCTTCCATTTGTTTCAATAGGGCTTGTTCTGTTCTTTGGTCAGGTCTGTATCTCTCCTACTTAATGCTCTTAAATACATCTTAAGACCTGCTGCCTGAGGTAGCCACCTCATTTTGACTCCTAGTGGAGCCGCCTCTGCTTCTAAAATACCTCATTTTGGCTACAAGGCTGTGCAGACTACAGTACCAAAATTCCCAGGATCACCCGTTGGTAGAACAGCAGTACAAGATTATGGGTTGTATTTAGAATTCCCAAATTAATGCACCAAGTGCACCTAGCAATGGGGCAAATCAATGTGGACTTTTGAGGTGAAGAACTGACTATATAAGCAGTAGGACAAACATTTCCAGAGGCTCCAGAAATACTTTTGCCCTCTCCAGTGTACCAATATGCTACTGTTGCATTGAGGTACTGTGAAAGAAGAGCTGGCTTCTCACCTTCCCAGCTTCAGCAATTAAAATTCAGAGAACTAGGACCAAAGAGAAAACTGTCTGTAAGCCAACATCAGTTCTTGAAATCTTTCATTCCTGTGTTGCTTGCCTGCAGTAGTTAAGGCTTTTTTCAGCTGAGTAGGAATAACGAGAGCACCATATTTTTCTCACAATATGTACCTGTAATCCCAAGAATATGCAGAGGTACCAGGGAGGAACATCTTCAATTGTGTATATCATGTCTGTTCTTTGGGCGTCCAAGCTTCCGCTGCTATCTAGTGTCTCCGCCAGTGAACTCTGTTAAAAACAGATCAAGCAGTGGAAACAAATAATTAGTAATTAGGTATTAGAGAAGAATGCACCGGTTCAATATGCAACATGGTTACGAGAGCACATTTGACAAGATCTGTGCCCCGTTTCAAAGCAGCGTCAATACACAAACTTAAAAAGCAAGATCTTTTAGCTTTCAAGTAATCTGTTGAACTTAGTATGCAAGAGATATGTACACACACACGCTCACCCTTTCATATAAGCAACCTCTTCCCTTTGCCTACAAGCAGGGCATTATTCCCTTCTTGTAATATAACCGTGGCACATTATGCCAAAAAGATTATGATGGCCAATTGGATTACACAAACAAATAGAGCATGAGGAACACCAAATCACATATCATCAGGAAAGGGGCGTTTAAGAATAAATATAGTAATAATGGCAAACCTTGCATAAGAGACCAAGATTTCACAATTCATGGTACAAATACTACTTACTACAATGGATGTATTCCTTTCAGCACACATAGCTGAATTTTCAGTGAGTTAGACTCAAATCGGGGTTGCATTAGAATTTAGGCAAGACACAACAGGATAAAACGTTTGACCACACTTACTAGAGCAAGAGATAAAACAATGGTTCCCTTTATAGGCCCAATGTGAAACAAATCCAGCATAAAAATAAAGTTTCTAGACTGCTTAACATTTGAAAGCATCATGGTAAAAACTGCTCAAGGATCAAACATTAAGACACTGAGAAGAAGCCAAATATGCTGGTCTTTCTGTAATTGTAAGTATCAAGGCCATACATTGTCCAATATTTTTCAAGCGTTCACTGAAGTCTTTCATATTTCATAGTAATAATTTGGAAAGCCAAGAGCGCTGAGTTGGCTCCCTTGTAATTCTGGCAACTACAATGATTCTATGAATAGTAAGCAAAAATGTGAAAAATCAGCAACACTGATGGTATCCTCAGGTTTACTCATGACACATTTCTGATTCACCCCCTCATTGCTAGTTGTTCTTCTTATTCCAATGCAGGGTAAAGAATTACAGTAAATCGCCACAACCCGTCCTGTAGAATCTTGGTCTTTTGCTGGTGGATCACTATTGTGAGCCACATGGGCAATGGCCCACAACCACCTTTTGGAGAGGAAAGGAAGACAGAGAGCAGACGGAGGAGGACAGAGGAAGGAACAGATTTAGGTATTTATTTATTCTATTTATATCCTGCTCTTCCCCCAATTCAGCAAATAGACAAATACAGTGAAGCTAAACTATATACAGTGAAACTAAACACACAAACTAAAACATAGGCATCAGATTAGGAATAAAGGCATGGGTAAGCAAACTAAGGCCCGGGGGCCGGATCCAGCCCAATCGCCTCCTCAATCCGGCCCACAGACGGTCCGGGAATCAGCGTGTTTTTACATGAGTAGAATGTGTCCTTTTATTTAAAATGAATCTCTGGGGCCTGCCTGGTGTTTTTTCATGAGTAGAATGTATGCTTTTATTTAAAATGCATCTCTGGGTTATTTGTGGGGCATAGGAATTTGTTCCTTTTTTCCCCTTTTCAAAATATAGTCCGGCCCCCACAAGGTCTGAGGGACAGTGGACCGGCCCCCTGCTGGAAAAGTTTGCTGACCCCTGAATAAAAGGGTCTAAAAGGTCTGAAGTAGTTGTTCAGCTTACATCAGTGGTTCCCAAAGAGGGTAGTAGCATCCCTTGGGGGCCAGTGGGATCACTCAGTGGCTACTAAGAGGCAGAGGGGTGCCAGAAGTGTAAACGACTATCAGACTGGCCACACTGGATCAAGTCCATCAGTTTTGTTGAATTAATTACAGTAAATACAGTAAACAGTTTAAATTGGATTCTGAATAAATGAACAACTGGTTGTTACTGTTTCGAATTTCACTGTGTTTTTCTCTTCTTTATTGGGTTGTGCAAACCGCCCTTCTGAATAATGCTTTTTATAGGGTAGCAGGTACTGGAGATGAATTTATGGAACCAAGGGGGCGGTGGCCCAAAAAATGTTTGGGAACCACTGGCCTAGCTCTAGCCACAGAAGTCATTTTAAATATTTGTTAAGAGATACTTTTTATTGGCCACAGCCAGGGGGATGTTTTCAATTTACCAATCTCAGTGGAAAGAAGGGCTTATATAACTACCATGCTGACTTGAATCCATATTTGGCTGATTATTTATATTTGGTTGTTGAACAGGAGACCCAAAATTAATCCTTTTTTCTAAAAAAAAATGTTTAGGGGTACTCTCATTTTCCTACTCATATTGAAAAACTGCCCCTCAATAAGGCCAAACTTGGGTTCACAAAATGCTTAAGGGTATGCGAACCCCTGCGTCCCCCCAGAAAAAAGCACTGCCCCAAACCAAACCCATTTACTCGTCAATGTTGTGTTTAGTATCAGAGAGAATAATTGAAACTATGATGAAGCAGGTGAATTTTTATTTCCACTCCAGTGCCGATTTAGTAACAAAACACATACTTCTGTAGAAGGCATTGGAGAGTTCCTTTGTTTTGTTTTGACGGGAACTTTAAGTTCTCCCTGTGGTTGTGATTTCAACCATGACAACTCAACCCTGAGCACAGCATGGCTGACATCAGTTGAACTGAATGAGATGCTAATGAAGGAAAACGGCTTGTTATGCAGGATAGTTACACCTAGTTGTACTAATGCCAGATTTCTCAAAGTAGCATGTGGCAGGGAGCAGGCAAGATCTGTGGAACACTCCTCACAGAGCTCCTGCCTATAGGGAGGTTCTCCCATTCTCCCTCTTCTGGGACACAGTCACTGACAGCGAGACTGGTGGTGAGAGAGGGGGGTGCAGAAGGCTATGTTCTTAATGCCTTTCAACTACCATGCCTTCTCACAGGACTCCTTTTGTATGTAGAGAAGAAGAGAGGTGTGGTTGAAGGCAAACATCCATGAGTGGGACGTCACAGACCTGATGGAAGCTGTTCCAACTTGCCAAAGATCAAACAAACAAAGCAGAATTTGGGGTTGTGTGATGACAGAAGAGCCTCATTCAAAAAGGGATGTACGTTTATTGTATTTGGAAACGGCTCTACAGTTAAACTTATGAGAATGCAGAATGTATTTCAAGGCTACACCCTTCTAAGGGAGCAGTAGGAAGAAGACAGAAAGAAGCTTGGCTCATCCCAACACATGGCTCAAAAATGCCAACAACATTTTCCCAAAAATAACTGATCAAGAACTAGGCTCTCATAACTCATGCAGTGTAGCCTAAGGGGTAAAAGCAACCTAAATAAACACTTTCAAGAGAAGCTCTAGCACAGTCTTCAGCAAACATTTCTTCAGTGCTGAATAATCAGGAAAACTAAAAGAAGAGGGGATCAAGACCATACGCAACCCATAACTTAAAGCTTCCTCAGGAAGGGTTTGAGAAGCAGGAATTCCAGGAGACCTAGAGCACTATTTACCAATTCAGTGTAAAGGAGCACAGAACCTTTGCAGTCTATCTTACAGCCCACCCAGGATGCACATTTTGGTTGAAACAAGACAGGAGGAAGAACTCAAGCCCCCTCCCCAAAAGAAAATCCTTTAGGGAGTTCTGATTCTCATTCTGAGGACAATATCTTAGGTCCTAAGAGAAGGTAAGAAAATTAGCAAAAGTACATTTCCTACCACCCCCTCCAAGCTTTCCCCAGTGCTTCCCTAGAAGGTCTAGCACTCCCCATGAACAACATGGGATGAAGCAAGGCTACCGGGGGAGGGGAAGAAATCAAACAAAATCAGACGTGGATCCTAAAGTAGCACAGGGAAGGTTTTCTATCCCCATCTCTCTCTTGCAGTCCCCACACCTCATCCATATAATTCAGGCTGGTCTCCCAACATGCTCCCCACCTGCCCGAGGCTTTTCAGGGAGGAGGGCAAGATGTCAAACTTCCCTTCTGTGAACTTGCTTAAGATTTTAGGATCCTAGCCTATGGCTGTTTCGGGAGCTCTGCTGAAGATGGGAACACAAAAGTGGCTTGGTTTGCACATAATTGTTCAAACTCTGCCCAGTGGCTTAACTTTATTATGTTTGGTCTAAAGCCAGGGTTTGTCGTTGGCTCAGGAACCTGGGTGTGCTTTCGTATAAGGCTTTGTGTTACATGCAAACCCATCACCCTTCCTTCACCATGGTTTCTTTGGACCCCTCAGATGGTAACCAAGATACAAAGAGCAGATGAAAAAACAAAACAAACTTTTGAAAAGCAAGCCATGGTTTGTTTGATCATCTGTGGGACAACTCATAGGTGCTTTGCGCTTTGTTAAACAAACTCTGTGCGTAACAGGCTAATGACATGCGTTTTCTAAACCATTTTCAAGAACATTTTGCACTTGTCTAAAACCAATGGAGATCCAAGTTAGCATGCTTGACGAAACCTTTTCTTTTACGTAAACAAAGTTTAAACTTTAAAGTCAATGAAACTTAGAGTGATGTGTTAATTTTATCTGTTGTCGAAATATCTGAATTAGAAGCAAAGAGCATTAATTTAGCAAGCAGTTGTACAGAAGCAAAATAGCGTTAGTTATGCTACATAAAAACAGCATGAAGACGGGTTTCTACAGCTTTTCTGTGACCCCCACATTTGCTGAGACCCGCCCCCCCCCACTCCCAGTAGCCAAAAGTAACTGAACTAAATTGTTGGAAACTGTTTTACTGGAAAGCATGTAAATATTTTAAGGCATGACAGTTTAATAGTGTGCACTTCCTTTATATTTAGATATTAAGTGATTTTTTAAAACAAAGTATCAGATTCTAATCAGGTGTGCGTGTAAATCTCAGTTCCGTAGAGACACTTGAAGAAAAAAGTAGTTACAACTTTGATTTGTCAGTCTGACTAGCACTGTACCCATTGCTGTTGCCCAATTTTACTTGTAATACATAAGCCTGCTAATTAATTTTATGAAAACAATGCCTTTCTAAAACTGGATATTTCCTGCATGAAAAATGCAGCAGTTTCCTACTCTTCCTCACATCACAGGGAACAAGCAGGCTTGTGTAGGAAGAGCTGATGAGTGATAAGATGTGGGAGACCTTTGTTCAAAATAAGAATGATAACATAAATCTATCACAAAGGCAGCAGACCCAGCATTAAGGTAGCAGCTGCAGTATCAGCAGATGTGCCGCTTCTGTTCTACGAGTCAGAGTGAAGACCAAGCAAATATATTACTTAACCGATATCAGATATTCAAAATATGTGTCTTGGAATCCGGAGTCCAGTAACCCAGTTGTATAACTTTATCCTATTAGTTACACATGCTGCAGTTGTCTAATCCCCTTACGATTGCCACCACCTACAATCCTGGAAGTCTAGGTGGTCCAACTTTGGCACCGTTTCCCCTGCATCTCCCTGGCTGCCAACATTAATCTCTGAAACAAAGGTGGCATTAAAAACAGAAACGCTCAGTCATTTTGCCTTCTTGAATAAGCTCAGTGTTTATAGCTGGACTCTGGAAAAAGGAGGTTTGTGCAACAAGACAACTGCAGCTATAGGAAAACTGATTATCAAAACATCTACTTCAGCCCACACAAATGAGGGAAATGATGTACAATCCTAAAATCCACTGGTAAATTATGAAGGCCCAAAACATGAAAATGTTCAAGTACAGTCTTTCCAACAGATGCTTTCACTTCAAGAATTATCAATGTTCCCTTAATCAAAGAAACCTGTCTTTAACACTTCATCTAAATTATGGAAGGATAGAAAATAAGGGGAATTAAATTAGTTAAAAGGTAATCAGTGATAATGCCCCTCCCCCATTTTTTCCATCCTATTTACTGTATCTTTTCTCTAACTCAAACTGCAAATTTCAAAGCATTTATAAACTCATTAAAAAGCAAAGGGGGTGGGAACGTGATGCTGAAACTCCCCCATCTAATACTATCTTTATATAGAATAAAGAAAGCTGATTCTCAGCTTATTTTTTCCTTTTAAATGTAATTTTGCAGATCATGTAAGATCAAAAAGGGCAACTTGTAGTTCCAAAAGATTCTTTATGAATCCAGCAGGCCTTGAGGGAAACCAGATAATCTTACCTCTCATTTTAAATATTGCAACAAGGAATTGCAGAGAGGGAAGTGTGTGATGGCAAAAAATCAATTTATTAAGGTTCAGGGGGGAAAGTTCTGTGAAATGAAATTTGCCTCCTTGTTTTTTATATTTCCCTGTCTTGCTGAAATATTTCCCAGTCTGCAAAAACCTGAATACGGCAAAGTAAATTTCTTTGGTAGACGACACAAGCTGCTTAATTAATTTTGTAAGCAGAATTTATGGGTTTTACTGTTATCTAAAGACATTGCCTTGAAGTCTTAACAAAAGACATGGATAATGTCAGGGAACCACAAGAAAGACAAAGAACAAGCAAAATTAGTAGAAATGTCAAACTGAGAACAAGAGGAGAGTGAAGAGCTTCCACAGGATTGTCAAGGTCTCTTCATAACTGCTTGTCAGGATACTGATTACTGAATCCAGGGTGTGTCCCTTGAGAAACCATACCTTCTACTGATGGATATTGTTAGTGGGATGGGAAAAGCACTGTCTGTAAATGTTTGGCAGACTGTGCCATACAACCAACCATCACATGGTAATAAGAATTATGCAATAAACAGGATTTCATGAATCAGATTTATTGTTCATCATGATCAACCTAGACTATGCAACAATGCTGCTCCACACTTTATCTTTCATTTTGAGTTAGTGGTAGCAGTGAACTTTTTTCCAGCTGTGCTGCCTGCCACAAGCCAGAGAAGATACAAGAAGGTTATGAACAAACAGATAAATTTCTGTAACCTTAAAACACCATTACAGTCTCCACCTTGATTCTCCAGGCAATTCCCCATCATCTCCACACACTACCAGCACTCAAGCTCTCCTCCTGGCAGTCACTGAGTTACCTTCCCATGGCTTCCCTCCAAAAATACTCCAAGTGTTCACCTGGAGATCACCCCAGTGTGTGTGAAGCATCCCGAGCTGAGCAAAGGAGTAACTTTGGCTGCACCAGAGCCAATCTTAGAATCTACTCCAGAAAGGTACCTTTTCAGCAATTCCATTTTCAGTTGTATAGATTGCCATAAGCTCTGTATCTTCCGTATCTTGATCGCCACTTGATGTAGCTCCACCATTCATTACAACCTATGAAAAAGAAAAAAGGAATTAATACATAAAAATAGTTACTATAGATTTTCAAATATATGTATCCTCTAGGGCAAGCGCAGGAATTATTATTCTCAATGAAGAGCGCAACATTTTCAACATACTGAATTCATCGAGAGCCAACTCCCATCAGCTTGAGCCAGCTGATGTACAAGCAAAAGAAAGTGCAGGTAAAAGCACTTGCTGCTGCAGCATGCAGCTCTCTTCATGCCACATAGTCACATGAGCCTCCGAGGAAGGGAGGCTGGCTGGAAGAGACAGAGAGAGCTGGCTGCTGGTGCTGCAGCAAGTGTGCCCAGCACTTTGACTTGTGCAATGTTTATTTTTCTTTGAAGGCCTTTGGCCATTTCATAAAGGAAAAGAAGATAAGCACTGTCCCATCCCCACCGGCCCAAAACCAGACAAAATATTATCTGAACTTCACCTCACCGATTTTTAGGGCATGTTTGGGTTTACTCCCCTCCCTGAACCGGGGATGGAGGAGCTATTGAAAGACTTGGCACAGTACTAGACAGAACAGGAATACTGCAGCATAAGCACAGGACCCGTCAACAGTATTTTATCAATTTAAAGAGATATACACATTATGCCACAACAGGAAACAAAATGTACACATTAGAAAGACATCAGCCCCTGTGACTTAATATAAACAGCATTGGTATGGAAACAGTGACTGTAACAGCAGACTAGAAACCCTCTGGTCCAGTCTTACACAGGGCAGAACAGAGGTGGAACAACCCCACTATTCAAATACTGGAAATGACAATTAGACTAACAAATAACCATGGTCAGCAAGTTCATGTTTCCATGTTGCAACGAACCAATGTCAAGATATCATCAAATGATGAATTGCATTACTTGAAAGAGGTTTGGTAACCTGTGGCTAAATTGTCATAATCATCATCAGCATTTGCATGCAATAGTTCAAAGCCTATCTAGTCAACTGTACTCAAAGAGTAAGAGTCCAATTGCTTGAGCAATCTAATCAGTGTACACAACACTTGTACCTGCATTCTGAACAAAGTCATTCATACAGAGCCCTAAAATTCATTTCTAAACCATGGAACTATTTTTTCTTAGTCGCCTCTCCATACTAAAAATACATTCAGAGCTCTTTCTTTCTGAAGATTCAGATTAGCAAGATCGCTTTTACAACAAATATGACTTTTACAACCAACTTCTACTCCAGAAATAAAGATCAGTAAAGCTTTCTGTGAAAGGCATATCACAAGTCACCACTGACCCATGCTATTTTCAAAGTTGTGCTATTGTAAAATGCATTTTCCACACAATGGGAGTTTTTGACTGGACCTCATGGGGCACACTTTGGAGAATCAGTGTCTAGAAATACCTCGCTGAGAACGATGATTGAAGCAGAAGCAGATATTATGGCCAAGCTTGTGATTACATTGTGCCACCACAGGGAAGCAAGGCAACTTTTTGGAGTATGCAACTTACTGGTAGTGTGAAGAAAGCAGGATGCTTGGATTCATCCTCATATTTGCCCTCTGTTGGACTTCCAGTTTCAACTGACTTAGACGTGGTGTTCTTGCCAATTCCCATTGTTTCCCACAATGCTCTAAAATTCACGTAGTCACTAAGTTATTAGTACGGGGATAGGGTTTTCAATTAAAAACTAGGGCACCTCAGGAAGTCAGAAGAGCATCACAGGAGTTCACAACGGAGCATGAGGTCCTGTAAGTAACATGTGCTTCTATGGCACCTAGAAATAAAGAAATGAAACACCAGTAAAAAATTTGCAATACAATTCCACAAGACATTTGCTGCAGTGTATAAACCTGACCGAGAATCCAGGTTTTATGACAAGTTAATTACATTGAAAATTTCAACCAATGTCCAAGGATGCCCTAAAGAAGCCAGCCACAGTCTCTCCCCTCTTCGCAACATAGCAGAAAAATCCCTCAAGCCTATTTGATTCTGGTGACAGGAATCTTGAAAGAGACATTCAGCCCTTTTCAAGGCTGACCTGCCCCAGTTCTTCCTTAAAACTCAAAATAAAGTTTTACCACTTACTTTTCATCCCCTGCCTACTGAAACTAACCCTGAGTTTCAAACTGCATATATTCGTTCCCTTTTAGCCATACTCCCACCTTCCTCCTCTCCTTCTACTTCACCCTTCATCAACCTGGTACCCTCCAGATGCTTAGGGCTCAACTCACATGAGCCCCAGCCAGCACAGTCATAGAATGTCAGGGCTGATGGCAGCTGTAGTCTAAAACAGCTGGAGGGTACCAGACTGGGGAACACTGCTCTATTGCCTCCCCACTGAGGAATTTCAGATGATAAACTGCAAAGGTCCCTGTCCTACCATCTGACACCATAGTCTGAAGCACCACACCTACTGAGTGATGGTGCTGTTTACATAAATAAAGGCAAAACAACAACAAAAAACCTTGCCTACGCACTTGGTTGTAGGTAAACCTTTCAAAAAAGCACACACAAACACACACATTATGACAATTTAAAGCTGGTCACAATAAAAAAATGGATCTAATCAAAAGTACAGATGTGAACGCAGATCAAATTTCAGTCTGAAACTGGGGTTAATAAAATTAAAGCTGTGTAAAGACTGCCTTTGATAAATGAACAAGGATGATTTAATTCACACACAAAATAACTGCGCAAACTCAGATTTAAACAATCAAAATGTCCAAAGATGTTCCAAAAACAAACCAGTGCTCCATCCATCTGCAGTTAGTATTCTTGGGTATGTCCTTTAAGTTCACATACTCATTTTTAGGCTACTCCAAAACCCTTTTCTATAAAGGGACATGACTTGCAAAATGTCCAGAGATGTTTGCCTCTGTTGACAACTCACTTTACACAGTCTCTTACATCTTGTTTTTTGCATGAGTGAATTAACCAACTCCCTTTACTATCCGACTTCTGTGCAATAATGCTTCTACTTTAGAACCACTGAAGTTAAAACACTTAATATGTGTTCTAACTTAATATGAGGCTAACATTCATCTAAAATACTGAGAGCATGGACTGTGTGTTAAAAGTCATATAGCAATACAGGAGATATGGAACATACAAGTGGCTTTTTGGAAATTGGGATGCTACCATTCTATGACTCAATGATAAGGCAGGTGGCACATGGAACAGTTTTGGGGAAATCATCTTCCTTTAGCATAAGGCTGTTTGGAATATATATTGCTGTGAAGGTAAAGGGAGCAAGAGAGAAATGAAAGACTGGGAAGACCAGGCTTTCAATATGTTAGTCGCATGGGGAGCAAATGAATTGTTAAGAGAGTCCACTTTTAAATGACCTGGGGACAATAACAAAGGCTCTCTCCTTTAGCTCACTTCTATATAAGTTGAGACACAAACAAAGGGCGCTTCAGTTCCTTCCTCTCCAGAGAAGCAAAACAAAGGCAGACTGGTGGTGGCGGCATGCACATTGGGTGGGCAAGTTAAAGAGCATTTTGCCTTTGCATGAGCAGTTGAGGGACAGAGGAAGTAGAAAAACCCGGGGATAGATCAGGGGTCCTCAAAGTGGGCAGTACCACCCCCTGGGGGGCAGTGAGATTACACAGTGGGGTGCTATGAGGCAAGGGGGTGCTAGAGGTGTAAATGACTATCAGACCTTGAAAAGCTGGTATCACTGGATCAATCAATTTTGCTGAATTAAAGTAAATAGTTTTAATTGGATTTTGAATTAAATATGCAACTAATCATTGCCGTTTTGAATTTTATTGTGTTATTTTCTTCCTTAGTGGTTAACATAAACTGTTATGTTCAATCAATCAATCAACCTTTATGGGCATATAGAGAAGACTGGAATATATTAATCGAAACATAAAATTGGCATCTGTTCACAGGAGGAGATGCTTTAAGATAAAACTATACAGGCCTAGTAAGGTTAAAAAGTACCACTCAGGTCTTATGACGACGTAGTTTCATGGCATGGGTAGGCAAACTAAGGCCCGGGGGCCGGATCCGGCCCAATCGCGTTCTAAATCCGGCCTGCGGTCTGGGAATCAGCATGTTTTTACATGAGTAGAATGTGTCCTTTAATTTAAAATGCATCTCTGTGTTATTTGTGGGGCTTGCTTGGTGTTTTTACATGAATAGAATGTGTGCTTTTATTTAAAATGCATCTCTGAGTTATTTGTGGAGCATAGGAATTCGTTCAAAATTTTTTTTCCAAAATATAGTCTGCCCTGCCCCCCTCCCACAAGGTCTGAGGCACAGTGGACTGGCCCCCTGCTGAAAAAGTTTGCTGACCCCTGTTTCATGGCATTGCTCAGATATTCTCCTACTTCCTCCATATGATCATGCTGGCAGCTATTCAATAAAAAGGAAACCCTGTAGGAGTCAGAACAATTTAACCTCTCCTTCAGCAGGGGGCTCAAACATTTGTGGCGGATTACTGCATAAAAGGGACATTAGAACAAGACATGTGCAATGGTCTTGACCGATCCTACACTGCAAGGACAATACGTCTCTGAATATGGAATTTAGTGTTATGCCGTGTGTTATACTAAATAATCTTTTTATAGGGTAGGGGCACTGGGGATGAGTTTATGGAAATGGGGGGGTGTGCGGTGGTGGAGGCCCTAAAATTCTTGGGAACCACTAGGCTACAGGCAGTGTTGGGGGCCACATGAAATGATTGGACTAAACTCCTGGGATACCAATTATTCCTTCCTCAGTCTAAATTCCTCCTCAAACAAAAAGGGTATGATCAACCATATTATCGTGTGTTACAACAACTTTGCTCTCAGGTTTTTGCCGTTCTTTTAAGTCCCATGACTCATTTCCCTCCAAAGAATGGCAGGTAGCCAACAAGCACGTTCTGCTCCAGCTCTGAAATTCTATCAGTGGACACCTGCAGTTTAAAAGCAGCTAACATAAGTTGTGCTCGACTCCAAGAAAAAGCATATGATAAATCATGAAGCCAGAAACAGCAATAATACAAAATGCTTTCATAAAAAAGGCAATCAAGAGTATTACACTGATCTTCCTTCGTGTTGGCTTAAAAAATTAGCCTGTAGCATTTTTAGCCACATTCCTGAGGCGAAAGGCAATGAATGGCCTTTGAGAAATCACCATGAGAAACAAATCCCTCTATAATCTCACAAAAATTTCCTAACAAAATAAAGACTGTTTCCTTTCTTTTCTCAAAAGCTTGCCTAGAAAGAATGATTACAGGCACATTTTAAAACCAGAAATAGGCAAGGAGGGCAAGGGAGAGGGTGGTGGAAAAATGATCCTAGAAGGCACAGAATGGCCTGCAAACCAAGTCAATGCAGCCCACCAGAAACTCAGTAAACCCACCCCACCCTGTCTCGGTAGCCTACCAAGGCTGTCTGTCAAATACCTGTCAGAGACATTCTGCTGCAGAAAGACCTGGATTCAGGCTGGTGGGCTGTGAAGGCCTGCAGGAAGGAAACATCACGCTTGCTAGAATCTAATTCAACCCATGCATTCAAGATAGCTGCCTCCAGCTTCTGCTTTCCATTTTCACAACAGCGGAAGGCCCAGCTAGTTATGTAAACTAGAAATGCTTCATAATTATATTTCTGCTTTCTGACCTGACCTGAAGGGTGGAAAAAACATGCTGGCACAGCACTCTGCAACAAATTATTGGGAGACAACAAACCTTTCTTTTAAGGTGGGGAAATAAGATGGAAATAAGTGAAAATCAGATTGGCTAAGAGACTGACATCAATATCAAAAGATTGGCCAGCAGGCCAGGAACATTTTGGAAAAAAATTCACAGACTGTCCTGATTAGCAAAACAATAATGCTTTTAAGCATTTTGAACAAGTGAAGCAGATAATTACTGTATTTGGGCAGAGTTTTGATTAGCCAGAATAGTTAGCCAGCAGACCAATGCTTGGCAGAGCCCCAGTTTTGCACAAAAGACAATTCCCAATTCATTACAGGACAGCAGCTTCTGAGTCTCTATTTGGCACCTGTCAGACCAGTGATACCAAATAAGCCTTCGTTCTCTCCCAGTGGAAAAAAAGGGTTGCAGAAAGATGGATGCAAGAAATTTGGATGCGTCATTGATAAGATACAAGCTTGCTGGCCTTTCCACAGTAGTCGTATCAACTGGGAAATTCTACTTGGACAGGCTGAAGTCATAATCATCCATGAAGCTGAGATAAAGAAAGCATTTCTAGCAACACAACTTACCAATGAAACTGGGTGAATAGCTGGTTCACACATTTCCCTCATAACAAGGGAGCGCAAAGATTCAAACTCAATATAGAAAGAATGGAACTAACACGGGGTGGATGTGGAGGTCAGGATAGGGGGGAAAGGCTGTGAATCCCTCTAATTAATTTATAAAGCTTGTTCGTGGCTTATCCGTAAAAAAAAGAAGTTACGTACATACAAGAAACAATAGATAGCACATCTAATAGCACTTTGATGTGCTGAGAGTGATTTACCAGATGGCATTGGGCACAGAAGAAGTGTTACATGCCTCCACTTCCTCCTCACCACACTCTCATTCTCATTCTCACTCTCTGCTCTTCCCCTTTGGGCTTTGACAAGAAGCACCTGGGAATCACTAAATACCATGAATCCTCAAGGCTGTGCAGAAGACAGATGACGAGAAGCTCAAGTCTCTCACAGAGGGCAATGTGGGATATTGTGGAGGTACTGTGGGATGATGGAAACTTACAATATTCAATAACCATCAACAGTAGTCCAACAGACACATTCAGGACATTCCTGGTCAAGACCAAGTCATTCAGGGGTGGGGGATTGTTGTTTATTAAACTCACCATCACCATCTATTTTCATTATATGCACAGCACACTGCATCTATACCACAATTCATGTACAGTGGTATCTTGGTTCTCAACCTTAATCCGTTCTGGGAGTCTATTCGACTCCCACAACCGCTTGAAAAGCAAGGCGCAGCTTCTGATTGGCTGCAGGAGCTTCCTGCACTCAAGCGGAAGCCACATCGGACGTTCGGCTTCCAAAAAACATTCGCAAACTGGAACACCAACTTCCAGGTTTGCAGAATTCGGGAGCTGATTCATTCGACAACTAAGCTGTTCAGGAACCGAGGTACCATTGTGTATATATATGTATATACAGTGGTACCTCGATTTACGAACGTAATCCGTTCTAGAAGTCCATGCTTAAACCGAAATCGTTCTTAAACCGAGGCGTGCTTTCCCTAATGAGGCCTCCCACCGCCAGTGCCCTTCCACCATTCGGATTCCATTCTTAGACCAAAGTAAAGTTGACAAACTGGGACACTACTTCCAGTTTTGCAGAGTTCATAAACCGCATAATTCGTAAACAGGGCTGTTCTTAAACTGAGGTACCACTGTACACACACACACAAAAAAAGTGCAGAGTGTTAAGTTCATCTTTCCTGAACTGATGCCTTCCATATGTTTTGGATTATAAAAGCCACCATCCCTGACCACTGGCCATACTGGCTAAGACCAGTGTTGGAAACTCAGTTATATAAGCTAATTGCCAAATGCCACCTTAAACTTAGGTTATGGTCACCACAATGGAATGTCTAGGCGCCGCCCCCCCAATTGATGATGATGATGATTTTCATTTCTATACTATATATTTTAAAGAAAAAACTCAAAGTGGTTTACAACAAATACAACAACCCAGAATAAAACAAATTCAAGCTTCAAGGAAATCAAGGGGTCAGCATGGAACTCTTCAGTAGGAATTTCTACCAACTTTGTGCACCAACCCAAAAAAGCCTTTCTGTGTGTTCCTATCAGCCATGCCTCAGATGGGGGCAGGACACATACATGTAAAAGGGCCTCTTCTGATTACTTTTAAGTCCACGTATGATCACAAGATGGTCAGCCCAAAATGTTATGCTTGTAGGTTTGTGCTGTTAGGTAGAGGTGGCACTCAGGGTCAAATACCTTGCACTGGGGCATGTCTCTGCTTTGTCTCCATCGAATCCCAATGTTCACTTTAACTGTGGTGGTTACTGTTGCTAGTGCAGCACCATGCTGTACATGGAGCAAGCTCTCTCTCTCAATCTCTCTCTCTCTCTCTCTCTCTCTCTCTCTCTCTCTCTCACACACACACACACACACACACACACACACAGAGCGCTGGCATTCACAATACCAACAGTTTTAGGTAAAGGTAAAGGGTCCAGTCGTGGCTGACTCTGGGGTTGCAGTGCTCATCTTGCTTTATTGGCCGAGGGAGCCAGTGTACAGCTTCCGGGTCATGTGGCCAGCATGACTAAGCCGCTTCTGGCGAACCAGAGCAGCGCACGGAAACGCCGTTTACCTTCCCACCGGAGCGGTACCTATTTATCTACTTGCACTTTGATGTGCTTTCGAACTGCTAGGTTGGCAGGAGCAGGGACCGAGCAACGGGAGCTCACCCCGTCATGGGGATTCAAACCGCTGACCTTCTGATCGGCAAGTCCTAGGCTCTATGGTTTAACCCACAGCGCCACCTGCGTCCCTTACCAACAGTTCAAGCATATCCAATTCATGGTTTCTGAAAATAGCTGTGCTTGAGCAATGCCCTGCCTTCAGTTTGTGACAGCAAAAATATGTCCATTCAGAATGAAAATGCATATTTTAAATTTAAATTCCTGCTCTAATTGTTACATGATCTCCTGAAAAGTGAAAGGAATTGTTCTTGCTTGGTGTTCATACATACTGCCACTTTTTTGTCTGGATCACAAAAAATAACGAAGCAGGGGGGGGGGGTTAAGTAGCTGTTTTCTCCTGAACAAAGCATTTCAATTCACCTCTCAAGCCAAGCAATAAAGATACAAAATACATAATGATTTTTGTGATTGGTTATTTCTCAAGAAAACTAATATGCAGTCATTCCTTTCTATAGGTAGAGGACTGTGGCATAGAAAGACTATTTTTACAAAGTTTTATCTATTTCTCTTCACACCCACCTAATCTCCAAAACTGAAAGCTTTATTCTGAACTACATTTTCCTCATCAGAAACAGACACTCCAGTTTAGTCTGTTCAAAGCATTTCACATACATTATCTTGTAAACTTTGATTCATATTATTGCCCCCAAGACGCAGATTAGATAGCTAATACTGGATAACGACAAGCTGGAAGGTGTGCAGAGGATGACAACCAAGATGGTCAACGGTCTGGGAACCAAGTCTTAGGAGGAATGGTTGAGGGAGTTGGGAATGTTTATCCTGGAAGAGAGGAGACGGAGGAGAGATATGATAGCCCTTTTCAGATATCTAAAGGGTTGCTACACAGAAGATCGGGCAACCTCTGGAGGGTAGGGCTCAAACTACAGTGGTACCTCGGGTTACATACGCTTCAGGTTACAGACTCCGCTAACCCAGAAATAGTGCTTCAGGTTAAGAATTTTGCTTCAGGATGAGAACAGAAATTGTGCTCCAGCGGCGCAGCAGCAGCAGGAGGCCCCATTAGCTAAAGTGGTGCTTCAGGTTAAGAACAGTTTCAGGTTAAGAACAGACCTCTGGAACGAATTAAGTACTTAACCCGAGGTACCACTGTAATGGTTTCAAGCTATAAGAAAGAAGACACCAACTAAACATCAGGAAGAACTGTCTGATAGTAAGAGCTGTTTGACAGTGAAACAGACTCTCTCAGAAGGGGTGGACTCCCTTCACTGGAGGATTTGAAGCAATCGTTGGGTGGCCATCTGTCATGGGTGCTTTAGTTGAGGGTTGGACTAGATGACCCTTGGGGTCCCTTCCAACTTTACAATTCTATGATTCTATGACAATGTAGTTTCTGCCTAAGGCCATTTAGTCAGTTCATGGCCATGTCAAGTTTCAAAACAAGCCAGACACTATGCAACCCCACCCCTACTAACAATACACTTAAAATAGTTTTAAGATTTAGTCTGGATTCATTTATCTCAGGACACAGAAATACACTGACACTTCTAACTTCTTGATAATTTGGATTTTCATAACTTGAAGAGGGGAGAAACTTCAAGTTATGAAAATTCAAATTTTCAAGTGGTAATATTTTCAAGACCAAAACTTCAGCATATAACCCATATAGATTCTCTAGCTGAACTTCTCGTACATTAGCTACAACTTTCAGCCAGTTAATGACTATCTTACCTCAAGATACCAGGGCAGATAGCAGAGTCTCTGTGGAATAGTTTCGCCTGCTTCCTACGAGCAGCTGCCAGCTGTAGCGATCATACTAGCCCCACAAGCACCATGCAGAAGGATTTATATTCCATATATTGTATAACTGTACTTCATCCTATCAGAGTAAGTGCTTATACATTACACAACTGTTAAAAAATACCAAGACACACCACATGGTCACATGGTGTTACTACATGCCTCTGACATAACTAGAAACCTTGAGTAAATATTACAGTAGCAATCCCTTTAAACAGTACTTGGCTTCGGCAAACCAAGCTTAAAAAGGAAAATGCAGACTGCATCTGTAATCATCAGTTGTTCTACATATTGTGAAATATGTATGCAAAGCCCCTTGAAGGTGTGAAACCAAGTCCTTTAAAATCTGAATGCCCAGTTCTGAAAAACTATTGTCAGACTGGCAAATTATTCTGGTTCACCCACTTCTATTATCAGTTACAGATATGTAGAGCAATCCATGAAGTTTACTGTTGAAAATATAGGTCATGAGAAAAAAATTAGTCATCAAGTTCCATAAGACATCGTTCTAACAATCTATCATGATATTGCAAAAAACATGTGGCGCAATTTGGCCACAACAAAAGCATAAGCACCGACTTTTGCAATTATGCCTCATCTACCATAAGCTGGGATGCAATTTTCTGCCACAGTGGCAAAGGTTTGCTCAAGTTACAAGCTGTGCTAAAGAATCTGCTCCAAAGTGCTATTAGAGAAAGGTAAAGTCACAGATGTGGGGAAACCTTTGTATGCACCCAACTGTTTCCCCACTCATTTCAGGAAATTCTCTATTATTATTATTATTATTATTATTATTATTATTATTATTATTATTACTACTACTATACCACCCTTCATCATAACATCTCAGGGCAGTTCACAGAATAAAATAGAGCATAAAAACAAGTAAATAAGTAAAACAAAACAGCAAAACAATAATCCCCCTTCCCACAGACACATTTAAAAGGCTGTAGAATATTTATCAGCAAGCAACTTAATAACTAATCTCATTTAGTACCATCAAGTATAATAACTATATATTTATGTAAAATATATAAATATAAAATAAAGTTATGACATAAGATTACTGTAGACAACTGGAAAATTGTGTGCAGTTCTGGTTGCCTCACCTAAAAAAGGGTATTGTATTGTTGGGAAAGGTTAACCACAAAGATCAAAGTTTGGGACTTTTTAGTTTAGAGAAAAGGTGACTAAGAGGTGACATCATAAAAGCTTAAAAAATTATGCTGCATGACATGGAGAAAGTAAATAGAGAAAAGCTGTTTTCCCCTCTCTCATAACACTAGAATTCATGGACCTCCAATGTAGCTGAATATTGGAAGATTCAATACTGTTAAAAGAAAATACCGTATTTTTCGCTCTATAAGACGCACCAGACCACAAGACGCACCTAGTTTTTGGAGGAGGAAAACAAGAAAAAAAATATTCTGAATCTCAGAAGCCAGAACAGCAAGAGGGATCGCTAGGCAGTGAAAGCAGCAATCCCTCTTGCTGTTCTGGCTTCTGGGATAGCTGCACAGCATGCATTTGCTCCATAAGACGCACACACATTTCCCCTTACTTTTTAGGAGGGAAAAAGTGAGTCTTATAGAGCAAAAAATACGGTACTTCTTCATACAACGCACCTTTATACTATGGCACTTACTCCCACAAGAGGCAGGGATGGCCATCAACTTGGATGCCTTTAAAAGAGCATTGGACAGATTAATGGGAGAACAAGGCTATCTATGGCTACTAATTTTCTGGGTGGATCAGACAAAGTCATTCTCTCCAATATTATCATACAAGTCAATGAGTTTGCATTTGGTCTTCTCAGTAAGTTAAAGGGACCCCTGACCGTTAGGTCCAGTCGCGGACGACTCTGGGGATGCAGCTCTCATCTCGCTTTACTGGCCGAGGGAGCTGGCGTACAGTTTCTGGGTCATGTGGCCAGCATGACTAAGCCGCTTCTGGCGAACCACAGCAGCGCACGGAAATCACCGTTTACCTTCCCGCCGGAGTGGTACCTATTTATCTACTTGCACTGCATGCTATTGAACTGCTAGGTTGGCAGGAGCAGGGACCAAGCAACGGGAGCTCACCCCATCACGGGAATTCGAACCACCAGCCTTCCGATCGGCAAGCCCTAGGCTCTGTGGTTTAACCCACAGCGCCACCCGCGTCCCTGGTCTTCCCAGTAGTGGTGGTTAAATATGGAGAAGCAATGTATGAAGACAAATACTCTATGTGCAGAAGAAAAAGTGGCACATCAGATAATTCTGCTAGCCTTCCCATAATCCCTACTGGCCACTATGCCGCCACAGTCGGAGGCAGAATGTTTCTGAAGTTCAGTTATTGGAAACTGCAGGAATGGGCTTCCCATGGGCATCTGGTTGGCCACTGTGAGAATAGGATGCTGGACTAGATGGGCCATTGGCCAGATCCATCAGGCTCTTGTTATGTTCTTAAGTGTATGGGAAAATACCAGGTTTTAATATTTAACGCTGTATTGTTTTTAATACTTGATTGGGAGCTGCCCAGAGTGGCTGGGGAAACTCAGCCAGATGGGCGGGGTATAAATAATAAATTATTATTATTATTATTACTAATACTACTACTACTACTAAGTGACCTTTGGGAACCTAGTATCTTTCAGTGCAATCAGCTTGGTGTGAGGAAGATTGATACAAGCAGGACGGCAAACATGGGGCTGACCCTCTCAACTCCTTGAAGGGACAAGATCCAAGTATTAGCTTTGCTTGAGATTCATTAATATAACAAATGGACAAAACACATGACTCTGTGCTGTGTGCCTGAGGGGTCTTTAAAAAGGGCTGACAGTGTAGCCTCTTGGCTTGTACAATTCCATTTGGTTATAATTTCATAAATAATCATTTATGGCATATAGTTCGGAAGCACTAATATGGTTTGTAGATAATTCAGAATTCAGGCTATTGTGGTAATGCACAGAATACAGTTTTCCTCTCACAAAACAACCACAAAACAACCACAACCTTAACTTGCAATTGCTCCCTAAAAAAATAAATGTTCAAACCCAGACATTTCGATGCAAAAAAAATACAAATCAAGAGCGCCATCTAGCGTCCACCTGTAGTGGCCATTAAGCTACTGGAAGGCAGGCAGGCAAGTACACAGGCACACACACACAACAACACCCACAAAGTGGCCATCAGAATTGAGAAGCAAATACACTTCCATCACTCACAGAAAGATCTGTTCTCTTACTATTTTATTTTATTAGACATATACTTCCTTGCATCGTAAGATCTCAGGGCGGTTCAAAAGATAAATATCTCACTCACTATTTGCATTTAATATTTTTTAAAAATAAATATAATTTTTTTTAAAACCAGAAGTATCTTTCTGCTGCAAATATACTTTGTAAATATTAGTGCAAATACCCCACAAAAACACTCCCAAATTCATTCCCACAAAGGACATGTGAGGAAGCAAGCATCTCTCTTCTTCTGACAAGTTTTCCAACACACCGTTCAATCATTTCATGTGTTTGGCATATGAATGATATAGAGGTGAAATAAATTAGGGTTTTTTTAAAAAATTGATTTGAGGATTTCACCTCTCACCAAAGGCGGGGCAGTTCCACAAAAAGTACAGGACAAAACTTACAGTTAATTGTTTTCGCAAAGAGAAAAAACTTTTTTTATAAAACTTCTTTTAGTGTGTTAGTTTATACAACTCTTACAAGATAAACTCACTTAGAAGACAGTTAGCAATATGAAATCCAGAACACAAGGAAAAAGAATACACAACAAAAAATATTAACATTTTAAATAAACTATTTAAAAATGCAACCCTCAAACTACTCTACTCCAGTGATGTTAGCCACCTGAGAATCATAGCCATACTCTTAAAAAGGATGTGGGAGATTTTAGTCTTATTGTACACATATTTTAGTTCTTGAACAAAGTCCAGTGTTCATAATTCATTTGGATGGGTAAAATACACCAAGATAATTAGAGCTCATGTCTCCCCATATCAATGTTTCCAGATGAATTTAATTCACTGTGGGTTCCATATTCTCCTTCAGTGTGCAATTATACAGGACCTACACCATAATTAATGCAAATTACAAGCCATGCACATTTAATTGCTGATTTCAGAAGAATGGCATCCTTGTAAAGGATTTTCTTTCTAATGTTAGGAAAGATATGAATATGCAAATAATCAGCATTTCAGAGCTTGCTCCTTCTGCCCCCAAACACCCAAAAATAATATCCACTCACCACAAATTTGGGACTATATAAACATGATTTGCATTGGATTTAGTACAGCACTGCAAGTGATATATCGGCACACAAAAAGTGCTCACATCAGCTCATTGCCATGTACTTGCAGGGCATCTTGAGAACCTGGCCAGAGCATGGGAAAGGGAGCTCTATTGGAAGGGAATACATTTTGCTTTCCATGTTTCTTTTTTTATACCTTTATTACATTTATATCCTACCTTTCCTCTAAGGACCTCAAAGTAGCACACTTGGTTCCTCCCTCTCCATTTCACCCTCTCCGTTTCATCCTCATAGCAGCCATACAAGGCAGCTGATGCTGAGTGATAGTATCTCTGGACCAGTCAAGTTTTAAGGCTGAGGGAGTATATGAAGTCAGGGCTCCCCAGTCCAAGTCCAACGCTCCAACCACTACACAATACCACTAGTTCTTTCCTTAATAATTAAAAATACTGATATACTGATCACAATGCTCAGGTAAGACATTTGATAAATCACCAAGACCTCTCATTAATCTTAAAACAAGACCCCACCATATACATCATTTCAGTATGCAAAGACAGAGGTGATATTTCCTAACCTGCAAGTGCATTTTTTAAATATAGAATTGTAGAGTTGGAAGGCACCCCAAGGGTCATCTAGCTCAACCCCCTGTAATGCGGGAATTGTTTCCTTATTTATTCATTTCCAACGTTTTCTTCTTCTTTGGGCTAAGCAGCAGTGTTCTACACATATGCACACGTACCGACATCCAATTTCACTGGTTTCTTCTAACACTTGACTCAGTGTTTGTTTAGCCTTAAGCAGTCCCTTTACAACGCCTCCAGCAACTATGTTCAATGGTTTGGCTTCAGATGAAAAGCCACAATGCCAGAGCCCACAGCTCTAAAATGTGGATTTCCATCCTGGTCTTTTACAACAGGGCTTGTAGATAACCACTCAGCTGACCTTACCCAGGGAAGGCAAAGTGTTTCTACAAGATCATATAGGAAAACTTTCCTCATGCCTTCCTCCACCCTTATAGACATCATAGAATCATAGAATCATAGAGTTGGAAGAGACCACAAGGGCCATCGAGTCCAACCCCCTACCAAGCAGGAAACCCCCTCAGAGCACTCCTGACATATCGTTGTCAAGCCTCTGCTTAAAGACCTCCAAAGAAGGAGACTCCACCACACTCCTTGGCAGCAAATTCCACTGTCAAACAGCTCTTACTGTCAGGAAGTTCTTCCTAACGTTTAGGTGGAATCTTCTTTCTTGTAGTTTGGATCCATTGCTCCGTGTCCGCTTCTCTGGAGCAGCAGAAAACAACCTTTCTCCCTCCTCTATGTGACATCCTTTTATATATTTGAACATGGCTATCATATCACCCCTTAACCTTCTCTTCTCCAGGCTAAACATGCCCAGCTCCCTTAGCCGTTCCTCACAAGGCATCGTTTCCAGGCCTTTGACCATTTTGGTTGCCCTCCTCTGGACACATTCCAGTTTGTCAGTGTCCTTCTTGAACTGTGGTGCCCAGAACTGGACACAGTACTCCAGGTGAGGTCTGACCAGAGCAGAATACAGTGGCACTATTACTTCCCTTGATCTAGATGCTATACTCCTATTGATGCAGCCCAGAATTGCATTGGCTTTTTTAGCTGCCGCGTCACACTGTTGGCTCATGTCAAGTTTGTGGTCAACCAAGACTCCTAGATCCTTTTCACATGTACTGCTCTCAAGCCAGGTGTCACCCATCTTGTATTTGTGCCTCTCATTTTTTTTGCCCAAGTGCAATACTTTACATTTCTCCCTGTTAAAATTCATCTTGTTTGTTTTGGCCCAGTTCTCTAATCTGTCAAGGTTAAACATAAAATTAAACATAAACATAAAAACATAAACATAAAAACATAAACATAAAATTAAACATAAACATAAAAGACTGGGGGCTCATCTTGTCTAGCATTTTGCTTTCTGTGGTGGCCAGCCAGGTCCAATGGGCTCCAATGGGAAGCCCACAAGGAGGACATAAGCACAGTAGCCTTCTCTCACTGCTGTTGCCCTGGTGGTAGGATACAGCCATTATGACCAGTAGCTATTGATAGTCTTACCTTCTATGAATTTGTCTAATCCCTTTTAAAGTGAACTAAGGTGACCGCCATCATTAAGACAAATATGTTTGGGCAAGTGGGCAAGTAAACATTTTGTGTAGGCAAATAACTTTTGTGGAATCATTTGCCAGGTTCTTCTGAACAACAACTCCACAGAACTATCCGTCCAGAACAAGTTTACTGCTCTTCAGTGGTATAGCTAACCTGAATAGCAACTCCTTTCACATTGGCCTGGCATAGACAGCAGTAATTCCAAGCCCATCCCTTCTTGCCGTTATGCACTGGCTTCACCACAAATCTGTGCATTAGGCCAAAATTACATGTTGCATCTGAGCATGGGGGCTGTTTTAATGTCAGTTAATAAACCAGGAAAATGAACCAGGGAAGGAGAACTCAGCTTCAACGTTTATTTATGATTTCATAAACTATGGCTTGGGAAGGCTCAAACAATGGTCCATGGATGGTGCATGTTTTAATTTCTTCTACAGAGTGAATGTCTGGATTTGTTCACTAAAGTTGCATGTTTTTTTTTAAAAAAAAAGTCAGGGTGATACAGGGTGGAAAATATTCCATTGTTATATTTTTCATGGAAAGTTTTCATAAAAAAGAATGAAAAAGATGCTATCTTAATATTTTTGGATGCTGAGAAGGTGTTTGACAATGTCCCTTGGGTATTTATGAAGAGAATTATGGAAATTATGGACTTTGGGATAGCATTTATCAAAGGGATTGAAGGGTATATGGAACAAAGGGTGAAAATGTTAATCAATGGAACAATGACAGAGAGATGCAGTATTGTTTTAAAGATATTTTCAATATGTTTTCATTGCTTTGTTGCTTTATCCCTTGTTGTTTGCCACCTGGAGCTCCTCTGGGTATATAAAAGTATTAAACGAACAAGGAAACATCTGTTCCAATTTATATAGCACTTTGCACACCCGAAAGTGTTTCATGTGAATTATATTGCTTTAATCCTTACAATAACCTTGTAATGTAGGTTAAATTTATATGCCCTATTATAGATGGGGAGGGCTGAGGCTGAAAGAGCATGGCCTGTCAAATGCTGCCTGTGAGCTCACAACTGTGAGATTCGAGCAAGTCTCCTGACCATTCTTGTAGTCCTCCACTTAAACTAATTGCCCCTCAGGAAAGGGATGTCTGAAATTCGCTCAGACACCCCATTGTTTCTGTTCAATAAATTATACAGGCTCATAAGATTCTTCATAGCCTGGAGACACTACTTCGTCATACAAGAAATGAGTAATTTGGAATGTGATCTGTGAAACTGTCATTTACAATACTTGCTTTTCATGAAGAATGCAACTGATGAAGTTGTTTGTTCTACAGGAAAGCTTATGCCATAACCGGGACATCTCATAAAACGGGAATGTGTCTCTCCCTTACCCCGCCCCGCCCCACCCTCACTTTCACTGCCAACAGAATGCCCCCTCACAGCGTACTTGGCAAAAGCCAGGGTGCTCCGCCCTGGGGCAGAGAAGATGAGTGGCAATGCCATACGTTGAAACATCTCCCTCCCACTGGAGGGGGGGGTGTTCTGGCTGCAGAAGCAGTGGGGCAAGCAGGGTGCTGCCTCTTGTGCTTTCGCTGCCCGGTGCTCTAACCTCCTTTTAAAGACACCTTTAAAAGGTGATTAGACCCAACTCTGCAAGTGGCAGAAAAAAACTACATTCATTTATCTTCTTACATAGAAAGCCAAGAATAAATTCCTGCATTTCCCCACCTCAGAAGGAGGATGGAGAATTCCCAATATTCATTTTAGAAGATGAAACAAAAGAATGGGTGCACATAGAATTAGATATAATCTGAAACACCCTCACCTCAGTGTACCCATTTCTAAACCCTCACAACACAAAACAGATTCACACAGACCATGCTTAAAGCATTGAAAGAAAAAATAGGAATACTGTCCCAGCCCTGTCCCCCTCTAATCGCCCAGTTTACCACCCACTGTTCCACCATGCATCCCAAAGCTTTCAAATAAAGATTTGGCAAGCCAAAGGTCTACACCACCTACAAAATGGCAACGCCATACTGATACAAGAAATACAAGACAAAGTAGGGAACACCCAAATACCCTGACTGACCCAACAACAACTGCATGCCTTCTTAAATAACCCAGCAACAAAGGTAACTGCCACTAGGCCCTTGACTAACTTTGAAAAACTCCTACTATCAACAGAGGGACACAGAAAAGGGAACGGTATCAGCAATATACAAAGCACTACTCCAATACACTACACTCCGTACTACAATGGGAACACGGCACAATATACAAAATAAAGTCAACCCAATGGTCAAAACTGTGGACTAAATTGCCCTTCAAATCCCTCTCAGCCAAGAAGAGGGAACTCATTTTGAAACTAATTTACAGGTGGTACCTAATACCACAGAAACTGGCAATGATACACCCAGGTGTTGGAGAGGCTGCACCACCATAGGTACATACCTCCATATGTGGTGCAATTGCCCCCAAATTCAATCCTTTCGGATAGCAGTCTTACAATATATCTGCAACTCCAGAACCGGTTCTACAAAATATCTTCCAAGACAACAATGCACACTCCCATGATAAAAAACTCATAAGCCACTTACTCTCAGAAGTTAGGAGTGTCATAACCAAACACTGGAGGGACCTATCATGAGTGAACATGGACCACTGGTACCAAACTGTATGGGAAACCGTCATACTCGAAAAGCTAACTAACAAACTGAAATTAGCATGGGGGAAAACAAAGAACGCTTTCACCCAGTGTGGTTCCCCTTTATTGCATATATAGGCCAACAAGAGAAAGACCAACCTCCCCTGACAGCATGCGAATTGATATGGCTGGTTTAACCCAGCAACACACCCACCCACACTGCAACCAGCCAAATACAACCAGCCATGTCCTGGGCCCTCTGGCCTCTCACTTCACCAGCAAAAATAAGATACGTACTCACGTGATGCTGACACAAAAGCTCTGCTCATATACTATGCCGAAGAATGAAAGTTTACTGTGTGTCCCGCACTCTATTTCCTCCCTTCTCTCTCCCCACTTCACTTTCCCCCTACGCCATATTGCCTATAACAATAATGTCTCACATAGCAGACCCGTATGAAGGACTAAACTATTATTAAACAGAGATGTGTTATGTACCTTTGTTACTCAAGAAAAACCAGTTAATAAAAACATATTCTTAAAAAGGAGATACGTATAGGAGAACAGATGCTTAAATGGCACCCCTGTGTTGCTGGGGAGCAGCAAATGAAGCCCTGCTTGTGGGCTTTCTCAATGGCTATGAATGATCCCTGTAAGAAGCAAGATGCTGGACAAGATGGGAGTTCTGGCCTGAATCAGAAGAGCTCTGCTTATGCCCATTGCAATATAGAGTGACACAGCAAAACTGCTGGCATGTCATTTCTGTGTGCAGAGGTCAAGCTGAAAGGGAAGTTACTTTGAAGAAGGGTGGAGAAAGGAAGCAAGTGCTTCAGGACAGAGCAGAGAGGATAAGGGTTACCATGGATGCCTGGGGATATAGCAACCCTTCAAGAACTGCTCAAGAACGTGCTGGAAAGGACATACCCACCAGCAGTCAATAGCAGACTAACTCTTACAAGTCTATCAGGACTGCTCCTTACATTAGGCACTAGCAATTCTGGGTTTCTTGTTAAGTGAATGCGGGCAAGGAGCTATGTATATATGACAATAATAATTTTATTATTTATATCACACCCTTCTGGCTGGGTTGCCCAGCTATGTGCTCATCACATACCAAGGATCAGCAAACTTTTTCAGCAGGGGGCCGGTCCACTGTCCCTCAGACCTTGTGGGGGGCCGGACTATATTTGGGGGGGGGGGTGGAATGAATGAATTCCTATGCCCCACAAATAACCCAGAGATGCATTTTAAATAAAAGCACACATTCTACTCATGTAAAAACACGCTGATTCCCAGACTGTCTGCGGGCCGGATTTAGAAGGCGATTGGGCCAGATCCGGGCCCCGGGCCTTAGTTTGCCTACCCATGACATAATCACATGTTCTTTTCTATGTGCACATCTTAAATATTTGTGAAGCAGGCTTCAGGGCTCCACTAGACATTCAGTAGCAAACAGAAATAAAAAGGAGGGGGCAGGGTGCTTTTCTGGGGGAGAAATGGCAGTCAGTGGCTGTTTAACCCAAATCTGCAAGGTTGGGCTTTCAGGTTGACTAGAGGAAAGGGCAGGGCAGGGGAAGGGCGTCCTCCTTCCTGCCCTTCCCTGCAAACCTGCCTCACCAATGGTCCCTTTGTTGCACCTTAAAAACAAAACACTGGATTGGGAATTCTTCATTTGCAACCACATGTCAAGTTTTAGCTTCAGGGTAATACTGAACCTCATGCACAAAAGGAGAGGGAAGAGAGAATCAGAATGTTTTGAGAGAATCCATTACAGGTTATGTCTTATTTGTGGATATTCCAGACCAGGGCTCTGCAACCCGCGGCTCCGGAGCCGCATGTGGCTCTTTTACACCTTTGCCCCGGCTCCGGGCGGATACTAGCGAGGGGAGGAGGCGCATTGTGCGCCCCGACACTCCCCACTGTGGCGGGTGCTGTACTGGCTGTGACGTCGCATGGGGGCGGTGCGTGCGTTAGTCACGCACCATCCCGACGTCACCTTCCCGCCTGCCCGCCCACTACATTGTAAGGGGCATGTACGCTGGTCACTGTTTTGAAGGGGAGTGAAGAACACACACACAAAAAAGGTAACTTGTTAATTTAACGTTTATTTCTATGAGGAGGAGTAATTCTGAGGGGTCAAACAAAGAAATAATAAAAAAGTGACAAAAAAGTTATTTTTATAATGACGAGTTTTGCGGCTCCCAGTTTTTTTTTCTTCGGAAATGGGTCCAAGTGGCTCTTTTTGTCTTAAAGGTTGCAGACCCCTGTTCCAGACTAACTCTAATAACTTTGCAGGGAGGAGGAATGGCACCCAGGGGAGTATATTTCAGGCAGTGAATTGCAGGGTACTTTGAGTATTCGCAGCTTAAAGACTTCCCATGCAGAGTCTCAAATCACACAAAAAGCAGGTTTTCTAGGCTCCAATCATGTGCTGTACCATAGCTCCACTTCCCTGTGACTGTGGGAGTACAGTCCTGCTCAGCTCCTGTGCATGACCAGAGTCTACAGAGCTAATCGGAACCAGAAGAGTGGACATTTTTACAGCAAACAAGGTCATCTGTTTCATGCTGCAGGCAAAGATGAGATAGCTGGCTCTGTTGCCAAGATAAAAGCTTTGATCTCATCAAGAGAGATAATGCAAAGCCAGAAAACAGCACATTCCACAGAGCATGAGATAAATATGCCCTACTCCAGATATAAATCATACCATTGATAATAACCATTTAGTTTGTTTGTACTGTATGGCACATTCACAAAGAATGGTGCTTTCCAAAGTATTTCAGGATGGGTCTCTACCCCAAGAGGCATACAATCTATAATTTAACACAGTGGAGTCAACTGAGGAAGGAGAAGGCAATGTCCAAATCGGAGCAATTTCCTGGCAAGGAAATAGCATTTTATGGACAATTATAACTCCCCCCCCCCGCCCCAGAGTGGTGTTGTACCAGGTGACCATATGGCCACCCAACTCACCTACCTAAGTCTCTGTTACGCACACCAAGCCACCCCCTTCACCCATAATCAAATCAGACCTGACATTTAATAGCAAGATCATCAGACCAGGAGGATGGGGTTGGCTAACCAGTATCCTTAGATTCTGAAATACGGCAGACAGAGAGCAAGGGCTGTGGTATAACTAGCCCTCCTCGTTGTCTCTGCATAACTTTGCCCAGCTTCAAACCACCCCCTGCCCAGCACCACAGAGATGGCAGCCTCATTCCCCTCCTCTGTCTCTGACCCAGACACATACAGTGGTACCTCTGGTTAAGAACTTAATTCGTTCCGGAGGTCCATTCTTAACCTCAAACTGTTCTTAACCTGAAGCACCACTTTAGCTAATGGGACCTCCTGCTGCCGCTGCGTGATTTCTGTTCTCATCCTGAAGCAAAGTTCTTAACCCGAAGTACTATTTCTGGGTTTGCGGAGTCTGTAACCTGAAGTATCTGTAACCTGAGGTGCCACTGTACTGCTGTTAACCCACCTCTAATCATAATAGTAGAATGTAGAGAAATAAATAAAAGAGATCAATCCAACCATTCCAGTCAGAAACCACTCCATCTCTCACCTGGGGCACTCACTCAGGGGGGCAATTTGCTTCAGTTATTTGCACTTAAGCCTACTCATATGGGAAGCGGGTGGTGCTGTGATCTAAACCACAGAGCCTAGGGCTTGCCGATCAGAAGGTCGGCAGTTCAAATCCCTGTGACGGGGTGAGCTCCCGTTGCTCAGTCCCTGCTCCTGCCAACCTAGCAGTTTGAAAGCACGTCAAAAGTGCAAGTAGATAAATAGGTACCGCTCCGGCGGGAAGGTAAACAGCATTTCTGTGTGCTGCTCTGGTTCGCTAGAAGTGGCTTAGTCATGCTGGCCACATGACCCAGAAGCTGTCTGCGGACAAACGCGGGCTCCCTCGGCAGGAAAGCGAGATGAGCGCCGCAACCCCAGAGTCATCCATGACTGGACTTAATGGTCAGGGGTACCTTTACCTTTACCTAAGCCTACTCATAATTACTATAGCAGGAAGTTCTAGGAAAAAACTGCTTGCTACAACTATGGATTGGATAAGAATGCTCCACGTTGAATGCGGACATTGTTAATGCAATCACTGCGTTTGGAACAAAAGGATTATGAACAACTTTTGAATCCCACAGGTTAATGGCACCTCTTACCACATGTATGAACAGATATGAGAAACTGCTAAGGAAATTGAGAAAAAGGAGAAAAATTTAAAGCAGGGCAGGGCAAAACCTAACATTCAAGCAAGTTCAAGAGACTCTGGATTTGCAAGTGCCTATCAGAAACATTTAAAAGAACAAAACAAAAATCAGATTTCATTATTGATTTTGCTATGGTTCTAATAAAGCAATCTGCTGTGCAGGATAATTGTGAGCCTTGCCACAATCCTGGCAATTAGCTGACCAACTATATTAATCCTAACAGCAGGCATAACACTTCTGTCCCCCTTCCCATTCATGTTCTGCCATGCTCAAGGTGCAGTGTCAAAAAGAAGTGCTATTTCACTACTGCAGGGCCAACATAACTGTAAGAGAACTTGCTGGCACACTAGAAAATGGTTTTCAAGAATAGCCTTCACTCCACAACTAAATCCATCTTCCCCAACCAGGTGCCCTCCCATCAGTTTTTGCCAGCAAGCATAGCTGTATGGTGATGGAGTGCTAGGCATTGTAGTCTAAAATATATAGAAGGTAGCAGGTTGGGGAAAGCTGAACTAAATCAACACAAAATTATTTTATTGGACCAAGTTTGCAGAAAAGTAAGCCGCTATTTGTGACCAACTAACTATTATAATGAGTTATAACTTCCTTTAACCAATAAAACAAATGTAAGAAACAAAAACAACTGGAGACCCATGTTTGGAAAACCCTGACTTAGAGTACCAACTCTGACAATACATACATTTTTTTACCCAAACAAATGAGTGTTGTTTTTTGACACTTGATCACTATAAAATATGTGCTACTACCATACAGAATATTCTTCACCAAAGGTAGTATAAGAATCATGTCTCATGAGTTGCTTGGTAACACAGTTGTTAGCTCCCCAAAACAGAATACACAGCAGGCAAGGCAATCTGGTTCACAGGTTCAAAGTTTATAAATGTGAAAGGCGAAAGATTTATACGATCTGAAGAGAAACCAGAGTAACCAGAACTGTTAGATCCCAAAACTAAGATACTTTCAAGAATGTATAACTTGCTGTTAAAATGGAATACGCAGGATGAAACGGTTAAATCTGCTATGATTAAATGGGCACAGGATATCGGTCATAACATTATGTTTGCTGACTGGGAACAGTTGTGGACCACAGGTATGAAATTTACGGCATGTAATGCCTTAAGAGAGAATATTATGAAAATGATATACAGGTGGTACATGACCCCAGTCAAGTTTGCAAAAATATATCATTTGCCTGATAATAAATGTTGGAAATGTAAAGAAACTGAAGGTACATTCTTTCACCTTTGGTGGACGTGCCCAAGAATTAAGGCCTTCTGGGAAATGATCTATAATGAAATGAAAAAGGTATTTAAATATACCTTCCTGAAGAAACCAGAGGCCTTCCTTCTGGGCATTGTCGGCCAATTGGTGCCAAAGAAGGACAGAACTTTCTTTATGTACGCAACAACAGCAACAAGAATACTTATTGCGAAGTATTGGAAGACACAAGATCTACCCACCCTGGAAGAGTGGCAGATGAGAATGATAGACTATATAGAATTGGCGGAAATGACTGGCAGAATCCGAGACTTGGGAGAAGAGGTGGTGGAGGAAGACTGGAAGAAATTTAAAGACTATCTTCAGAAATATTGTAAAATTAATGAATGTTAAAATCATGTTCGGATTGGCAATAAGTGGTATTCAGCAACAAAAGTTAATAAGAATATGCAAAAATGAATTGTTAAATGGATGAAAAGATAGAGTCATAATATGTTAAGATATAGAGTCAAGATAAATGAAAGAGGGTAAGGATTTGCTGAATTGATTATGTAAATGGGAATGCAAGAAGGGGAGGTGTGAGGAGGTCAAGGAAATAAGCAAATGAGCTTTGAAATACCAAAAGTTGGATTTGTTTTTTGTATTTTCCTTGTTTTTTCTTTTTTATGTATTTTCGAATTCTTTGTTTTCTTGGTTTTCTTTTACTCTGTAACACTTTGTTTTTTTGTAAAACTCTAATAAATATCTTTTTAAAAAAACAACAAAGTTTATAAATGTGGAGGTATCAAGCTTCAGGCAACATGGATCTCTTTTAGCAGGCAAGATGGCATTACTATTTTTCAATTATATTAAAATTGGGGAAGTCAGAACTTAATTACAAATTCACTAATCAGTTACTTCTACGTATGAATTTTGTTCTAACATCAAAATTAGGGTAAACAGATATGAATCTTTTTAATAAAGTTTGTTACTGACATGGGGATTTAGAAAGAGGCTAATAAACGATAAATAAATTTAAGCTTTGATCCTGTACCCATTTGCCTGGAAGTAAGCCCCACTGAAATGAATGTGAATTCTTCTGACTACACTGCTAATGTTTTAGTAAACATTTCAAGTTTGTTATAAGAATTTCAGTGATGTACTCTGTCAGTGAATCAGAGTGGCCCAATTCTCAACTAATACTCCACTTCCTTTCCCCTCATCCTCTTGCTAGCCACACTACCAGGAGGTAAGTCATGTTTGCCTTAGCATTACATCCCAACCTAGGCTCCAGAGAAACCAGGCTCACTCCAGAGAAACCATGAGCTGCAGCCAAGGTTTCCCTTGGCTTACTGCTTCTGCTTTGCTTGCAGTGAGACAACTCATGACCCCCACCTACGCACCCAGGGGGTGGGTCAGAATCCAGACATAATGCATAACCAACCTCTGGCTTAGCTTAAGGCAGTGCAGGAGGACCAGGAGAGGGAGTGGAGCAGCACTAGTTTTCCTCCAAGTAGTCACACACTAATGCATTCATGCCCAGCCATGGTTTGGCTTAGCGTGGCATGCAAACTACCTCAGTGCATCCTCTTATGTATAAAACACACCCTGTTTACTTGCACAGCAGCTCTTCTTCACATCACACTGTTAAGAGAAGGTTGCCCGGGGTGGTGGAGCATCCTACAAGGTAGCACTCTATTTGTGAAATGCCCTTCCTCTATAAGTACCGTACATTCAGTGCTGACACCACATCATTTTTGGCAACAAGTAAAGACATATCTGTTCCCTTAGGCTTTTTAGGTGTTCAATGACTGGTTGTTTTAGTCTTCGCTGTTAAGCAGTTTGCAGTTAATTCGTTTGCCATTGTTTCTAACAATGTTTTGTTGGTTTCACTACTGTACTGATGAAGAAGGCTGGGTTATAAAAGCATTGAAATAAATAAATTTGTCTGATGCTTCCCCCAGTTACAGGGAGAAGTTAGTTATCCCCCTCTTTGAGGAGACCCACCATCTGTAGTGCCTCCAACAGTGATTTTCTGTCCATTCAACAAATTACTAGCTGTCACAACAGTGTTCAGAAAAAAACCAATTCCAACTATAATTAGTACAACAGATGCATTGTTCCAAGCCTTAAAAAGTTATTGAATGATCGGTGAAAGTCAGAGTGATTCAATATAAAAAAGCAAACAGGCAAAGAGCTATCTTCTAAAAATAAAATTATGGTGCCGACATTGTATATGATCATAACATTTACACCTAAAGCTAAATATATGTTTACTAATGGGGGGGTTACAAATGAAGGACCTTTAACACAAGTTTCAAGCACCACATTGGGAGCCAGGCCAGCAGTTGTCTACACCAAGCTTAGCTGAAGCTTAACCAACAGAAATATGGTGCAAAAAGCCATTACATAGCTGTAGCAAGTGGTTTAGAACCATGAGAGCCAATGTTGGCAGAAAGCACCCACTACCCAAAACCCATCTGACAGACCCACATAGCTGGGTTTCCACCAAATCTGAATGCCTTCTGAAGCTTCTTGTTCTTTCCACACTCAAAGTCCTTTCCATATCTCACATAACCTTAACAAAGCCTTTCCTGAACCATCCAAGCTTCTCCATTGCCATGACACTCCCCAACTCAATTTTGTTCCAATACCTGACTAGTCCCCATCATGATAATCTATTGTAGATTAGAAGCCTCTGAGCAGGAATAATTGTCACTTAGGCACTTTATACAACACCTGGCACATTAAATCAGCATTCAGAAGCACTAATGGTACTGATGAGGCCACAATCTGCATGAACAATCAAAAACATGTCCCATAATCCTATGAGAACCAACTAACATGTTGAAACAGAAAGAGTTACCTGCATATAGAGAGCTTGAAAATCACTTAAGAACATTTCTGGCAGATCCCACAGAAACCCTTACTAAGCATCCTCCACATTGTCTGATCCAGTTGGCTCTTGTACAACTTTTGTGCAACTTTAGCTATAGTTGTAGTAATATCTCATTTTTTCCCCCTAGACCAAATATGGCTTCACCTATCTATAAGCCATTGGCTTTGTGCTTTACATTCTTTCTTGAAACAGCAGCAGTAACGTGGATGTATCCAGTCTGAAAACTTTTCCTACAGTCCTGACTCTGTAGCATGGAGGTTTGACAAGGAACACAATACATTTTTGAACGCAGGTCAGAGTCACTGAGCCATTAAAGAATGATTATGCAAGCTGGTCCTTGGATGAAGGATAACAGCTTGCTTACCAAAAAAAACAACACACACATGCTATTTTCTTATTATACAACTTGGACAGAGGCCTAATGTCTTTTTGATAAAATATGCTTGTCATGAAATACTTAACAGGGCAAATGAAGGTATTTCAACTTCAGTAAGTTCAGACAGAGGTGGCAACCATCATTAGACAAAGTAGGGCAGCAGATTTTGGGTATCACTGAGGGCAGCGGTGGGCAGGGATAGGTCTGACATATACAGTCCAACCTACTTAGATGTTTTGCTGAACAAAAGCTAATATGAATGCACAACAAGAATTCTACTGTCTCCTTGCTCATTTCAACAAGGCTTATACAGGCAACCTTTCTAAGGGAGGATATCCTAATGTTAAGTAGGCGGGGTTGGATTTTTTAAACTCAGGCACGAAAATGTCTTGTGCTAGCAGAGGATGTCAATTTCCATATCATTTTTTGGCTATTAATTACTGCCACAGCTGGAATTCTTCACATTGGGTTTAGCAGCCTGCCTGCTCATGAGACAAGGAGGAAGCATATCAGTAGAAGTATCCTACTGGATGACGTTTTATTTGCCAAAGCACTAGGCATGGCAGTGAAGTTAACACATACTTTATTCCAAAACACGTGAGGAAGAACTTTATGAGCGACAAACTTCTGACAGACATCAAAAATATTTTAAAGTGCTTCTCTGTGCTCAAATGTTACAATATCTGTGTTTATGCTTCTGAATATATTCAAGTTTTTCAGCGGAGAAACAATGAGAGTGGAGCAAAGCAAGAATAACTGATCAATGTAAATCTCTCTTTGGCAGAATCAAGCTAGGGTGATTTATAACCAAGCTAGGGTAATTTATGGGGGATGCGGGTGGCGCTGTGGGTTAAACCACAGAGCCTAGGACTTGCCGATCAGAAGGTCGGCAGTTCGAATCCCCGCGATGGGGTGAGCTCCTGTTGCTCGGTCCCTGCTCCTGCCAACCTAGCAGTTCGAATGCATGTCAGAGTACAAGTAGATAAATAGGTACCACTCCGGCGGGAAGGTAAACGGCGTTTCCGTGCGCTGCTCTGGTTCGCCAGAAGCGGCTTAGTCATGCTGGCCACATGACCCGGAAGCTGTACGCAGGCTCCCTTGGCCAATAAAGCGAGATGAGCGCTGCAACCCCAGAGTCGGCCACGACTGGACCTAATGGTCAGGGGTCCCTTTACCTTTACCTTTAGGGTAATTTATAACTATCCTTTCTTCAACCAAACTGCTTTCTAATCAAATTGCCTACAAATTGCTTATAACAAACCTATCCTACTGCTATTAGAAAGTCTGGAGCTACAGTACAGATTATTTAATGAAAGTATGTTGCCTAAACTATTAAGAATTTCTCACATGTATGGTGCTTGAACTCCAGTAGCCTGCCAATACCAGATCTCGCAAAGTGACCCACAAATCTTAAACTCTTTATACATCAGTACAGCAATACGTATTCTAGCAACAACTGAAAAGCAGACATTTCAGCTGTCATCTGAAAAACAGTTAAATGATTTGAAGCACACTGTCTTTCCTGCAAAGGTTATCCATTCCACAGACTGACACATAACATTTTTCTCCACATTTATCTTCACCAAGACAGCTGGATGCAACCCTATATAGGTAAGGTTTTTTTAATGTTTAACATTTTATTATGTTTTTATATACATTGGAAGTCACCCAGAGTGGCTGGGGGAACCCAGTCAGATGGGTCGGGTATAAATAATAAAAGTATTATTATTATTGACTAGGACGTCCCTAGGAGGAGGGTATGCAATTATACATGTTAACTCCTGCTATATACCGTATTTTTCGCTCTATAGGACGCACTTTTTCCCCTCCAAAAATGAAGGGGAAATGTGTGTGCGTCCTATGGAGCGAATGCAGGCTCCCTGGCTTCAGCGATAGCAAGGCAAAGCCTCCGAAGCCTGTGCTCCGGAGGCTTCGCGTTGCTTCCGCTGAAGCCAGGAGAGTCTGCTCTTTGAGGCTGGCGGTGGAGAAAGCAGCGCTTCCCCCATCACCCGCCCCAGAGGATGGGGGGCAGCAGGAAGGCGCGCAACGCCTTCCCGCTACTCTCCAACCCGGCTTCGAGGCTGGCGGTGGGGAAAGCAGCGCTTCCCCCATCGCCAGCCCCAGAGGATGGGGGGCAGCAGGAAGGCGCGCGACGCCTTCCCGCTACTCTCCAACCCAGCTTCGAGGCCGGCGGTGGGGAAAGCAGCGCTTCCCCCATCGCCAGCCCCAGAGGATGGGGGGCAGCAGGAAGGCGCGCGACGCCTTCCCGCTACTCTCCAACCCGGCTTCGAGGCTGGCGGTGGGGAAAGCAGCACTTCCCCCATCGCCAGCCCCAGAGGATGGGGGGCAGCGGGGAGGCGCGCGACGCCTTCCCGCTACTCTCCAACCCTCCTGTGGGCTTTTGCGGGAGATGGGGGAATTCCCCCACCTCCCGCAAAAGCAGGCAAAAGCCGTGCGCTCTTTAAAGGCTGCACGGCTCTTGCAGGCTTTTCTGCGAGGTGGGGCAATTCCCCCACCTCCAGAAAAGCCTGCAAGAGCCGCACAGCCTTTAAAGAGCGTGCAGCTCTTGGGGGCTTTTCCCCAAGGAGGGAGAAGGGACTGACTAGCCGAGTCAGTCCCTTCTCCCTCCTGCGGGCTTTTGCGGGAGATGGGGGAATTCCCCCACCTCCCGCAAAAGCAAGCAAAAGCCGTGCGCTCTTTAAAGGCTGCGCGGCTCTTGCAGGCTTTTCTGCGAGGTGGGGGAATTCCCCCACCTCCAGAAAAGCCTGCAAGAGCTGCGCAGCCTTTAAAGAGTGCGCAGCTCTTGGGGGCTTTTCCCCAAGGAGGGAGAAGGGACTGACTGGCCGAGTCAGTCCCTTCTCCCTCCTGCGGGCTTTTGCGGGAGATGGGGGAATTCCCCCACCTCCCGCAAAAGCAGGCAAAAGCTGTGCGCTCTTTAAATGGGCTGCGCGGCTTTGCTGGCTTTTCTAGGAGGTGGGGGAATTCCCCCACCTCGCAGAAAAGCCCGCAGGAGCCGCGCAGCCTTTAAAGAGCGAGCGGCTCTTGGGGGCTTTTCCCCAAGGAGGGAGAAGGGACTGACTGGCCGTTTCAGTCCCTTCTTCCTCCTGGTCGAAAAGCCCGCAGGAGTCACGCGGGGCTCCTGTGGGCTTTTGCGGGAGGTGGGGGAATTCCGCCACCTCCCGCAAAAGCAGGGAGAAGGTCTTGGAGTAGCGCACAGGCTGCGTGCAGCCTGTCCACTGCTCCCAGAGCTGCGGGGGGGGGGGTCATATTTTTTCCTTGATTTCCCCCCCTGAAAACTAGGTGCGTCCTATGGTCTGGTGCATCCAATCGTCCGAAAAATACGGTACTATCTGCATGCATCTTAAGAAATTAGTGACTCAGCTAGAATAAACTACTTTCAGTTAGATACCCCATCCTCATTGGTTACTAATAGGTTTAGATGACTGATCACATTCAGTTGGTGGATCAAAGACAGAGAACTAATCACCAAGCTATCAGAGAAGCAATAGCTTTCACGTGACACTGAAGGTTGTATCTAATCATTACAACAACCTTCAACGAGAAGACAGGTTGAACAAATGCCAAGGGGAAAAATAAATGCCAGATAAATTCTTTTAAAAATGGTAATAATCTTTATTAGATTTATTAGAACCCACCAGTGAGCTGCAGAAGCCAAGCATAGTGACTCACCAAGTTTCCAGAAATGGATATTGGGGGGAGGAGAGGCAATCAGCATCAGGTATTGTTTGAAGGTTGGTTGGTTTAATTTATAACATTTTAATTTAATCCTTTCCCCAGGGTAGCATACATTGCCCCTCACTCTATCTGATTCTCACAAGACCCCTGTACAGAAGACAAGGAAAATGTTGATTGGCCCAAGGTTATCCAGGCAGCTCCACGGCTGAGTGAGACCTTGAATCTCCCTGGTCTAACACTGTCACCACATTAACTATACATTTTCTAAAAGTAAAGTAAGTCCACAACTTATGTGGGAGTTACCTCCCAGGATTTCAGGCAGCAGTCTTTTCCAGCCCTACCACTGAGCTACGCCCCCTTTTATAGAAAATGTCAGGGCATGACAACTCTCCTGGTAATAAACATTTGAATCTATGATGCTCAGAACAAGAATGTGAACCAGTAGATTTCATTTGAAGGTGGGCATGTTACTGAAGCAGAGACTTGGGAGGCAAGACTGGCTGCTGCAGATCTATTTAGAAAGGTGGTGCCACACAAGAGAAAATTTTGGTCAACTGTGCAAACCTCAAGCTTTCAAAGAATTGGTGAATAGCCCGATTTCTGTTATTTTGAAGAGAATAAAGGTCCTCGCTCCTCTACAAATTGCTGGAAAAGTATTTTCCTAAGACTTTTATCAAAACCAAAGATAATCCTTCTGGTCAAAACATGTTCCTCTTTACACCCCATTCCAGCTTTGAAGTCAGCAACAGAACACGGAATGCAGCTTTATTTTTCCATCTTTAATCTTTTCCCTACCTTTCTCGACATCATGAAGGACATTCCCATTTGTTAATATCCTCTTCCTGCAGTTTCTGAGTAAAACAAAAAGTACGTTTTAACTTAATGAACAGCTTTTCATAACAGCTTCTTTAACAAACACTATTATTGTCCAAGCACTTTCACGAGGAAGACTGCCTTAAGAATAAAATCCCAACATCTGTCAACTGTTTGTACATTACTTGTGCAAAGTCTGGCCATCCATGCATTATTCACATTTTCAAAATGCCCACACACAAGCCTACAAAAATGCAGCTGTGTACATATTCCCCTTCAGTGCTTTGCATTCTATCCTGCCCTGTCCCTGACATCTTTTGCAATACCTACAACACTCCCTAGCATTGCTTACTAGATCGTTTTCATATGACCATCTTCTTGTGATATCCATTGTAACTGATGGGTATTTTGTGGTTTGCTATGTTATATTGTTTTGATTGGTTGATTGTATTTGTGGTATCTTTCTTTTGTATTAATATGTTGTTAACCGCTTTGGAGACCTTTGGGCCAAAAAGCAATACTGTATATAAATAAAACACAACACAACTTATACTGTCTCAGCCATCCTTGGCATGCAGAGAAGCGGCCACTGTGTTTAAGTTGTTACACAGCTGAGATGCTACTAGCATTACATTTCCCATTCTATGTGCGTCCAATTAAGACACTGAGGACTGTCAAGCACCTCCTGCATCTTTGACCTGTGGTACATCCACAGGCAACAGCAGAAGAGAACTTACTGCACCAAAACTGCATCCTGCTCTTACAGTTAATTGCTCAACCACTATTATTTTAGGCAGAGCGGACTTTTCTAACTGCCTACATAACCAAACAGGTCAATAGTTTTCAATTACACTGCTGATATTTGATCATACGCAGGATCCCTATGTCACCTAATTATAACAGCTTACATATAACTTCATGAAGAATCTGTGAAAATCAAACACTGAGCTTCTATAAAGTTGGAGGGAAGCAGTTTAGTATTCTGTAGAGGATGGAAGTGATATTTCCAGTTAATCCTCACTGCTTTCAAGCATGATTACTTGGAAACAAGTTCGTCTGAAATCAATGAGATCTACTTCAAACATTTACTGGCATTGTGGGCTGTAGAGCAAGAGTTAAAACATAAGGCACTACTATACAGTGGAAAATAACAATTTGGGAGAGGAGACTATAATCCTAATATTTTATACTGTGCTTTGTTATCTACTGCGCCCCACCCCCAATTCACCAGGCATTATGCTCTGCTAGCAAGAATACATGCTAAGGTGTGACCTATCTTTGTTCTTAAAAGTTAATCAGGTATTAAGATGGTGCATCTAAACCTGTTTACTAGTATAAATTACAGATAAAAACAAAAATTCCAAGCAACATTCATTTCTGCCCTCCAATCTAGTTTCTTGTTCATTCCTTTTGTTTACAGTCTATTAACCAAACATCAATGGTTGTTCCAGGATAGCTTTTGTTTCTAGCATCAGACCATCAAAGAATTAAGATTTCACACTAAGCTTCCTATCAACTATGATCTTTAACAACTACCTTTAAAAAAACATCTAGATTGCTTCCAATGCTGCTGGAGTGCAAGATCCAGTCAACAAGGGCAATCGTGTAGATAAGCAAACTGCTTGGACTACATGACATGGTAGGATTCTGTACATTAATTGTCTGATGCTCTCTCAATTCCTAGTCAGTAGAGGGCTGCAAATGGCCAATCTATTATTTGCTCTGACACCTCTTCCCAGTGTCACTCACTTCTTGCACCACCTCCCCAAAATGCACAAATCTAAATAGTCAGTCCACACCCACACTCAGTATTTGTCCAGCATTTCCAGTCCTGCAGAGTCTCCAACTTTCCAGTTAAACAAGGACTAAAATGAGGGTTAAAAACTGTCCAGCAACAGAGCACTCATTGACCCAGAATCCTTGAGAGACAATGCAATCAATTCTGACAAGGAAAAGCAATTATTTCAGTCATTCAAAGCAAATTCATTGATTGTTTAATCTTTTGCTTTTCAAGAGGGAACTGGGCATTCAAAGAAAATAGATAGAATAGCTAGAATAGGAGCAGATCAAGGTTGTGTTCCAAGCTTATCTTTGAAGCGCAGGGGAATACCTATGTCAGTTTCAAAATGAAGGGATGAAAAGTGACCGTGCATATACTGCTTTGGTAGAATATACTATCTTTTAAGAATACAGTACGTGTATGGATTCAGCAACATTAGTAGGTATCAGCTACGTCATTCAGTTTTAGAGAATACATTTTATCTATAAGCTGGGGAGAGGCTTGAATGATGCTGCTCAGTGAAAGAGAGAAGAGTTAATTCCTTGTCCTCCAATATTTTAATATACAATAAATGCTTCCTAGTTTGAAAGGCAGGCAGTTTATGAGTTAAAGTTACAGAAACACACTATCCCTGCATCAATTTTAAATTAGTCCCAGCCAGACAGGGAATGTAGTCTAACACTGCAGGTGAATTAACCTAAATTCTTCACCTGGTTTATAAGCCTTATATGTCTGCCACCCATTTTGTTTCAAAAAAAGATGGACATACAAGTGAAAGGGAGAGGTTACACCCAGGAGTGCGTTAGGGAGAAAGCATTCATTTTTAATCAGATGGATGATTCTCGCTGGCACCAACCCATTTCAATCCTCTTATCCTTTTCCAGCAGTCAATTTGAAGGCAAAAACCCTGCAGTAATTAGCTAGATGTTCGCTCTGGTATCACACAGAGAATGGCTAGAATGCTATTATTAATGTACCAACAAGAAGGGAGCAAAATGAGGCTAATATCTGCTGTAGTAACAAGGCATTATCAGGGAGACAGAGACAGACAGAGAAACAGAAGTGATGGAATGAATATCTCATACGATAACAAGGCTTTTGTAGTTACAGCTACGGAGGCAACAAACTGGGTTAATATAAAAAGAAACAGAAAGATACTTCAAGTGCCCATAAGTGGAGGAAACGGGTTGCTACAAGTAGAAAGCCAGAACTCAAATCAGCTGTGGGGGGTGGGAAGAAAAGAGAACCAGGGGCCGCTCACCTCAGAAAAGATGCGAAAAGGGGCAGAGGGTATGATGGCAAATGCTTGGCATGGAGGAAAAAATATGTGTATCTAGGCTGCAACCATCAGGGTCTAGTGGGGGGAAGAGGAACGGCAGGATTCCTATAGGCAGAAGATGCCAAGGTGGAAAGAAGGGGCAACTGAGGGACCACATTTGTGTGAACGCACACATGGGAATCAATGACTCCAGGCACATTGTAAAGAGGAGTTCGCGGAAGGGTGTGACAGCTGTGCATGCTGCAACTATTAACATTGCACAAAACAGTGTACAGTACAAAGGTTAGTATGGATTATTGGGCGGGGGGGCAGAGAAAAAGGGGGGTTGCAATAACTGCGCCTTATAAACCAGGAGATGCAAAGAGTAGAAAGAAAGCGAAGTCGTGAACTACTGATCCAGGTAGCCAAAAGAAAAAGAGGTGTAAATTCCGAATATTTAGAGGGGAAGGGCATAAGAGGTGAACAAAATGGGCTATATTGGGGGGCGGGGAGGTAGGCAGATGCAAAAGGACGTGGGCGCGGGACCCACCTTTTTGGATCGGGGGGGTCGTTATTCTGGGGCAAGGCGATGCTTGGAGAGGCCGGTCAAGGGCGGGGGGTCCCAAGCGGCGTGTGGACACCTGGGCGGGCGTGTAAGGATAACGGGGCGGCTTTGGGCCTGACAGGGCAAGAAGAAACCAGCGATCATGGAAAGAAACGCGAAAGGGATGCTCAGGAAGGATGGCGAAGCCGGGGAGGGAGGGAAGGAGCCCAGAAATAACCTGGATATTTTGGGGGGGGCGAGGCATTCGGGGGGAGGCCCGGACAGGTGGGCGTTAATGGAAGAACGGGGCACCCCCCCCCCTTCCCCTATCCGAGCGACCTTCCCTCCCCTCACCTGCCATGGCTGGAAGCGGCTGGAAATGGCGGCGGCTGAGTTGGCCTGGGGTGGCTGCGCTCCCTCGCAGAGCGGCGGAGACTGAGGGAGCGCGAGCGAGGGGACTTGGCGGCCGAGGCATGGGAGAGGAGGAGGAGCAGGAGGCGGAGGAGGTAGGACGCGAGGGCGGGCGGGCGGGCAGGCGAGCGAGCCAGCGAGGGCCGCCCCCTCCTCACAAGATGGCGCCTTCCGACGCGGCCCCTCGGGCAGCGCGGAAAGAGCCGGCCTTCCTTTCTCGCGTCTCCCCCCACCCGCCCGGGGGTGATGGCGTCGGCGGCGTCTCGGAAGCGGCGTCGGCTGCTTCTCCCACCGCGGCCCCTTCCGCGGCTTGGAGGGAGGCGGCGGCGGCGGCCCGGCAGGCCGGGGATGGAGATAGCGCCGCCGCCGCCGCCCCCTTTGTTCTTCTCTGAGGAGGCTGCTGCGCTCGCTGTTGGTTTTCATAAACGGATTAATCGATATGCTGTGTGTGTATATCTCTATATATTTCTATCTAGGCGATGTACATGAAACGGTAAAACCTATTTTCCATAAAATCCTCGGAGTGGAATAAACGAACGAGTGGACATGCCTAGATTACGTATTCGGGCAGGATATATTATTTTATTATTATTATTCATTGAATTTATATGCCGCCTTATACCCGCAAGTCGACCCAAATACGTTAATTCGACCATATATTTATTTTTGCTATTTTTCCCTGTATTTTTGTACAGAATATGTTAATATGTGTGTGAGAGGGAATTTATTATTGCTGCTGTTATTTGCCTCAGCCAACATCCAGCCCCGTCATTTGAGGGGGGAGGTGGCTCAACAAACTCCCAAAGGAAACGTGGCGGACAAATAAGAAAACGAGCCAATTGTTCTCTTATTTCCCCTTTTCCATCCTCTCAGGGCGAATTTCTTCTGAGTTGTGGTGACAGGTAGAAATGCAACAGGTTCAGCTCCCCACCCCCAACTCCGTGTGACGCTCTCACAGGTCCTCGTGGTTCTGTGTCTCAGAACGACCCCTTAGCTTAGCCCCAGCACCCAGGTGCCTGCCGGCTCTTTGGGACTACAAGTCCCATCAGCCCCTGAATATCATCATCATCAACCTTTTATTCGACCGTCAGTCAGAAAAAAGTACATTTGTCAATACACAGTTAAAACATCCAGGAAGATGAGGAACGGCTAAGGGAGCTGGGCATGTTTAGCCTGGAGAAGAGGAGGTTAAGGGGTGATATGATAGCCATGTTCAAATATATAAAAGGATGTCACATAGAGGAGGGAGAAAGGTTGTTTTCTGCTGCTCCAGAGAAGCGGACACGGAGGAATGGATCCAAACTACAAGAAAGAAGATTCCACCTAAACATTAGGAAGAACTTCCTGACAGTAAGAGCTGTTCGACAGTGGAATTTGCTGCCAAGGAGTGTGGTGGAGTCTCCTTCTTTGGAGGTCTTTAAGCAGAGGCTTGACAACCATATGTCAGGAGTGCTCTGATGGTGTTTCCTGCTTGGCAGGGGGTTGGACTCGATGGCCCTTGTGGTCTCTTCCAACTCTATGATTCTATGATTCTAAGATTTTAGAACTTAGCGCCCCTGAATCATATAGATGGGCTGATGGGAATTGTAGTCCAAAACACCTGGGAGTCCACCAGGTTGGGAATCACCAGCATGCCTGCTTGTGGGCTTCCCACTGAGGCATCAGACTGGCCGCTGTGGGGTACAAGGTGTGCTTGTACCAAAGCTTTTAAGAGGTGGCCTACCTGAGTGGGGGTGAAAAAAGGGAACACCTCCTGGAAAAAAAATTTCTGGGTTCATGGTAGCACCTGACTACTTATGGTTGGGTCTACAGTATATTGCTTTTTTAAAAAAATATATAGGGCACGTTTTGCCTGGTATTATAGGAATTCTAAGGTCTCATATGGGACGCAGGTGGCGCTGTGGGTTAAACCACAGAGCCTAGGACTTGCCGATCAGAAGGTCTCATATTACCTTAAGGTCTCATATATATATAAATCATATGTATGTATTTGCCTTGTTGATTTATGATCATAACTATATACACCACATGTCTGAAATAGTATAGGAGGAACAGTCATGAAGCCATTTTGACTCTTCCAGCCACCTCAAAAATTCTCTGCAGTAAGGAAGGAAATGGGGAAACCTCCCCATTGTCTCTTTGCTCACAAATCCTGTCTTAAGGGCGTATTGTGTATGAATAGGGTGAGCCTGTGACCTGGATTCAGGAACTAAGTATTTAGCATCTCAAAAGGAATGGCTAGGCTGCCCAGGTGAAGCAGTCAATCCTGCCAGACAGGATTTATGCTGTAGCCCGCCTCCTTCTGTGATGTATGTATGATGTTTTGGGGGTGGTCTCTGGCTACAGGATGGGCAACTTCAAAAGTCTATAGAAGGGCTTGCGCACCATTATTCTGGAACTGGGTCCTTCCTGACTCCTGACTCCTGTGGTTGTGGGCGCCCTGTTGCAACAGTTAATAAAGATCAGGCTCGCTAACTGCCTCGCTTCTTAATACAGTGGACCCTCTGGATACAAGCTTAATTTGTTCTGGGGGTCCATACGTACCCCAAAAAGTCCGCATCTAGAGGCGCTGCTTCTGCGCGCACATGCGGCACGTTATAGCGCTTCTGCGCATGCATGCGCGGCAAAACCCAGAAGTATACACTTCCGGGTTTGCCGCGTTCGCAACCTGAAAGTTACGTTACTGAGGGTCCACTGTATTCTCTGGTTGACCTCTGTTATTTTCTCCTACCAAAAGAGAACCTACTTAAGAACTCTATACAGGCTCTTAGATACCCCATAGGGGACAGGGAGCAGTTTTTTTCTTATAACACTGGGAACCATGTGTATACTGCCTTGAGTTACATGATGGAAGAGATCCAGATAGAAATGTAATAAATAATAGTGAACAATACATGCCTAGGATCATGCTGTAAACCGCTGGAACATTTTTGGGGGGGAAGGGGAGACATGGAGGAAACATAAATAGAAGAATATTTTTTTAAAAAAACAGGATGGAAAACAGGAACTGGGGAACAGAAGATAAGGAACTGGGTGCAAATTAATAAATACCGTGTTTTTTGCTCTATAAGACTCACTTTTTCCCTCCTAAAAAGTAAGGGGAAATGTGTGTGCGTCTTGTGGAGCGAATGCAGGCTGCGCAGCTATCTCAGAAGCCAGAACAGCAAGAGGGATCGCTGCTTTCACTGCGCAGTGATCCCTCTTGTTGTTCTGGCTTCTGAGATTCAGAATGTTTTTTTTCAGGTTTTCCTCTTCCAAAAACTAGGTGCGTCTTGTGGTCTGGTGCATCTTATAGAGCGAAAAATACGGGTACATAATAAGAAAAGAATTATGGAATATTAGTAAACTAGTAAGCATGACCAAAAAGAGCCAATTCACCTGACTCTGCCATTTTTAAAACATTTATCAATTCTGTTTGTTTTCATTTCAAGGCTTTTGCAGGTTTAAAAGAAGGGAGAACATGAAAAAGTTAAAATTGCACAGAACAGAAAGACTACAAAGCATTTTCTTAATCAAATACTGTATTTCAATATTTATGGGGGGCACAAATGAAAATATCTATTTTACCAAGTCACAGATGCACACAGATAAATCACTGCACATGTCAAATCTGTGCCCCCTTAAGAAGATGAAATAGTACTGTATCACTAAGATGATAGATACAATTGAGACAAAAGCTGGCTGCTGTACTCTCTTTTCAAAAAAGTTTAGGTTGGGCACTGGGCAGTTTGGGAGGGGAAACCTAAGGTGCATTCAGCTTCTCCTTGTATCTGGGGTCTCTGCGCTCCCATGCATAGTTTCCAGGGGTATATAGGATGGCAGTTCAACTCTCTCCTTTGGAGTGCTTTCATCTTGGAGTGCCTTTTTATCATGTCATTCGATCTCCGGAGGAAGCGTGTCCTTGGTAGCATTTGAAGTTTAACTCCAGTCTTCTTCTTGTTGGTACATGTGAACCGACTGACCACTTCAGAACTGTTACCTGCATTAGTTGCTTGATAAGTGTCACATTTCAAACCATGTTGCTTTTTCTATCTAGAGGCTGATCTCTGCAAAAGAAACTATAGCATCTGGATCAGGCTTTGTCAAAAGAGCAGGTTGTTCTCTAGGTCAGTGACACAATCTCTAGCATTCTAGTTACAGGTAGGTAGCCATGTTGGTCTGCCGTAGTCGAAACAAAATACTGTAAAATAAAGAAATTCCTTCCAGTAGCACCTAAGAGACCAGCTAAGTTTGTTATTGATATGGGCTTTCTGAGATATCTGAAGAAGTGTGCATGCACACAAAAGCTCATACCAATAAACAAACGTAGCTGGTCTCTAAGCTGCTACGGGAAGGAATTTTTTTATTTTTTGTTTCAATCTCCAGCATGTTACAACATTCCACTTTGGCCTTCAAATCTTTGTTGATCTTTCAGTCATTGCAAATAATTTCTTGTTTGCCTAGAGCTTGACTGCTTTCCTGGTCTTGCTAAGACAGTAGAGAGAGCTCTGAAAATCAGATAAAGAGAAAGTACCGTATTTTTCGCTCTATAACACGCACCTGACCATAACACGCACATCGTTTTTAGAGGAGGAAAACAAGGGAAAAAACATTCTGAATGAAACAGTGGATGTATCATTTTTGTGCTTCATGCTGTGGCCACAGACATGTGATCTGATGGTGAATTTGGGGTGACCCAATGCAAAAATCCTGAGAATTCCTGTGGATCCATGCTTTGTAACCACGTTTTTGCACCATTGCAGCCCCAGGCAACAGTGGGTGCGTGATTTTTCTGGTGCAGGCTGTAGCCATGGACATGCTATGTGATCTGATGGTGAATTTGGGGTGACCGAATGCAAAGATCCTGAGGATCCCTGTGGATCCATGCTTTGTAACCACATTTTTGCACCATTGCAGCCCCAGGCAACAGTGGGTGCGTGATTTTTTTGGTGCAGGCTGTAGCCATGGACATGCTATGTGATCTGATGGTGAATTTGGGGTGACCCAATGCAAAGATCCTGAGGATCCATGTGGATCTATGCTTTGTAACCACATTTTAAATGGGGAGCGAAGGAAAAACAAAGAAGGGACATGAGGTGGTGTGCAGAGAAGCAGCTGGCTAAGAATGCAGGAGAGGGATTTAACGGGAGGGAGAAAAGAAAGGCAAACGTTTCCCCCCACCCCAGCCATTTCTCTCTCTCTCTCTCTCTCTCTCCCTCCCTCTCCCTCTCCCTCTCCCTCTCCCTCTCCCTCTCCCCCAGCAGCACCGGAGCACAGAGAGGAAATAGAAGGAACACAGTCTGCTTTCCTCTCTGCTTGCCTGGAGGGGAGGGGCTTTCCCTGCTCTTTGTTCCGTTTCAGCAAACACAGCAAGGAAACAGAGGAGGGTGGGCAGTAAGACCCTGAGGCAGAATGCAGGAAAGCAGCCACTTCCTCTTTTCAGATTTCCCATCTCCGTGAAGCGCAATTTGATTTTTGCCTGATTTTTCGGCTCCAGGGACCACACATTCGCTCAATAACACGCACAGACATTTCCCCTTCCTTTTTAGGAGAAAAAATCTGCGTGTTATAGAGGGAAAAATACGGTAAGTCTGATCTCCCTGAGGCACAGTGCTGCCTAGGGGATCCTGTGCTCATGGGATACATTAACACACTTCTCTGGGCCCCCTTCTTTCTGAAGGGGGTGTATGCAAGCCCAGTTAAGTGGAGAAATGAATGGGGTTCCCACTGCCTGTGACAAACACCCTACTGTTGCCCATAATAAAACAGTTGTCAGCCTAATCCTATGCATGTTTACCTGGGAAGGGAAAGGCCTATTAAGTGAGACTTAATCCCAGGTATATATGCATATATGATTATAGCCTTTACTGACTACTGCTCTCCTATGCCACTCCAAAAAAAGAATAACAGCAATAAAAACCTGAGCAAAATCCACATTCCTAATCTTCCTAATATTGTTGGGGGCGCAGGGCAGGTAAGGGAAAGTTTCAATCTCAGCCATCCTAGATTTACTTGATTGCTGCTGGAATTTCCCTCCTACACTAGTAAGCAAAAAGAGGAAATATTTGAATAAGTTATCTGGCTGTTTATTTTACACATATTGCCCAATGACTGTCAGAGGATTCTGTTCGAGTTATATTGCTTTAGCAGTGAAAGCACCTGTAGTCATTGTTTCTATTTGAGCAGCCACAACCATGAATAATAGTGTAGTTTTCCGCTGCACGGGGACTTTTGTATCCTTTTAATGCACGCCATCTGTAGTGTAGGAGGAGTTATTTTGAATGCATCTACACCATCATCTATGCAAACAATACCTTCCCACGCAGCATGCTGTACCATTTAGTGGTGGGGTTTGTGTGCAGGTAGAATTATACTGGCATGAACTATGCATAATTATATTAGACTGGAATTGCATGTAGGCCTACCAAAAAGCAGTTACTACTGCACTGGAAAGTAAAAACGTACAGCCTACCATTTCTACAACATTAAAAAAGTCTTCCAGCTTACACTGGGCCATCTTAGTCTGAAAGAATATTGATTAGGGTGCTGAAATCAAACCCATTGATATACCCAGATATTGCTGCATGATACTTGCATAGCACATTTCCATATTTCTTTACATGCTTCTCTCAATAGAGGAAGTCAAGCTGTATACAGAAGAGGAGGCTTTTGCTCTAAAAAGCCCTTTGTATTTCAAGAATAAGCATGTTAACCTACGTGGATCTATCTTTAACTCCCACCCCCAAAATCCTATTCCTCAGTTTATCTGAAGGAGGCATGTGTTGGTTGCTTGTTATGCAGTAGTTGTATGTTACGCCTCAAAAACAACAAATAAAAAGAAAGTAAAAAATGTACTCAGGTATCTTAAATATTTTCCCCCTTAATTTTATTTTTTAGTAACATTTAGTTGTCTAAACTCTCTTAGCTCTGCAAAGCCCTTCTATATTTTAATTTTTTTCTTATGTGGATCTGTGTGTGAAATCTGATCTCGAATTAATATTGCAATAGGTTGGGGGGTCACCTTCTCAAGAGACAATGGCCTTTAATACATTGTTCCTAAAGTGAATGTGGACAGTTGTGTTCCATAAATGTACAGTGGTACCTCGGCTTACATATGCTTCAGGTTACAGATGCTTCAGGTTACAGACTCCACTAATCACCTGACTATATTGCTAAGGATCAGTTAGCTGTTGTTGTTTAGTCGTTTAGTCGTGTCCGACTCTTCGTGACCCCATGGACCAGAGCACGCCAGGCACTCCTGTCTTCCACTGCCTCCCGCAGTTTAGTCAAACTCATGCTGGTAGCTTCGAGAACACTATCCAACCATCTCGTCCTCTGTCGTCCCCTTCTCCTTGTGCCCTCAGTGGTGTCCAAACTTTTTTCAAAGAGGGCCAGATTTGATGAAGTGAACATGCGTGAGGGCCGACCAAAGTTGTTAACCTTTTAGGATTAAAGTTGTTGAGCTTTTTAAGTTGTCGAGGTTTTTTAGGATTTTACCCCCAGGAAATAAACTTCCACAGGGGCTGGATTAAACTGACCGGCGGGCCAGATTAGGCCCCCGAAACAGACTTTGGACATGCCTGAGTTAGAATGAAGATGGATTTATGAACAGATAGAAACAGAACTTTCTCTCTACCATAGATATAAGCAAATAAATAGGTTATATAAGTGGTAGTTATGACAGGTTTGTTTTAGATAGTATTGTGTTTTCATAATTGATTAATCATTAGAAATGGATACCTTAGTCATGTTGTTGGGTCAAGCAAAAACAGCATCCTACTTACTCCTCTATCTGCATATGCTCCTTTGATTAGTGCCACAGATGTCATTGGAAATGGGTTTAAGCAAGTGTGTCATGGATGACTGCATGAGAAAAGAGGGGTGGTTAAGGTTGCACCACTTCTATCTTTCTCCCACATGGTCAGAGCATGGCAGATGTTTTCCTGGGTCACCTGGAAAGGCAGTTCACCAGCCTTCCTTGTAAGGTGGCCACACCTGGAAAACTTCCTGGTTTCCCTGCCTGCGGAGGAGGCAGCTTTGGAGCACTGTGGTTAATATGCAGCACTGGTGGGCTGTGTTTGCCTTAGCCTGCCACAAGCTGTGCACTCATCACCCTTTTGTCCTTCGTTCTCTGTCTTCCCCCTTGATATTTTAAAATCATAAATTGTAAAACTATGTCTGCATAGGGTCAGGGTTTCCATGTGATATGGGGAACAGTGTCAGCAGCATGAACTTTTAATGCTGAGATTATTCATTTATTTATTTGGCAAGCATCTCTGCTGCCTGTTCAGCATTTCCTTTTTAAACTCATGCGTGGTCAGAATGTGAAGGCCTCTTTCTATACACGTGATTTTGAGCGAGGAAAAGGGAAGACTAGAAGGTTCCAGTTCTAGTTTGGATGAAAAATGTTGAGAATCTATATTGCACTTTGGTGTTTAAAGAGTTTCACATAATGGCCCAAGGCTGTTGGTAACAGGTGACAGTTTATATCACTGGGGGATGCACAACCAAATGAGCCGGCAATAGCTGATCGATAGAATAATAGAATAGGGTCATCCTATCCAACTCCCTTACAAGGGACGCGGGTGGCGCTGTGGGTAAAACCTCAGTGCCTAGGACTTGCCAATCGTATGGTCGGCAGTTCGAATCCCCGCAGCGGGGTGAGCTCCCATCTTTCGGTCCCAGCTCCTGCCCACCTAGCAGTTCGAAAGCACTCCCAAGTGCAAGTAGATAAATAGGTACCGCTTTATAGTGGGAAGGTAAACGGCATTTCCGTGTGCTGCGCTGGTGCTGGCTCGCCAGAGCAGCTTCGTCACACTGGCCACGTGACCCGGAAGTGTCTGCGGACAGTGCTGGCTCCCGGCCTCTTAAGTAAGATGAGCGCACAACCCTAGAGTTGGACACGACTGGCCCGTACAGGCAGGAGTACCTTTACCAACTCCCTGCAATGCAGGAATCTCAACTAAAGCATCTATAACATACAGTGGTACCTCGGGTTACATACGCTTCAGGTTACATATGCTTCAGGTTACACACTCCGCTAACCCAGAAATAGTGCTTCAGGTTAAGAACTTTGCTTCAGGATGAGAACAGAAATCGTGCTCCGGCGGCGCGGCGGCAGCAGGAGGTGGTGCTAATTTGTTGCTTCAGGTTAAGAACAGTTTCAGGTTAAGAACGGACCTCCGGAACAAAATAAGTACTTAACCTGAGGTACCACTGTATGTCAATCCAACCTCTGCTTAAAAACCTCCAAGGAAAGAATGTCCACAGCCTCCTGAGGAAGTCTGTTCCACTGTCGAACAGCTCTTACTGTCAGAAAGTTATTCCTGATGTTTAGTCGGAATCTCCTTCTTGTAACTTGAAGCTATTGGTTCAAGTCCTACTCTCCAGAGCAGAAGAAAGCAAGCTTGCTCCATCTTCCATGTGACAGCCCTAAAGGGTGAGCAGGTTCATTTGGGAGAAGACTGCTCTTTCAGTACCCTGGTCCACAGCAGATTAGAGCTGTAAAGGTTAAAACATGGGTAGGCAAACTAAGGCCCGGGGGCCGGATCTGGCGCAATCGCCCTCTAAATCCGGCCGCGGACGGTCCGGGAATCAGTGTGTTTTTACATGAGTAGAATGTGTGTTTTTATTTAAAAGGCATCTCTGGGTTATTTGTGGGGTATAGGAATTTGTTCATTTTTTTCTTCAAAATATAGTACGACCCCCTACAAGGTCTGAAGGACAGTGGACCGGCCCACTTAACTTGTGACACACTTAACTTGTGAACATAACTTCCCCATGATAGATTATGGATGGTTCCAGCAAAATACTAGATGCAAGAACAGTCTCAGTTACATCAGAGCAAAATAATTCATCATGGAAGGAACATAAACCCTCATGCTCTCAGCACACTCCATTTGCCAAATGTCTCATCTCAGAAATAAACTTTGGCCTGTGGGTCTTTTCTTGCTTTCTTTGGCACAATTAGCACCAGCCTCTGCATGGACTGCGAACTGCATCCAATACGGCAGTTCCAATGAGCAAGGCTTTTGAAATGCATGTGTAAAGACTCTAGCAAGGTGCCTCCAGGTGAAGAACAGCCAGGATAATCTGTTAAAAAAAAACCAGGTCCTAACTATAATTGATTAAGCCAATGCATTTTCAAGTCCTGTTTATAATATAGTGCAATGACCAAATGGTTTTAAACACTCTTTGCAGCTGTTGTGATAATACTGTTCAGCTTCTCCAAGTGGTGAGACGTTCCAAGAGCAAAATGCTAAGATACATTCCGTTTTCTTTGAAAGGATGTCACTGGAGGCTTTTGTTGCTTTGTAACATTTTTATTTATTTACTCAAATATACAAGTGTAAGGCACAGCCAAGCACCCTCAACAGGCAGCCAAAGGCCACTGAAACGAGAAGCTTCCTTATACACAGACACTTGGGGTCCATCTCAGTGTTGCCTCAAACTCGGCCCTCCAGATGTTTCGAGACTACAATTCCCATCATCCCTGACCACTGGTCCTGCTAGCTAGGGATCATGGGAGTTGTAGGCCAAAAACATCTGGAGGGCCGAGGTTGAGGAAGCCAGGCCTCGATTGACTGGCAGTTGCTCTCCAGGGCTTCAGACGGCAGGGCCTTTCTCAGTCCTACCTGTTTGATCTTAGGGATCAAACATGGAAATGCCTGTATGCTAAGCAGATCTGAGCTAGGGCAGCCAGCACCCCAAAATGTCCTTAGCTTTTAGTGTCCAAACTCAGCTTTCTCTTACTCTCTTAGCTATTTGTTCCAGTCTCACTAAAAAAAAGCTCTCTCTGACTCAAACTACAAGGTAGTTGTTCTTTGCTTTTTTTGTAACCCTGCTTGCATGCACAGTTGCTAAGATTGCATTGTCCTTAGGTAGTATTGGGGAGATAAAGGTGTTTCATAGACATTCAGAAGACTTTGCCCTGCTACTGGCAGCGTTACCCTGATACAGCATCTTCCTAGTGCTGCACCAGCCTAGCACTTTGTTCTGTTGAAGCAAATGGGAATTTAGAGCCTATCCTGATCGAGCAGGGATAACTCAAAGGTAGGATCACATCTTGCGAAGAATCACAGACATAGAGTTAGAAGAGATGATGATGATGATGAAGAAGAAGAAGAAGAAGAAGAAGAAGAAGAAGAAGAAGAAGAAGAAGAAGAAGTTCAAGTCCAACCCCTTCAATGCAGCAATTGCAGCTAAGGCATCCCTGATAGAGGACCATCCAGCCTCTGTTAAAAACTTCAAATGAATGAGAGCCCACACCTTCTGAGGGAGTCCATTCCTCTGTCAAACAGCTCTTACCATCAGAAACTTCTTCCTAAGATTTGTCAGACTCTCCTTTCTTGCAATTTGAACCCACTGGTTCAGGTCCTCCCCTCTGGAGCAGCAGAAAGCAAGCTTATTCCATCTTCCATGTGGCAGCCTTTTAGATATTTGAAGATGGCTATTCTCTCTCTCTCTCTCTCTCTCTCGTGTGTGTGTGTGTGTGTCCTTTTTTAAAAATATAATTTTTATTGGTTTCTGCACATATTTTCCAAATATAACATCCGATCCTATACAACATAACAAACCTTCAGGTATCACAGCCTGAGACACTTGTCAACCTTGACTGATGGTTTTCTAACTTTCTTTCTGATTTTGCATTTTATTTTAATAGTTATTGCTATAAAATCCATATCCTAAATAAATTCCTCCTTAGTCCTCTTTCGCAATAATTCATATGGTTCTCCTTACAAAACTTCTTGCAACCCTACAAGTGATGTCAATTGATTACAATTGTCTTTCAAATATATCATAAATTTCTTCCAGTCTTTCAGGAAAGTCTGGTCTTGCTGGTTCCGAATTTTCCCAGTTAATTTTGCCAACTCGGCATAGTCCATCAGTTTCATCTGCCACTCTTCTTTTGTTGGTAGTTCTTCCTGCTTCCATCGCTGGGCTAGTAGTATTCTTGCTGCAGTTGTCGCATATAAAAACAATTTTTTTATCATGCTTCTGAATCTCTGTACCTACTATACCAGGGATAGGCAACCTAAGGCCCATGGGCCAGATGTGGCCCAATCGCCTTATCAATCTGGCCCGCGGACTGTCTGGGAATCAGCGTGTTTTTACATGAGTAGAATGTCTCCTTGTATTTAAAATACATCTCTGGGTTATTTGTGGGGCCTGCCTGGTGTTTTTACATGAGTAGAATGTGTGCTGTTATTTAAAATGCATCTCTGAGTTATTTGTGGGGCGTCGGAATTCGTTGTTTCCCCCACAAAAAATATAGTCCGGCCCCCCACAAGGTCTGAGGGACAGTGGACTGACCCACAGCTGAAAAAAGTTGCTGACCCCTGTACTATACCAAGTAAAAGGGCTTCTGGGTTTTGTTTTTTTACAAATGTACAGTGGTACCTCTGGTTACGTACTTAATTCGTTCCGGAGGTCCGTTCTTAACTCGAAACTGTTCTTAACCTGAAGCACCACTTTAGCTAATGGGGCCTCCCACTGCTGCTGCGCCGCCGGAGCACGATTTCTGTTCTCATCCTGAAGCAAAGTTCTTAACCCGAGGTACTATTTCTGGTTTAGCGGAGTCTGTAACCTGAAGCGTATGTAACCTGAAGCATATGTAACCCGAGGTACCACTGTATATTTCAACATTTTAAAAATTTCATTATAAATCATTTCCCAGAAGTCTTTTACTTTCTTAGATTCCCACCACATATCGTAAAAAGTACCTTCAAAGATGGCTATACCCACTCTTCTCTTCTCCAGGCTAAATAGACCCAACTCCCTAAACTGTTCCTCATAAAATTTAGTTTCCAGACCTTTTATCATCTTGGTCACCCTCCTCTGCTAGATATAATTGCTAGACTTTATCAGTATTAATCAGGAGAGAGCCTTGTGTATTATCCCCACTTTGCAGCCATGGAACACAGGGAGGGCAGGCAGAGAGGGGTGGTTAGGGAGACAAGCAGGTTGTTGTCCACACTAGTTTTCTTCTCCAAACAAGGATCTCTTTGGAAACATTTTGGCAGAAAAACAGAGAGCCTATTGCACACACCACTTTCTGCTGCACATAAGAGTTTCGCACTGACGTAGTTAGCTTGGCTTATAAAACTCACTCCTCTAACAGCATCAGTCCAGGAGCTGACTGTCCTTATGACGACACTGCCCTGGCCCCACAGACCAAGCGAGCCATCTGAAAAGGCAATCGAGTAAACAGGAAAAGCACACTGGAACAACGTGCTTATCGTAATTAATCAAATTCGAGAGCTTTTGGTTTGGATGAGTAACTTAGTTTTTTTCAGGATTAATCTGCCACAAGAAGAACCAATACCTTGAGTTTTGTGGCTCCATTAAAGACCAGCTGATTTGTTGCGGCATCAGCTGCTATGATGCGCTAGAAATCCACAAATCTTCCGCCCCACAAAATCTATAAAGATGCCTCAAGCTGATTCTTTTCATCTTTATTTTTGTAGCACAGACATTGCATTGATCAAATCAATCTTAGAGCAGCAAGTAAAGGTCAGGGCTCCTTTAGAATAAGGAGTTCCTGTCGTCTATTTTTAATTTTTTGTTTTTGTTTTCTTAATGTTTTGGAAAAATAAAAATAAAACTTATGGGGGGGTGGGGAAAGTGTTCCTCCCTTTTTCCTGGAATTTCTTGGTGGGACTTGCCTACAGTGAGGGTTGCAAGGCATCATTGTGCAACCAGCTTTCACTAGTGGGGGAAAAGGGAGCAGGGGGTGGGGGCGGAAACAGTGGCCTGGGGAGAGTCAAAGGAGGCCATTGCAGCAGAGTCAGTAATGTGGGAGAATTGAAGGAGATTCACGTAGTGGGTGGAAGGACAGCCGAGTAGTCAGTCAAGTAGATCGTTAAGTATCAAGTACAGTGGTACCTAGTCTGTAACCTGAAGCGTATGTAACCCAAGGTACCACTGTAGTTAGTCAAGAAGCATAAAGCTACTGCTGCATATACAGTGGTACCTCGGGTTACAGACGCTTCAGGTTACAGACACTTCAGGTTACAGACTCCGCTAACCCAGAAATAGTACCTCAGGTTAAGAACTTTGCTTCAGGATGAGAACAGAAATCATGCTACAGCAGCGCAGCGGCAGCAAGAGGCCCCATTAGCTAAAGTGGTGTTTCAGGTTAAGAACAGTTTCAGGTTAAGAATGGACCTCCAGAACGAATTAAGTTCTTAACCTGAGGTACCACTGTACCAGCAATAAGACACCCACCTGGAGATGCCCATAGAAAAGCTTCCCAAAGAGACAACCTTGGACTTGTTTGGTGTCAAGATCATGAGGCAAGGAAACCCCTTCAGGAATTATTATTATTATTATTATTATTATTATTATTATTATTATTATTACATTTATTGTCATTGTACAACCTGTGTACAATGAAATTAAACAAGCCTCCCCCCCACAAACACTCAATCTCTTATCAAACAACACACCACCTTGCAAGTCAATGTCGCTATGTTATTTTCTGTTCAACAGCCTAACAGCCCACGGATAGAAGCTATTTTTTAGCCTGTTGGTACGGCTGATTATACTTCTATATCTCCTGCCCGAGGGTAGAAGATTAAAGAGGTGATGGCCAGGGTGTGAGTCATCCCTGATAATTTTTCTCGCTCTCCTAAGGCAACGATCCCATGCAATGTCATCTAGCGGACTCGAGACAGCCCATGATATCATGTGCTGTATTTACTACCCTCAGTAGAGACTTTCTGTCTGTGGCTGTCAGGCCAGCATACCACACTGTGATACAATATGAAAGGACACTTTCTATTGTGGACCGGTAAAAGGAGTTCATCAGTTGTTGTTTAACATTATTCTTTCGCAAGACCCTGAGGAAATGGAGTCTCTGTTGGGCCTTTCTGAGCTTTCAAGAGTGACCTTGCTTCAGCAGTCATCCAGGGTTTACAGTTCCCATAAACTCTAATGCACCTCTCTGTTGTTATATTGTCGGTGCATACTTTGATAGAAGAAAGTGCAGCGTCTGTGTATCAGTGCAGATCTTGATGTTCAAACACGCTCCAATCAGTACTTTCGAAATCTAGAGCTGACTGAGAGCACCCTCTGGCCAGATTCTAACTGTTTTTATAACTGGCTGAATTTATAACTTGTGCAGTCAGGATGTTTCCTGCTCTCAATGGTATTGGGATGGTCACACGCTCTCCTGTATCCAAGCTGGGTTTTGCCCAAATGGTATTTGGGATGGTCACACATGGTGCACATAGCAATCCTCACTTCAGGTACCATTGGGAGAAAGAAGGGGCTGCATCTCAGCGTACAGCCAGCCTTCTCAGAGGTGGCAGCACATTTGTGAAATTCCCTCCTTTGTGAAGCACACCCACCTCAGCCACTTGCAAGCTCCCAGAGAATTGCAAAAACATCACTGTGTTACGTACTCAGAAAGCGAAACGAGCAGCATAACACGGGGCTTTTAACATCCTAATTTCGTTCTGCTTTATGGACTGGCATTGTGGTTACTGGGCCTGTCATGTTGGGAGAAAGGCATAAAAGTGATTGAGTGAAAAAAACAAGCATTGGGATGGGTAGGAAGACACAGCTCTTGAACTTCTCAAAGATTTGATCGACTGAGACAGCAAAGCGAGAAGTGCTACGAGGCAGTTCCTGTGACATCTGAACATGTATTTCCACCCAGAGCCCAAAAGTATTCTGGGGTCCCATGGTGCCAAAGGGCATGTTCCATATGCCACAGCTATTGACTGTGGGCAGTCCCAATTTCCTGATCTCTGGTCATTCACTGTCTGTTTTACTCTGATGCTTGCCATTTGTGGATACCTACCTAAAATGTTGTGAATGGAAACTGCAAGACTTCTTGCCATCCTCCAGCATTTAGCTTCCTCCTGGGGAGTCTCAGATCTCTGACGGAAAAAGGGATGCCTCTTGTCTCTGATCCACATGATGACATGTCCTCCCTGTCCACATGCAGAGACCCAAGTCACTCACAGGCTGACAATTTACACCATGCAGCTGCTCATGTATTTACTGAGAAACATAACTGTCTGCAAAATGTTATCAAGTATATTTTTAAAAAACCAGGGATGAAGGTATTGCAGAGTAAACAGCTACAGAAGGCAGAGTAGAGCCTTCTGCAGTGTGTAATACAGGAACCTTTGATATCAAATATAGGTTATTATGAGGATTGCCCTAATTTCATTTGTAGTACAGTATGTTGGAAGAAATGCTGCCTTGTCACTTAAGTCCATTTCATTATATAAATCCAGTCTTCCTGCTGGGTGCTTTGTAGGGCAATACTGCTTCAGGACTAATTCCTTAACAGAACAGTCCTGTGCCGGTTGGTGGAGAAGTTAATCCCATTTAGTTCAAATAGAGTTTCTCCCAGGTGTCATGGAGGAGATTAAGGCTACTGGTGTATGGTTACCAGACTTTCCCGGGGACAGTCCCTGGATTTACAAATCTGTCCCCGGACAAAATCCGTCCCCAGAATGTCCCCGGATTTCATTTAATGTCCCCGGATGTATATTTTAAGTGTTGTAGATTTATTAGTAGGGGATGAATATTGCGTGATTGGTTCAACGGCACAAGACACATCATATGGGGACTTCCGGCGAGGCAAAATGGTGTTCCACGGCAGCAAGCAGCTCCTGAAGCCAGCCAGAGCCAACTGCGCTACCAGGCTGGCTCTGGGCTGCTGAGACTGCCACTTCTGCTGCAACTGCTGAGGGGGAACCGGGGACGCCTGGTGCGTCAACTGGGGGAACCACTGACCACCCCCTGTGACCCAAATTGAGCCGAGGGCTAGAGCACCCGGCCGACTGCCCAGCTCTCCAGGGCCAGGAAAACCCCGGAGCCAATGCAGGGAGAAGTGGGAGAGGAGAAGGAGAAAGAAGAGAGAGAAAAACGAAGGAGAAAAAAGAGGAGAGCCCCGACCTTGCTGTGCCACTGCCGCTGAGGAGGAGAGGTAGGAGAGCACCGGGAGGGCAAGTGTTAGGTTGTGGGTGAACATATCAGACAATACAGCGATTTCTCCAAAGCAGGTCTTTATTTGTAAGCTGGAACAGAACTGAACTGAAGGGCTCAGTCAGCCTGCTTATATAGAGCTCCAGAACCTTGTTACTGTAACAACTTTCTAAAACTATCCAATCACTGAACGTCACTTTCGATCCTTCATTTGCATAACTATCTACAGTATCCCCCTGCTGGCCCAGGGTGAGAACTTCAGTACATAACAGCAAGGACATGTGGCTGAGCCCAGGTCCGACCTGAGGCTACTCCACAGTGGCTAGTGCTCCAAGAGAGCAAGCCAGGGCCCAGAGAAAGGCTCCATGACAGGAGACTACAGAAGAGAAAATATTACTTCTTTAAAAAAGAACAAACCTTTTTTTAATAACTTTTTTTTCTCTTTAAAAAAAAAGTGTCCCCAGATTCTTTGAAAAAAACCTGGTAACCTTATACTGATGGCTACTAGTCATGATGGCTATGCTCTGCTTCCTTCAAACCTCCTCTCCCCTCGCCTGACACCTGGGGACAGCCATTCCATCAGGCGGCCTCCGTGGAAGAGATAGAGGAAGCTGCAGGGTTCATTGTTAGAGGCTCACCTCCATCAGACATCAGAGAGCCAGTGTGGTGTAGTGGTTAAGAGCGGTGGTTAAACACAGAGTGTTTGTTGTGGAGGAGGCAGGGAAAGGAGAATGTTAGCCGCTTTGAGACTCCTTCGGGTAGTGATAAAGCGGGATATCAAATCCAAACTCTTCCTCTTCTTCACCACGACCCTGAACTGTGCCCCCTAGCCTTTATAGGAACAACAGTTCAGAAATCAGTGAATGAGTTTTGATTTTCCTCTTCGTCTTCCCTCCCTGTCTCTTTTCCCTTGTGCGTCATGTTTCTTTAGGTCATAAGCCATGAATAAAGCTGTTCTGAGCACTGGCTAAAACCAAAGCTTGAAGGGACAAGCTGCTTCTTGAGCCTCCATTTGTCAGTCAGGTTTGGTTAAAAGCCACCAAATGTGATGTGATAAGCCCTGCCAAGCCCAGGAAGCCGATGTGATAGAGCGGGACCGTCACAACCTATTGGGTGTGTAGTGTTGGGGCAGGAAGGAAGCTGTGGGAGTCAACAACAAAAACATTACAGCAAGCAAAACAGGCTTCTCAAATTCCACAAAGTCATACTTTCTCCTGATTCCAAAGCTTACGCAACTTTCCCAGCCTCTGCTGCCTGTGTTTACCACCACATTTTTAATGCAATCCCTTGAACAGAAGTCTAGTGTCCAGATCAAGGGAAGGAATAGTACAGCTCTATTCCGCCTTGGTCAGACCACACCTGGAATACTGTGTCCAATTCTAGGCACAATTGAAGAGGGATATTGAGCAGCTGAAAGGTGTGCACTGTGCAGAGGAGGGCAACAGAGATGCTAAGGGGTCTGGATTCTGGAAACCAAGTCTGATGAAGATCAATTGAGAGAGTTGGGGATATTTAGCCTGAATAAGAGGAGACTGAGAGGGGATATGAGAGCCATCTTCAAATATCTGAAGGGCTGTCACAAAAAGGGTGGAGCAAGCTTGCTTTCTGCTGCTCCGGTAGATTCAAATGACAAGAGATGAGAGACCAGCTAAAGATTAGGAAGAACTTTACAATGGTAAGAGCTGTTTGACAGTGGAGTAGACTTCCTGGGAAGGTAGTGGACTCTCCTTCATGGGAGATTTTTAAATATAAGTTGAACTGCCATCTGCCAGGGATTCTTCAGCTGTGTTACTGGCATTGTAGGGGGTTGGTTTAGATCATGGGTAGGCAAACTAAGGCCCGGGGGCCGGATGCGGCCCAATCGCCTTCTCAGTCTGGCCCGCAGACAGTCTGGCAATCAGCGTGTTTTTACATGAGTAGAATGTGCCCTTTTATTTAAAATGCATCTCTGGGTTATTGTGGGGCATAGGAATTCGTTCCTTTTTATTTTTATTTTCCAAAATATAGTTCAGCCCACCACATGGTCCGAGGGACAGTGGACCGGCCCCCTGCTGAAAAAGTTTGCTGACCCCTGGTTTAGATCAGGCATGTCCAAAGTCTGTTCTGGGGGTCTAATCCGGCCCGGTGGTCGGTTTAATCCGGCCCCTGTGGCAGTTTATTTCCTGGGGTAAAATCCCCCAAAAAGTTCAACAACTTCAGTCCTAAAAAAAGGTTGGCCCTTTGGTTGGCCCTCACTGCCCTTCACTTCATCAAATCTGGCCCTCTTTCATAAAAGTTTGGACATCACTGGTTTAGATAATCCTCAGGGTCACTCCCAACTCTACAATTTAATGAAACAGTTCTGTAGCACTGTGCAGCCTTTTGCCTAGCTTTAAGATCTTTGGGTCACCATGAAAGAACATAAACAAACCCGAGTGCTCCCCCTTTCCCTCATCCTATCTTCCCTACAGATCTGGATCAGGCCTCATTCACTGCAGCACTGGGCTTCATTCAAGAACAGTTGTCGATTGCACTCTGTTCCCAGCCTTTGCACCATCGTGCAAGGGTTTTTGCACAAACCCCTTCCCCCGATTTGGCACCCCAGAGGCAAGACAGTAGGTTTGGAGGGTCCAGAATCTCTTTGTCCTTGTTCCCAGCAGAACTCTTGGTACCATAGGAAAGACAATGGGAGGCATTGCTGTGGCAAAGCTAAGCCAAGTTGCCTGACTCCTCAGGCAGTGCCCAATGGACCCCCTTTATGGCTGTGGGAGAGGCAGGCTGGCTTGAGATCCACAGCCACAATGGAGTTGTTTAAGAGATGCACCATCAGGCAAACTCTCAGCCATCCTGCAAGTTCAGAGCAGACCTGTCCCTTTCAGTGCTGAGTCGTAGCCACCCTGCCACAGACCACCAGATGGTCAAGGAAAAGTCAAGGGGCATCTCCTTCCTTCACATTCTGCTTTTGGCTGTCCGCTGATGGGAAGAAAGTGTTGGGCTAGATAGAGCAGCCTTCCCCAACCTGGTGCTCTCCAGATGTCTTGAACTGCTACTCCCACCAGTCCAGTGGTTGTGCTGGCTTGCAAGAAAGGAGATCCCAACTAAACATTAGAAAGAATTGTCTAACAGGAAGAGCTGTTCAACAGTAGAACGGACTCCCTCGGGAGGTTGTGGATGCTCCTTCCTTGGAGGCTTTCTCAGCAGAGGTTGGATGGCCATCTGTCATGGATGCTTTAGCTGAGATTCTTGCAGGGGGTTGGTCTAGATGACCCCTGGGTCCCTTCCAACTCTACAATTCTATAATTCTCAGCTGGGGAAGGCTGGGCTAGACTGACCTTTGGATCTGACCCAGCATTGTCATGATTACATGCACATGTTGTTCTTTGCAAACCTGTGGCTGTCTTCATATAAAGGTAAGATCCTGATTTAGTTACACTTGCACACCTGTATGGCTTATTGCAGACAAGGCTGACATTCATGCAGGTCTGAACCTTCTGCCCCCCACCAAAAAATAAAAAAAATTCTGGAAATTCACCATTCCTTTTGCCTTTGGTGTCTCAAAGAGCAGGACAACCAAGCAGTTAAATCTACCTGAATTTTCTAATAGCCTGGATGTTACCATTTTGTGCGCTGGCAGTTTTGAGCTTTCCCTTGGTAGCATGTAGAAATTTCAACTTGCATGCATGCATGCAATAAATCAGTACCAATAAATATTAGAATATGTACACACATGCACACAAGGAGCAAGAGTTTACATCCATCTCTCTCTCTCTCCAGTATTGTTAGTCTAGCAAGTGTTTTTCCTCAGACAGTCATAGAAGATGTTATTTCATTTGATGCTCTCAGAAGCATCTCGAGAAAGGGAGAGGGAGGAAGCTGACTCTATGGCTTGAAATCAAACAAGAAGAGACAGGAATGAAGTTCCAGCAAGTCATCTCTTCCTATCCTCCAGGTTTTCGTGTCCACATTTCTGCAAAACAAAAATCCAGGCTGTCTACAAAAATAGCAGCAAGTCTCTGAGTTGCTCGATGGCAAATGTAGGGTCATATGACTAATCAGCCGCTACAAGCACAAAAGCAAAGTCTCTGCAGCCGGATGCTTTTGCTGAAATAGATGTGAACCTGTAACTCTGTGGAGGTGCAGGCAGCACGCATCTCTTGCTAGGGCAAACAGGAGCAAACCTGAATGTGTATTAATCAAGATGAATTATCACTAAACAGAATCAGCCTATGACTACCCCACCATGCCTCCCATCTTCAGTGCTTCACCTTCAAGACGTACTTTCCCCTCCAAGCCATTCTGCTGCTGAAGGGAAAGCTATGCACCCTGACACAAGATGCTGACCAGACACTGACTCATCTGCATGAATCAGCCAACTGCTTTCCTCGCCAGCTTTCCACGCCCAGAAGCAGTTTTTGCTCAATGAATTGTACAGTCCTTTGGCCAATTAAGCAGGAGCATCTGGGAACAGGCCCCGAGATCAGATAACGGAGAAAGCACATGGCATTTGCAAGAGGAAAAATAGGACTGCATGATGCAGCAAGGTGGTGATCGACGTCACGTCTCCTTGTCCAAGTCATAGACTGGAGTAGCAGAAGAGGGAGCAGAAACACTGAATGTGCTTAATTCAATAAGGAAACGTCTGTAAAGGTTCAGATGAGGTAAGTCCGCAATCACCAGGGCGGGCCCAAGACATTTTGTCACCTGAGGTAAACCACAAAATGGCAGACACACACCCCACTCGGGAACAAGGGATGAGTGAAGATCTACATTGGGAACAAGGGGTGGGGGATCAAACCAACCTTATCCAATGGCTGAAGTGAGAATCAAAGGCAGGGGAGAAAGGGGCCGCTCTGAATCATGCCAGGGCCGCCTCTGCCATTTCCTCCCTAAGGGTGGGAGGAGACCAGCACTTTTCCTATTTGCCAAGAGGCCACTCTAGAGGCAGCTTGGTGGGGTTCTGCTCATAGCTGTCAACTGTCCCTTATTTGGCGGGAAACTCCCTTATCCCAGCGCCGTGTCCCGCTGCTGTCCCTTATTGATGATGTCCCTTAAATTTCCCGAGTTTCAAAGGAAGCAGCTCCTCTCCCTCCCTCCCTGCCGGCCAGGGAGGAGGGAGGCTCCAACTGCTTGGCTGCGTTGCTCACCCAATAAGGAGTCTAAGAACGACTGGGGGGTGGAGCTTGCATGCCTTGTACCGATCAAATCGGCCGCATTGCCTGGGGACTCGCCTTTGCTCAGCGCTTCCCAGCGAAGAGGTGACGGTGGTTTTCTTTGCTGCACCCCCTTTGCCGGGTTGCTGCACTGTGGGAACCATCGCTTGAGGCTTCGTTTGGCTGCTGGGCTAGCTGGGCTTTCTGCCTTTGGCTCGGGAGCTGGTTGACTAAAATCCCTTATTTTGGCTGCTGGTCTCTTATTTTCAAGGCTGCTGGTCCCTTATTTTAAAATCTGTAAGTTGACAGCTATGGGGTGGCTGCCGAGGAGACAACACATCTGGCCTCCAAGGAGCGCGCCACAGCCGTTGTTGCCACTGCAATACGTTCCTCAGAGACTGGATCTGGATGACACCAAGCAAACACCTGTGTAAAGCTCCCAAGCAGGACGTGAACGCAACAACGCTGTCCCTGTGGTTTGCAGCAGCTGGTATTCAGAGGCAAATCACCTCCAGCAGTGGAAGCAAAGCACAGTCATTGTGGCTAGAAGCTAATGATAGCCTTGCCCTCCATGAATTTGTCTTCAACCCCTTTTTAATCATCCAAGTTGGTGGCCGTCACAATCTCTTGTGGGAGCATATTCCAAAGTTTAACTGTGCGCTGTGCGAATTAGTGCTTTTGTCTGTCCTGAATCTTCCAGTATTCAGCTTCATTGGATGTCCATGAGTTCCAGTGTTAGGCAAGAGGGAGAATAACTTTTAACCACAATATGCACAATTTTATACACTTCTGTCAGGTCTCCTCTTCCTCGCCTTTTCTCTCAACTAAACAGCCCTGAACGCTGTAATTTCCCCCCATAGAGGAGTCGCTCCTTGATCATTTGGGCTGCCCTTTTCTGAAACTTGTACAGTATCGTTTTTGAGGTGTGGCAGCCAGAAGCAACCACAGTCATTTCCCCCAGCATGTTTTGCATAAAAGCACCTTGAGGTAGGCAGTTTATTTTTTTCCATCTTCCTCCTAACAATCCTGAACACAGAATTCGCTTTTCCCAGAGGGAAACAAGGCCCATGAAAAGGAGAGCGTTGGCGAGTCAACAGAGGAATCATCCAACACAACCACAAGTTCTCTGTCCTTGTCAGTCACCACAAAGTTGTATTTTTTGCCCCAGTGTGCATTATCACTTTACACTTGTTTGCACTGAATTGCATGTGCCTGGGAAGGGAATGGCATGTTTGGTAGTGCTCAGATGTGTTTGTTCCAACATGCCCTGGAGGCCAGCCCTTTCAACTATGCATGCATGGTTTCCCACCCTGCAGGGCTCATAAAAGCAAATGAACAACACTCTGATGTAACATTTGCCTCAACAGGAATGTTCCTGAACAATTCCTTTAGGCATATATGTGATAAATGTTAAGTTAAAATTGGTCATCCACAGAGAGTTACGGTTTTACTCATTGCTCATGGTATCATTCCAGAAACTTCACACTGGTGAAGAATTCTGACACAACGTTTTCCACAAGTGTACCTCCACAGATATCATTCAAAGGTAGCTCCAACAGAGGCTACTTGGGAGTTAGGAAGCATCACTTCCAGCTGCACCAAAAAGAAACAGTAAAATTTCAGCTTGGAGAGATCCTTTTGGAGCTCTTCACAATCTCATTTTGTCATCAGCAAACTTGGCCTCACACTATTCGCTCCTAATTCCAGGTCACCCCACCCCATTAAACATTCCCTGTAATTTATTAAATGACAACAGTTTTGTGGATTCAACATTATTAAGATGGACTTTAAAAAACAGAAGGAAGCCAAACAGTAGAGTTGAAACCTGAGGTTGTGGGATCCTGGAAAGAACACCTTTCATTCTGTTCTTTTTCTTACTAAAAATGAAGTCTGTTATGGTTTTGAAGGTATTCGGGCAATGCTTAGGGGAAAAGAGAACAAGCAGTTTGCCCTGTATCCTACTGAGACTGAAATTAATTAATATTGTTAAGGCTCCCCCAATATCTCTGGATTCTGTAACAGGGTTAGAATTCAAGCAAATCCCGTGATTCCTGGCTTTAGTAAATGTTGGAGTTTAACCAATGGATTTAGAAGGGTAAAAATACAAGCTGGACTTTTTTTCCTGAGCAGAGAATTGCCTGGAGATGCGCTATTATGGAACAAAGGTAGTCATTAACCCAGCAAGAAAGGAATCAACAAGGCAGAAGACTTTCTGCTGGACACAGGGGGGAACCCCCCACAGCCGGTCAGATGGTGGGCAGAGAGCAAAGCAATTTAGGATTTCAGGGTGGATGACATAAGCAAACAAGGGGAAAGTGTTAGCTTTGCAAGCGGTTTGGAAATGCAGGGAAATGGGGGTCTCAGCCCCATGTGGGCTGGCTCAGACAAGGACACATACTAGAGCGTGGCTGATTTCATTTGCAGACCCAGGCCTGCTGCACCTTGGGGTGTAATGCTGGGATTCTCCTCCATTCAAGCTCAGGTTGTCGTTTAGTCGTGTCCGCCTCTTCGTGACCACCTGGACCAGAGCACACCAGGCACTCCTATCTTCCACTGCCTCCCGCAGTTTGGTCAAACTCATGCTGGTAGCTTTGAGAACACTGTCCAACCATCTCGTCCTCTGTCGTCCCCTTCTCCTTGTGCCCTCCATCTTTCCCAACACCAGGTTCTTTTCCAGGGAGTCTTCTCTTCTCATGAGGTGGCCAAAGTCTTGGAGCCTCAGCTTCAGGATCTGTCCTTCCAGTGAGCACTCAGGGCTGATTTCCTTCAGAATGGATAGGTTTGATCTTCTTGCAGTCTCTGGGACTCTCAAGAGTCTCCTCCAGCACCATAATTCAAAAGCATAAATTCTTCGGCAATCAGCCTTCTTTATGGTCTAGCTCTCATTTTCATACATCACTACTGGGAAAACCATAACTTTAACTATACAGACCCTTGTTGGCAAGGAGATGTCTCTGCTTTTTAAGATGCTGTCTAGGTTTGTCATTGCTTTTCTCCCAAAAAGCAGGCGTCTTTTAATTTCGTTACTGTCGCCATCTGCAGTGATCATGGAACCCAAGAATGTAAAATCTCTCACTGCCTCTATTTCTTCCCCTTCTATTTGCCAGGAGGTGATGGGACCAGTGGCCATGATCTTAATTTTTTTGATGTTGAGCTTCAGACCATATTTTGTGCTCTCCTCTTTCACTCTCATTAAGAGGTTCTTTAATTTAAAGAGGTTGTATGTGTAACTAAAGGTCCGTATAGTTAAAGCCATGGTTTTCCCAGTAGTAATGTATGGAAGTGAGAGCTGGACCATATATATATACCAAGTATACCAAGTAAAAGGGCTTCTGGTTTCTTTACAAATGTATATTTCAACATTTTAAAAATTTCATTATAAATCATTTCCCAGAAGTCTTTTACTTTCTTAGATTCCCACCACATATGATAAAAAGTACCTTCAAAGATTCCGTATAGTTAAAGCTATGGTTTTCCCAGTAGTGATGTATGGAAGTGAGAGCTGGACCATAAAGAAGGCTGATTGCCGAAGAATTGATGCTTTTGAATTATGGTGCTGGAGGAGACTCTTGAGAGTCCCATGGACTGCAAGAAGATCAAACCTCTTCATTCTTAAGGAAATCAGCCCTGAGTGCTCACTGGAAGGACAGATCCTGAAGCTGAGACTCCAGTATTTTGGCCACCTCATGAGAAGAGAAACTCCCTGGAAAAGACCCTGATGTTGGGAAAGATGGAGGGCACAAGGAGAAGGGGACGACAGAGGACGAGATGGTTGGACAGTGTTCTTGAGGCGACAAACATGGGTCTGACCAGGCTGTGGGAAGCAGTGGAGGACAGGGGTGCCTGGTGTGCTCTGGTCCATGGGGTCACGAAGAGTCGGACACGACTAAACAACAACAACATGTGTAACTAAACCATACATCATAAAGACACCACCGTCTCCGCTGTGCCTCATTTCCAAAAAAGAAATATAGACCTTGGTATGTGTTCCTAGTACCCCTGGAATGTTGCACTGCTCAGAGACTGGGGTGGCGTGTAACAATATTCTTCCCCACCACCCTGGCTTGCATCTCCCTTACTTTCTGCTGTCGTCTCCTACGCCAATGTTTAGATTGTAAGCTCCTCAGGGCTAGGATTGCACATTGTGAAACACACGAGGAATGCTGATGTGAACACAGGAAGCTGTTATCACCTACAAAATCTTTCCCAGATCTACCTAGAAATGCAAAGCAGCGGGTCTATTATAGAGCTAAACTTTTTCTCTGTGGCAGCATCTCCAAAAAGGGTTTTGTGGTCCTAGACTCACAGGTGTTCACTGTCCGCAGGGATTCCAGTGTCTCAAACGCCTCAAAAGTCAAGCCTTGAAGCGAAGTTTGCTAGTTTCTGATAAAGGCTCTGGAAAGTAGGTCAAGTGGTCAGGGGAAGGGATTTCTTCAGAAAGGCCTGTCCCTCCTTTGTGGCCCCGATTCTTCCATTTCCCCTTGCCGTGTTATCGACAAAAATCAAGAACCCTTCATATTGCTTAGAAGATGACATTAAATCAAGGTAGAATATTGTATGTTCTTTATTTATATTAATTACATATTCTGCAAGCACAAATTAAAATCTCATTGCATACATCCTCTTTTGCATTCTAAAAGCTGTGTAAACCTAGCGTGGAATCCAGACTTAAGCAGAGGTTTAGACAAAACAAAAGGAACTCTTATTATGCAGACTAGGATTTTTCTATGTATACAGTTCAGGAACACAGCATAGCATTTAGACCAGCCTCCTCTAAAGAGGGAGCCCTCCAGGTACTTTGTCCTACAGCTCTCATCAATCTTGCATGGACTGGCTGGGGCTGATGGACACTGTAGTCCAAAACGTCCAGAGGGCACTAGGTTGAGGAAAGCTGATTTAGACAGTGGACAGAACGGACAACTACAGCATCTTTGAATAGTTGTGTCCCACTTGACAACAGTTTTTGAATTCTGCTGGGGGGGAGAGATGTAATAGGAAACCTTTTGGCATGGTACCTGGGAAAGACTTTAGCAGGGGTTGGAACTGATCTAATCTGGGTCAGCCAGACAGAGGTGTGTCCACTTTGGTGTACTTTGGATCACCCACAAAAATGAAATATTTTGTCGGAGGAAACAGTGTGTGTATGCCATGGAGGACATGCTCCCCCCCCCCCCAGCCGGAGATTTTATTTTCTGGGTTTTCAGTCTTTTCTCTATTTTTATGTATCGCTTAGTTTTATGTTGAACCAGCCTGGGGGCAGTTCCCAGAAGTGAATGGCAGTATCTTGCAGCCTGAGTCACGACAGCTACACACCACTTCCAGATTTGTGCTCTCGGGATTCTACAACAGTTTTCACAAAAGAGTTTAGCAAAGTATCAGCAAGGACTAGTAATTGGGCTTCTTGGAAAATGTCGTGTTCTAGGTGGTGTTAAAAGCCACCGTCTATTTTCCTTAAATTCTGACCGGCTCCTCAAAAGGTCAAATTGCTAGACTGCCTGCCTGAACGGATTTCTTGGTCACACAATCATTAGCAACTAGTTCCAGTTCTCGCTTTGCAGATGTTCAGCTCTAGATAAAAAGTCAACTCAGAAGAAATACCAACAGACTTAGAAAAAAACGAAACGAAAACACCTGAGTTTCTTCCTCCCCCTTAAGCTCACGTGTCTCCATATGGAACTGGGCTAAGAGGCACAGCTGCATTTGCTGCCCAGATATAACTTCCCATCTCAAAGAAAACATGTTTCCCGTGACAGCTGCTCACATGATTTGCTTTGCATGATGTGGCAACATTCTCCCCTAAATCAAAAGGAAATTCTGCAGAAACCCCCATTTTCATTTTGTGGTTTGTTTTTTTGCAAAACTTGCAAAAACTTCTCTTCCTAAGAAAAATCTGTGTCCTGCCATCTTCTAGTCATCAAAATCAGGAATGTCGTCATAGGAATAGCCCCTGTAGCCTTTGGAAGCAAAATACGCAATACGCAAATGATAGAAGCCAGGAAGGAAGACCAGGATTCCGATGATCAGGACAGGGATCGCTCGATCGGTTCCCTGGAAAACAAAAGAGAATAAGGGCTTTTTCATACCTTGGCCTGGAACAGCTAGCCTTCTCTATACCAGGCAACATGCAGCTAGATGTGCAGACGGAGGTGAGGAGATGTGAAAGTTCTGCCTGCCATGGCCCGTTCACCCGTTCAAAGTTGCAGCCATCATCTGACAAAATACTGCACAGGAAAACCAGTGCTAAGACGGTGAAAGCCAGAGGGGGCAGAAGGCTACCCAGTCCAAACTGGGACCATTCACACCAGCCCCCTTTCTTGCTTCCTCCCACATCACCCCAACCACAATGTACTTTAAGTGGGTACAGGTACAGTACTTAAAGCATTGCAAGGGGTTGGACTAGATGACCCTTGGGGTCATTTCAAACTCTAGAGTTCAGTAATCCTGGATGTTTCCTGAAGGAATGATCGCTGGGTGTGGAGCACACTTCCACCCGCAGACAGGCCTTAGCTGTTTGACCGCATGACCTTCGGATGCAGAGCACGCTCCCACCCACAGACAAGCCACAGCTGTCTGAACATCATGCCCTCTATGTAACCTTTGTTCTCTTAGTGGTCTGCCGTGCCCTGTCTGTGACTTTTGTCTCCTTCGTCACACATTGTTCAAGGGGAAAATGAAGCGGAGGAAACAGGTGCCAAAATAATTTTGTACCACCCCTCAATCTTGGGATTGGAAGATGTTTAAAGGTCACAGTCCAAAATGTATCTGACTGGTTTTGCATATTGTGCTAATAAAAGGAGCTTCTACTGAGCTAGATGGCAGCTTGCTCCCTTGCCAGCTTGCTTATGCATAGCTCACCTGATGAACAACATCTGACTCGTGTCCTTTACTTCAGTTTCCAACAACACACACATAAGGAACATAAGGAAAGGAACACAAACTTTATCCAAGGTCACTACCAAATCAAATTTGGGGGTGAGGGTATTCCAGTATGCAGAGATCAGTTAAAGACTCAGGACAGACTCTATACTGCCTAGGACCCTCGTACCTACGGGACCACCTCTCCTGGTATGTCCCACTGAGGACCTTATGGTCTTCAGACAAAAACATCTTGGAGATTCTAGGCCACAGAGAGGTTAGGCTGGCCTCAAGCAGAGCCAGGGCTTTTTCGGCTGTGGCTCCAATCTGGTGGAACGCTCTGTCACAAGAGACTAGGGCCCTGAGGGACTTGACATCTTTCCGCAGGGCCTGCAAGACAGAGCTGTTCCACCAGGCCTTTGGCCAAGGCGCAGCCTGACCCCCTCCTTTGGTAATTCTTCACAGAACTCTAGCCCAATGGTTGCCATCTATTTGATTTGAACTGATTTTATAATGAATTGATTTTAGAATGCTGTATTATTTCACTGTTGTTAGCCGCTCTGAGTCCGGCTTCAGCTGGGGAGGGTGGGATATAAATAAAATATTATTATTATTATTATTATTATTATTATTATTATTATTATTAAACACAAAAGCCACTCACTCCATCCCCAAATAAAAAATGACTTATTGTCTGGAAATCCATGCCACTAAGTAGCCCAGCTCTTGATCCCGATGTCATGAGAGAAATGCAAGGGGGAGAACCCCCAAGATCAGCCAATGACATTCTAAAGGAGGGTGGGGCAGCACCAGTGTGTGGTCAATGCCATGGCCCTTATGTGCTGCTTTCTGGCTTTCAACTGAGGCATCTGGTTTGCCACTGTGAGAACAAAGTGCTGGGTCAGTTGCAGGAAAGAGGACTCTCCTCATGTGCTCAAGTGCCTGAAGCAGACCGCTGAGTTCCTTCCTCCATGAGGAAATGTGGATGGCGCAATGTCTCCACATGTGGAATGTGCCCATCCTCCGCTCTGGGCTTTCAAAAAAGTGTGAGAAAAGGAAGCAAAACTCACTTGGATTCCCCCTCTGTTTCACCTTAAATTGATAACATGCAAACTGTTGTCAGGCCCATGGAACAGCCTGAAGGAACAGGACACACACCAACTTCTAAAGGCTAGCAAGTTAACAACTTGACACCTGTTTAACTACAAGATCACCTTCCCCCTGTATGTGCCCATTGGGCTGCTTCAATCAGCGGAACTGGCATTGCTATAAGTGCCACATAATGCCTTACTTGTATTTGTAAAAATTCAATCTTTTAGTGTGGCAGTACCTACACTGTGGAACCCCCTGCCTACTGACACCAGGCAACTGCCTTCACTGTACCCTGTTCAGTGCTTGCTAAGAACATTCCTGTTCAGGCAAGCCTAGCCAGATGTTTAGAAATTTACGCAATGTGCTGTTCCTTTATTGTTGTTAATTTTTCCTATTGATGATTTTATCGTTTTATCTTTTCTGTAAACTGCTTTGAGGCCTTTTTGCTTTTTACAATTAAGCGATGCACAAATTTTGTGAAATAAATACCTAAGTCTAGTCCCAGGATGGGGGACCTCTTGGTGGGTGAGGAAGCCACTATTTGCAAGAGCTGTAACAGGTCACCAACTATAACTTTTTCAAAGCACACATAGATACCCTACTGGTCAAAACTGAGACAAAATGGCAGCCCCTCCGTTACCATGCCCCCAAAGTCCCTTCCAAATCCTGCATCCAAAATAAATGACTCCTATGTACAGGGCAGGGACGCGGGTGGCGCTGTGGGTAAAACCACAGTGCCTAGGACTTGCCGATCGTATGGTCAGCGGTTCGAATCCCCGCGGCGGGGTGAGCTCCCGTCCTTTGGTCCCAGCTCCTGCCCACCTAGCAGTTCGAAAGCACCCTTAACGTGCAAGTAGATAAATAGGTACCGCTTCATAGCGGGAAGGTAAACGGCGTTCCGTGTGCTGCGCTGGCTCGCCAGAGCAGCGATGTCACGCTGGCCACGTGACCCGGAAGTGTCTGCAGATGGCGCCGGCTCCCGGCCTATAGAGTGAGATGAGCGCACAACCCTAGAGTCTGACAAGACTGGCCCGTACGGGCAGGGGTACCTTTACCTTTACCTTTATGTACAGGGCAGCTCTGGAAAAATGCAATTTTGATGTCTTGTATCTCAGTTTATGATCGTTCCAAGGCCAGGTCAGCCCTGGCAGAAGAGCCGAGCCACTTACTCCTTTGCTGATGTATCCTGCCAGGAGCAGAGCCCCAATGATAATGAGAAGGGTGCCAATCAGGAACAGCACAGTGGCCAGAGCAATGGCCTTGTAGGGGATCTTGGGGGGGCTCCTCTTGAACTAAAGGAGGAAGAAGAGACAGGTCAGCATCAAAAGCATCACTGGCCACTTTCAACCCGGTTATGAAAGCATCACACTTCCATGGAACCACTAGAGCTGCCAGCATGGATGGCTTTGGCAGGAGTAGACGACAAACGTGTATAAGTCAGGCTGATCAGCGGCAGATGAGAGGAACCTGCATGTTCACACACAGGATGGTCCTCAAGGATCTTGATGAAGGGGCTAGTCCATCAGCATCAAACTCCACAGAGAGTTTCAGAACAGTGGGCTAGAAATACTCTGGGCCAGAACCAAACAAGGTCACTGAGAGACACAATTACAGCCCCCTTCTCTCCCCCCCCCCAATGCTATGTGCATTAGCTGCAGGTAAACAATGGAGAGGCTGAAGAGGAAGGAAATCTTTCCTGAGGATACAAGTTGGAACTCAACTCCCTTCAGATAAATGTTGAATAGTGCTCCAGAGCCAGTGATGTAACCAGGCAATGGAGCCATTGGGTGGGTGGCTTTCAGGCTTCATCTAAGCAGCCCAAATCAACTCTGTTTTTAGCACTGGAACAGCCCAGCAAAAAATACCCCCCAAAATAAAAAACCCTCCTTGCATGGGAAAGGGAGCAACTTCTTCCACTGGTAGGAGGAGTGCATTCATATTTGATTATCCTGGAGTGCTCCCAACACAGGCACTGCCCATCTAGGAGGGCTCTGCTGTACTGGCTGAAAGTGTCACTGCCAAGAGGGTGGTGATGGTAGAAGAACAGGTAAAGAGCATAACCTAAGGACACAGGTAATTGCCAGGTCTCCAAGGAAAAGCCTCCTAGGGAGCAAATGTTACAGAAAACTCCTCTGTATGAAACCTGGGATAAATGCTGCCAGCCTGGGCTGGATAGCCCAGCGGCCTGCCTTCAGTACAAAGCTACTTTGTATGTTCAGCCAATATAGCAGGCAATTCCAGGTCTGCTTTAATGTTACGACCAGCCAGCGTGACAATGCTGCCTCCAAGTGGCCCACTTTTAATGCATCTTCATAAACACACAAAACTCAGGAAGAGCGAAAACCCCAACCGACCCTGGAACAGAAATGAAACGATCTGGGTGTGTTTGCCGCCCTCTCACCCCCAAACCCAACCTCCACTCTGATGGTAATATCTCCCTTTTGGACTGGCTTGCTTTTCATCCCTTTTCTGAAATTATCACCTGCAAAGATCAGCTCCCCATTTAGACCTGAATCTCCTCCTCTGGTCTTGGCAAACCAGGATGCTTGAGGGAGGAAGTTGCCCATCTATAGTAAATGCAGAGTGAAGTTACAGGGAAAGCTTCTTCCTCTGGAGCCAACACCCCACCCCCAAGAAAGAAAGAAAGAAAGAAAGAAAGAAAGAAAGAAAGAGAAAGAAAGAAACCCACCTTCGCCCATCTTACCTACGGGACTGCCTCTCCTGGTATGCCCCGCGGAGGCCCTCAAGGTCCACAAATGACAACATTTTGGAGGTCCCAGGTCGCAAGGTAGTTAAATTGGTCTCAACTAGGGCCAGGGCCTTTTCAGTACTGGCCCCAACTTGGTGGAATGCTCTGTCACAAGAGACTAGAGCCGTGTGGGACTTGACATCTTTCCGCAGGGCCTGCAAGACAGAGCTGTTCCGCCTGGCCTTTGGTTTGGACTCAGTCTGACCCTTATGTTTCCCTCCCCTTACGGTTTTGATCTATGGGCTACTTTTAAAATGAGGCTGCATTTTAAATTGCATTTTAACCTGTATTTTAAATTGGTCCCCTCCCCCCCAATTATGATTTTACTGTAATTTTACTGGTGTTAGCCACCCTGAGCCCGGCTCCGGCCAGGGTATAAATAAAATTTATATTATTATTATTATTATTATTATTATTATTATTATTATTAGACTCTTAAGGAACAGCGTGAACAGTTTTGTGCTTTTGAACCAGTGCCCACAAATCTTGGCTTGGCTTGCAATGGTGGGGTCATCTACCCCTCTACTCTCCTGAGCCTCCTGTGCAGAGGAATCATGAGAGGCAGGTGGGCTGTCTCTTTTACGCTGAGGTTTTGAGAAGAGAAGGTGCAGCAGAAGAGGCTCCTGCTAACGCTTACACCCTCTAAGCTGCCGTGGAAATGCAACCTTTTAGGATGGAGGAAGAGGCAGGCGTGTCTGAGCTCTCAGCTCCACAGAAGCAAAGCAAAGAAAGGAAATGAGCAAGGAGGCCAGGCTTAAGCATACAGGAATTGCTTAATTGATAGGGGCTTTAACATTTCAATAGCAACCCCAAGATGTTGACTGGGTTAACACTAAAGTTCCCAAAGTACAAAACCCTTTTGGGTTATACAGAATGCTCCAGTCCCAGTAAATGGCTACATGTAATAGCAGGAGGATACGGCCACCTTGTAAGGAATATCTGAACTCAAGTGAGGATCACGACACAAGTGGTGCTTCTGAAATGCAAGGTATTCATTTTGTCCTGGTTCTCCCCCCGCCCCCAATTTTACCTGAAGGTCAATGTAGCCTTCATCTGTGCTCGCAAGCTTGGAATATTTCACTTTGCTGCTGGGGATCGAAGCTGCCAGGTTAGTTCGGGATGGCATCTTTACCAGTAGGAAGCATCAGCACCTACAGCCTGGGAGAGAGAAAAAAAGCTCTTGAGGGGACGGGAAGAGAGTAGGAACAGCGGATTTTAATGCAGGAGAGGAACTGAGACAACAAAGAAAAGCAGCCTATGTTACTAAGGGCTTGTTTACATTTGAGCATTAGTTTAATTGTTAATCCGTAAGAACAGCGTGCTGGATCAGGCCAATGGCCCATCTAGTCCACCCTCCTGTTCTCACAGTGGCCAACCAGATGCCTGCAGGAAACCCATATGCAGGATTTGAGCTTAAGCCCTCAGACAGAGAAGTCCCCATCTGCATTGGCCCACAATTTAAGTCACACAGAGGTTTCAAATGAAAGGAAACCAAAGAAAATACTGTAGTTAAAGGAAACCAAAGAAACCATAAAGGTCTGGACTACTTTCAGCCATAGATGGGGACTCACAAGGTGTAGAAATGCACTTGTTTTAAAGCATGCATGGAGAATGCAGGGCAGACAATCCTGTTTAAAAACCAGAGTTGCTCCTGGCATAGATATGCCACTAGAAGCCAGAATGGCCCTGATGGCTGAGCCATTCGCCTGGGGAAATGGCCAAGGAGGTTTGGGGGTGAATAAGTCCTAGCCCTCCACCTGCTGTGCTATTTTAACACTGCAAACCACTTTGACCCTGGACTTTATAAAGCCCTGTAATTTCTTCCTGCTGGGGATCGAAGCCGTGCGGTTTTTATGCCATTAGCAAGTTACATTGCAAGCTATATCCACAGAGCTTGAATCAGCAGCTTTTGTTTTCGGGGTGCGGGGCAAGGCTTCCAAGGAGCAAAAACATCCAAGGAGTGAAAACATCTGGCCCAGTGCATTCATCTGATGCCAGTACAGCCTCAATGCGCTCTCTCTCTCTCTCTCTCTGTGTGTGTGTGTATAGGAGGTTCTTCCTGATGCGTCAAACAGAGTTTCTCAAACTTAGGTCCCTAGCTGCTGTTGGACAATAACTCCCATCATTCCTAGCTAGCAGGATCAGTGGTCAGGGTAATGGAAATTGTAGTGTAAGAAACACTGTATTAACAGAACACAAGCTGACACCACCCCAATCCCTGCGAACAGGAGAATTACATTTGAATAAACAGGGGAAATACATCAGGTATTCTGACCAGAGCTAGGCTAACACACTCATCAAGAATATATTGTTTTGTTACTTCTAGCTCACTCTTCCTCTTGATAGCTATCCATGCAAGCTAACAACTGTAGTTAAACGTAAGCCATAAAAGCAATAATTAAAATGCATCAAAAATTAGCAAGAAAAATAAATCAAGATCTGGAAGGCACAGGGAAGGTGTTTGTTCAAGTACTTTTGCCCCAATGTGAATGGAGCCTGGTAGCTTTAAGGCAGCCAACATTAACCGAAGCATTTCCCTTTCTCACTGCGCAATAAGCCCTCAGATCAGTTTAAATCCCACTTCAGCCGCAATGATCACTGAGGTAACAAATATGACCTTAAAATCAGTTTGATCATTCAAAGCAATCACACACAGTTTCATTTTTTAGTTACTTACACAACGGTCCTATATCTCTACAGACACAAGAATAATTCTGCTCCAATGTGAGAAGCAGCATTGTCCCCTCTCCTCACCACTCCCTGCCACACACACACACACACACACACACACACACACACAGATTCCATGAGACTCCAGCCATTTCAGACCCAGAGCGGACCTTTTTCTGCAGCCAGCAACATCTCAAGTGGTGTCAGGTATCAGCTTCCACTCTGCTAGCTTAAGGAAAAGCTCGAATTTCTCCCTGCTTAAAAAAAAAAACTCGGAAAAAACTACTAAGATGACAGCTTCCTAGAAACAGGTAGGTAGCCGTGTTGGTCCGCCATAGTCAAAACAAAATTAAAAAATTCCTTAGAGACCAACTAAGCTTCTTAGAAGGCACTGAAGTGGCTAATTCTCTTTTTTATAGGTTCTATTTCTGAAAATCACAATTTATATCAGGGAGGCTAACAGCTGCAGAAACATATTGAAAAGCACTACAGAAATGACATTATTAAATGAAACAAACTCGTATTACTAAGCACTGGATTCTAATTCCTCATACATTTATGGAACACAACTGTCCACATTCACTTTAGGAACAATGTATTAAAGGCCATTGTCTCTTGAGAAGGTGACCCCCCCAACCCATTGCAATATTAATTTGAGATCAGATTTCACACACAGATCCACATAAGAAAAAGATGAAAATACAGAAGGGCTTTGCCTTTCTACCAAGGGCAGTGCTTTTATTCTCTGAACAGTCACGTGAGAGAAGGTGGTGACTGACCCCAAACCAACTGACAATTTCCATAGATGAATTTGGGAGGGGGACCCCGTCCTAATACTCTATCCACCGCACCTCTCCCCCTCTCTCTGGATCAACTTATCCTAGTCATCCATGTCACACTAAGGAGTTAACAGAGCTTTGCTTTTGGAGTTAAGCTTTAAGAAAGCTGGAGGGCTTGATCCATTCAGTCCCATTTTGGAGTCAGAAAGGTGTTCCTGGAAAAGTGTGCCCACTTTCAAAATCCCTTTAGAGCACCACACCAGCAGTTTAGCACCCAAAAGCACCTTGGAAGTACCTCCCAGGGCAGAGGAATGCAGAATCTGCATGCAGCCGATCCTAGTCTGACCCAAACCACAACACTATGCGCCTACGCACCTCACCTCTATGTGACTCAAGACAGCAAAATATAGGGGAAAGCTTTGCCAGAGCTTCTGCTATTGTTCACACTAGGAAGGAGAAGTTCAAAGAGTCATTTGTGGGTGGTGAAGCCAGTGATTCTGGTCCTTCAGCCCCACCCTACTGCAGTTTAAAAAGGCAGCCCCTGTTTTCACTGCTGCTCCAGTGCACAACAACTCGGTTATTTCTATTCTGGCCAAGTTAAGAGCATAAGACAGTCCTACAGGGGCCCATCTAGTCCAGCATCCTGTTCTCATATGGTCAAACAAATATCTGTGGGAAATGCACAAGCAGGATTCGAGCACAAGAGCATTCTCCCCAGTTGGGGAAAATCTTGCTCCAAAATGCCCCCCTTCTAAAACTATATGCACTGGGGTTCTTTTAAACTTCTTTCTGCAATTATAAGCCTACACCCAATTTTAAAAACAGTAACAGAAATCAAGATACCATTATCATCCAAAGCTACATCGCTTTGTCAATGGCTGAAGACTGCATGGAACTTTAGAAAGAAAAACTGGAGCAAAACAGGCTTCCAAACAACGAGCCGAAACAAATGAGAGATGCGTACAACTTAAGCAACAGCAGAAGCGCCCCCACATGGATTCCATGTACAAAAATGTTCTCACCCTTGTGGAGCTTTAAGCTGCTCTTATCCCTTTTTAAAATCATTATTTTTATTCTGCAAGCCACCTAGATAATTTTATGTACAATTTTAAGCATCAACTTAATAGTAAACAAACGCACCAGCAGCAACAGTAACCCTTTTGGAGCTACTGCTCAAGTCCCCCAATTATAATTAATAATTTATAATAAATAATAATAATAATAATACTTTATTTATACCCCACGCACCTGGCTGGGTTTCCCCAGCCACTCTGGGCACTTCCAACAAAATATTAAAATACAATAGTCTGTCAAACATTAAAAGCTTCCCTAAACAGGGCTGCCTTCAGATGTCTTCTAAAAGTCTGGTGGTTGTTTTTTCTCTTTGACATCTGGTGGGAGGGTGTTCCACAGGGCAGGTGCCACTACCGAGATGTTCAGCACCTTAAATTGTTTTAAAACGCACGCCTGCAATCTGGTGCCCCCAGATGCTTTGAATGACATCTAGAGAAGATCGGGGTAGAGTGCCGAACTAGGATCTGCATAAACTAAGGGGTCAAATCACCACTTGGCCCCGAAGCTCTCTGGGTGACGCAGGGCCAGTCACACACTCTCACAGGGTTGTTTTGGGGATAAAATGGAGATGAGGAGAACTACGTAGGTCACCTTGAGCTCCTTGGGGGGAAGGCAGGGGTATAAATGTAGCAAGCAAGTGAATTTTGATTTATTTTATTTATTTATGTCGCGGGTGCTGTTTTTAAGCAGCAAATCAAGGATCCTGGTGCCAGATGCAGAATGCAAACAGGAGCAGACAGTGGCTTCTGGGAGAAGAGCAGCTTTTCCCCCAATAAATAAGCAACACCCCCCTAATAATAATAATTATAATTATAATTTTTTATTTATACCCCGCCCTCCCCAGCCAAGACCGGGCTCAGGGTGGCTAGCAACCAATAATAAAAACAAGTGGATTAAAATGCAATTTAAAAGATTAAGATACAACATTAAAACATTAGGATGCAATGTTTTAAAATATCAGGATACAAGAAAATAAAGAAAAACCCCACAGCTTCTGCACCACTTGGGCAGGCATTTTGCTTTCACCCCGCCTCTTTGGGACCAGGGTTCAAATCACCCCCTCGGCCACGGAGCTCTCTGGGTGACGCAGGGCCACACTCTCACAGGGTTGTTTTGGAGATGAGGAGAACTATGTAGGTCACCTTGAGCTCCTTAGCGGGGGGTACAAATGTAGTAAGCAAGTGAATTTTGATTTATTTGATTGATTTATTTTTGTCTGTTGCCAGATGCAGAATGCAAACAGGCACAGACAATGGCTTATGAAAGAGCAGCAGCTTTTCCCCAAGAAATAAGCAACACCCCCCAAAATATATATATATATATATATATATATATATATATATATATATATATATAACTTTTTATTCAAAATTAAAGCAAAACATATTATCCAGAAACATATCATCCTTATTTTGATTTTTTTGATTGATTTATTTTTGTCTGTTGCCAGATGCAGAATGCAAACAGGCACAGACAATGGCTTATGAAAGAAGAGCAGCTTTCCCCCAAGAAATAAGCAACACCCCCCCAAGAAAATATATATATATATAATAACTTTTTATTCAAAATTAAAAACAAAACATATTATCCAGAAACATATCATCCTTATTTCCCTCCCATTCTTCCTCCCTCCCCCTACTGGGCGGGCATTTTGCTTTCACCCCGCCTCTTTGGGACCCGGGTTCAAATCCCCCCCTCGGCCACGGAGCTTGCCGGGCGACGACGTCTCGGCCTGGCCCACCTCACAGGGTTGTTGTGAGGATTCAGCCAGGAAGCCGCCCGCCCCGCTGAGCTCCTCGGGCCCAAGGACTGCCGGCCCCCGAGGCCAGCCTCCCTCCCCGGCGCCTTCCCCGCCCTCCCTACCTGCAGGCCAGCGCCATCTCTCCGCTCCCTCAGGCAGCCAGACCCGCTTCTGTCGCGCCGATTCCGCTGACTGTCCCCCGATACCCCGGCCGGAAGTTTACGGTCCTCGCGCCAGAGCCGCTTCCGGGTCAAGGCGCCTCCGTCGGATTGGACGGTGCCGAAGCTGGCCCCGCCCTCGGACGGCAAGGCGCTGTTGAGCCGGGGGCCGCCACAAGGGGGCGCTCCAGGCCCAGGGATTTGCCTCGCCTTGTTTGCGCTGCTGTTAGGAACTACCGTATTTATGGATGCTTTTGATACCGTATTGCGCTGTAATAATAATAATAATAATAATATTCCCCAGCCACTTTGGGTGGCTTCCAACAGAACACTAAAATGCAATAACCTGTAATGATGTAACTGTATTATTATTATACCGTATTTATGGATGCTTTTGCCTCACCTTGTTTGCGCTGCTTTTCAGAACTACCATATTTATGGATGCTTTTGATACCATATTGCGCTGTTATTATTATTATTATTTAGGTTTTAATTAATTGTTATTATTATTATTATTTAGCTTTCCCCAGCCACTCTTGAGGGCTCGAAGGTGAAGGGTTGGTAATAATGATTCAATTTGGTTTTTTTGTTTAAAATTCAGCCGCTGAACACAATCAAAAAAACAAAGGCTCTTCATTTCTTTTCTTTGATAAGAGTTATGAGCTTGGGGGATTAGGAGGGATGCAGCAGATGTAGAGTATATCTTGATTTCACTAAGGCTTTTTGCAAATTCCCCCATGAAATTCTCTTCCAACTCCACAATTGGTTCTGTAATTTATCCGACGTCTCTGCAGCCCAGCACACTGCCACATCATAAGGTTGTTTTTAAAAGAATAATAAATAATCCCCTACAGGGCAGATAGGACTGATTTATGCAGCAGTTAAAAACTATGAAATTCTGTCCTCCAGAAGGCAGCGATAGCCACCAACATGAAGGGCTTTAAAAGACAAATGCGTGGAGGGCTAGTAGTCATGATGGCTATTGTTCTATTGAAGGAATAGTTTCACAGTGGTAGTTGCCAGAAGCCACAGGAGAGGGACTCATGTTCACATCCTGTTGCTCTATCTTTGTCACCAAACTCCGAGTATAAATTGCAGTTTTAATTGATATTGTTTTTAACATTAATGACCATGTGATGATTTTAGCTTATGAATTTTATTAATGTTTTTATTTGTACATTGGGGTACTTTTATAGCTCTGTTTAGAGTACGTAATGTATTAATAATATAAATGTTTTAAGTCTTTTTTATCAATCCAGTATATTTTCTTTTAATTGTCAAATAATTCTGTGTACATTGCGGCAGCCTTTGGCTATGTGCAATAAAACTGACTGAGACTGAGACATCCTGTTTGCGGGCTGGCCACTGTGAGAACAGGATACTGGACCAGATGAACCACTGGCCTGACCCAGAAGGTTCTTATGTTCTTCAAATACAAACATTACAACCCTATACAGTACCTGCGTTTCAGATGTGTCATTTAACTCAGTGGGACTTCCAGGTAGGCATGCTTAAGATTCAGTGTTTTAAGGCAGAACCCAATGCAATTTTACATTGTGATATTCTTCACAGCTCATGAAAAGTATTGATGTCACTCCGTCTGAGTTGCACCAGGGCAGACTGGGAGCCCTGTGTCTAGTTCTGCAGAGCAGAAATTGAGATCTAAAATTGACGTGTCCAGAGGATGGCACATAGGAGACAGCCATAGGAAGTATAAGAGTTGTTGGGAATAGTCATACCTCGGGTTACAGATGCTTCAGGTTGCATTTTTTTGGGTTATGGACCCGCTGAAACCCAGAACGGGTTACTTCCGGGTTTCATGCATGCGCGGAAGCACTAAATTGTGCTTTGCGCAGAAGCGCCGAATCACAACCCGTGCGTGAATCCCGCACGGATCACGTTCGCAACCCAAGCATCCACTGTATTTAGCTTGGAAAAACTAAAGGGCTGTCACAAGTACAATGAACAATTTTTTTATTATTATTGGGGGGGGAAGAGACCTGGGCCAATGAATTCATTCAAATCCTTATGTTAGGAAAGCTTCCAGTTTTCTTCAAGTGAAACAAATTGCTTCAGGAGATGGAGGGCTCTCCTTTCCCAAGGTTTTTTAAGACGCTGGACAGCTACCAGAAAGTTCCCATATTCCCTGTAGTAGCCATGGTTGATGAACTTTGAGATCTTTCAACTTCAGGCCCGTGGTTAAGTTCACAAAGTCCACTTAACACCCACTGCACAGCAACACATCTAGCCCTCTGCTGTTGGCTATCCCACAGCTTTGAGTATAAGGTTGCGGTCCAATTAAAGCCAATTATTTTCAGCACCGTAAGTTAAACCTGAGGATTGTTGAATATAGTTGGTTTTATTTCAAGCAGTAGTTTTTGCTGCTGTCACCCACCCAGCAACATTATGGTGAAGGACAGATAAGAGATGTGGGCAGTGCTGGACTAGGAACTGTGAGACTTAGCTTCAAATCCCCACTCAGCACAAAACTCACTAGGTTGATCTTGGGCCAGTCGCTGCCACTCAGAGGGTTGTAAGAATAAAATGGAGAGGGGGGTGGGAAAGAGCCATGAACACCACCATGAGCTCTTCGAAGGAAGTGATAGAACGGTAATTTTTTAAAAAAGCATTAAGGGAATGTTTAAGGTACAGGTATCAATTAACAAGGCACATTCAAAAGTTCAGAAAGACAAGCAATAAGTTGTCTTGAAACCATTCTGGAGCATAGCTTACACATACATTTGGAATTTGTGGAAATGCCACTGGCAGGCTATAGCAAAGTGGCAGCATGCTGGAATTTTCTGGGTAAAATATTGCCATACTGTAGCTCTAGTTTGGCCTCCAGGACAAAGTAGGCTATGTTTCATCACTGTGGCGTTAACTTGCTTTCTAAACACGGAAAGGGGGACAAAATCAGTGATCCAGCTACCACAATTGGCCTTCAAACAATAGAACCATTAAAAAAACAAACAGGCACCCAACATTCATACACTGACCCCAAAACTTCTAAGTATGCAGGTAAGACTTCACCTGCTAGATAGGAATGGGCTGTCATCACTGCCTGCACTGGTGAAAACTGCTGTTTTGAGTAGCCACCTATCATCACACATTTCCCACAATGCCCTGGCATGTACAGCACAGCACCTCTGGACATGTAACAAATTAAAATGGCACTGCTTCCCAGGACCAGATCTTGGGTAACCCTCCCCCCTGCCCCACAACATGGAACCAGACACAGCTTTAAGCCTTCTTGTACTCCCTCCCTCTGTTCAAAGCCAGGCAGACACAAGTTAACAAACTGAATATTCTTTATTGACAAGTTTTCAGCTCCAAGGACTCCTGCTTCAAGACAAATAATTAAAATCCAATTTCTCTAATCATTATTACTTTTAGAAATTGAACAGCAGCCTCACTGTGAAGATTGCCACAGAACCTCCTTGTCTTTTTAAATACTGTACTCCCTTTCTGGAGTAAAGGGTTAGCTATAAAAACAAGGTATAAAAGATAGGGGGAGGGAGAGAGAGGAATTTTCAAAACAAGTGAAAAAAGTATTTACACAGAGATATCTACAATTGGACCTAAGTGCATATATGACAATTCCATGCACCAAGACGGAATGGTGAATACGCTTCCAGCAGAGGTTCTTCTTTCACAAAACCCTGATTCTTTCCATCAAATTCTTAAGATTCTTCTTGATCTTCAATCTTTGGAGCCAAATAATATTTCAAATGTCCCATGTCTGCTATCTTATATTCAACAACTGCAAGAGACCAATAAACAAAAGTTAGTTTGATTTAAATTGAAACCAAAGTTAAAACCAAATTAGTTTGCAGAGATAGCTTCCTAATGAAACTTACCTAGTGGGACACCTGCAGACATACTGAGGGTAACTGTAGAAGACAATGGTGTGGCTTTGGTGAAGAAGTTCAAGTACCTCAAAGCAAAAGTCAGCTGGACTGCCTCATTCATCTCTATTGTAACCTACAACAAATTAAATTTGAATTAAATATTCTATAGCGCACTGTTTTAGAAGTCCAACAAGCTTAACAACTGCATTAGAAACAGCTTTATCACAAGCAAGGTAGGCAAACTGTTCTGCAAGTTTATGGAGGGGAGAGAAGAGATAGTAAAGGACAATTAACATCATCTCTACAACCTGCAGTTAAAACTTCACCAACTTACAGATTCTTCCTCTTTATCCACATCACTGGTTTGTGACAGTTTTATATTTCCGCTTCCTAGCTCTCCAGTAGCAGAAAATTTAACACCATCTTTTGCACAAGAGATTACAACAGCATCTCCAATGTGGCTAAGATCTCTGCAGATGCGAGCAAATTCACCAGAAGGCATTTTCACCACACAGCTGTACTCTTGTTCCTGAAAGAGCAACACAGAGCCTTACTTTGAGCAGCATTTTCACAATGTTTGCAGGAGCAATTCAAACCAAAATATTCACTAAAACAAAACATAAATATAGTTTGGTTATTCATTAAGATTCAGACGAGCAATAAAAATGTGCCTTTTTTACAGCACAAGCTTATATTTAAGCTCAGTTAATTACAATAAATTTGAATCCAAAGTGCACTTACTGGAATTCCAAGCTGTTCTACGTCCAAGTCCATTAATTTCATTTCATAGTCAGACACCTTCTCCTGATCTAAGGGGAAAATGGGAGTATTAGTCAAGTATATAATTACGAAGTTAACTTAAGAGATCTCCTCAGCCTAAATAGTTTTACAGGAAGTGCTTACTGGCCAACCTTCCCCACAATATTTTAAAACCTTCCTTCCAGGGAGAGACATTATGATGTAAAACCCAATGACAAGACCACAAGGCTCCTTCTATAGTGTTACTAGCAGAATTCATGTCAATTTTGCTTCTGGTGCTTCTATAGTGGTGACAATTCTAACAAGTTTTGTGTGTGTGCACGCGTACATGCCGGGAATCTACTTTTTCAAGAAATTGTGATCGCTTCATCTGTGATCCTAAAGTAGCTTAGGTAGTTCATGTAGGCAAGTTTTATGGCAGTGGCAACTGATCTGCTCAGATAATCATCAAGTAGCCATCCTTGTTAGGAAGCTGAAGTTACATCTTATTGGCCAGCTCCAGAATTAGAAGTTTAAAACAAAACATATTTGCAGCAGCCACTTGCACAAGTTTCTGTGGATCATTCTGCATGCATGGACACTGGGACAGGGATGGCTGTGAAGAGCCTGCTTCATTTTCCTGTGGGGCACTTAGCAGCTTATTACATTGTCTCAGGAAGAAAGGAAGCAATTCTGCAAGTCAAATTTGTTAATGTCTCTCATCTCTCTCTCACTTTGCATGGCTGCAGACTGACAGAGACACACTATGCAAATGTTCAGAAGCAAAGAGAAACATCACAATTTCGCATTAGCCTGAGCAATAAGACAACTCAAGAGCCGTCTGATTTGGGCAAGTGCCCTAAATAAATAATACCTCCAGATCAAAACTTAGCTATTTTGCATCCGTTAAGTTTCAGTTACTTACTTGGTGTCTCAAACACCAAAACCAGTGTGTCTGCACTGTCTTCTGCTCTCAGGGTGATGATATCATCATTACCTGCGCACTTCAGTATTTTGGACATACTAGGAAAGAAAAAAAAGGACATATTCTTATCTTAAGAAAGCATCACCACTGGAAGCATATTAAGAACATACAAAGGGGAATGAAGGGAATGACTGCTCACGCCAAAACACAAGCAAGAGGCATCACACCACTATGAGATGGTTGTTTTCAGATTTGTGTGAATATCAGGCAAGGACGTCCCAGTCAAGAGTGTGTATATGTATACATTACTGTATATGTATCTGAATCAATAGCAAACGCCTTTTGTGCCGGATTTTTGTTTCATCCACATTGTAAAACAGGGAACACCAACAAGGCAGATGCAAACCTACTTGAATACAGTGGTACCTCGGGTTAAGTACTTAATTCGTTCCGGAGGTCCATTCTTAACCTGAAACTATTCTTAACCTGAAGCACCACTTTAGCTAATGGGGCCTCCTGCTGCCACCGCAGCACGATTTCTGTTCTCATCCTGAAGCAAAGTTCTTAACCTGAAGCACTATTTCTGGGTTAGCAGTCCGTAACCTGAAGTGTATGTAACCTGAGGTACCACTGTATTTGCCCGCTTAGGTGCTGCCAATGGGGGGGGTGCTACTCAGGGGCAGGAGAAAGAAAGTATGGCAAACGCGCCAGTCAAACTTCAAGGGGCCACGAGCCTCAATGCTGGCAGTGAAGAGGCCTGCCTCCTTCTGGAGAAGGTGGCCTCATTCGCGACCATTCAAGGACCACGAGGTCCCGCCAAATCCCTTTTCAAGGAGTAGCAGCCGGATACGCCCGCCTGTATTAACTAGAGGGGGAAACAAGCCACACCCCACGACAGGACGCACCAACCAATCAGGGAAAAGCAAAAAAAAAGCGCTCGAGAACGGAACCAGCCAATCCGCTCCGAGATTCCAGCGCGCGCCAAACGGCTCCCCCCTTTTAACAGAGGCAGACCCCTCCCCCTCCCGCGCGCTTTTCCCGCCAATGTCAAGAATGGCGGGACGCTTCTATTACACGTCACCCAAACGGCGACGACGCCGCCTGAGAGGATTTGGCGCGCGGGGCTGGAGCGCAGCGGCCTAAGCCTCCCTAACTCCTGTGTGAGGGAAACTCCCGCCTTTTTCGCCGCTGCCGCCATCCTCCTCAGGAAGGGAGGGAGGGCCGCCCCTCAGACAGGCGCGGCGCTTCTCTTCCCCGGCCGGGCTCGGCCGCCCCTCTTCACCTGGTGAGGTTGACCCCCATGGCGATGTTCCGGTCGCAGCGGTAGGTGTCGAAGCCCTCGGAGCGGAGCGTGAGCTGCACCAGGGAGACGTGCGAGGAGTCCATGCTCTGCAGGCTGATGCCGCCCGAGCCCAGGTCCCAGCAGGCCTCGGTGATGAGGTCCTTGAGGGCCTCCAGCACCTTCTTCAGGACGGAGCCCTGGATGAGCCGAGCCTCGAACATCTCGCCGGCGGCGGAAGAAGACGGAGAGGCAAAGAAGCGCGCGCGCCCTCCCAGCAAAAGCAGCGAGCGCGAAGGAAGGCGAACGCAGTTTGGCGCTGGCGGGTCCCGGACGGCCGCTTTTATACCTTCCCCGCCCACACGCGCTATGCTCCGCCCACCCGAGCTTGGCCCCGCCCTCTAGCGCGCCGCTCTTCCGCCGTAGGCCAATCCCGAGCATCCCTGCAAACGGAAGGCGGGCGCGAAAGGAGCTCCGGCGCGCACGCGCCGCCTGTGCAACGCCCCCAAGAGTTCTCCCGCGAACAAGTGCTTTTGAGCGGGAGATCCGCGGTGACGTCGTTAAGCGGAGGAGCCAATCGCATTTCACAGGAGGTGGTCCGTCCTCCCTTAATCGGCCAATTAGAGGGAGGAGGAGGAGAAGGAGGAGGTGGGAGCTCCAGTTTCCCTGCGCGCTTTGCCCAGGCTTGTCCGCGCTGCGGCGCAGGTTGCCTGGCCGGCAGAGGGGCGGGCGCTCGTGTTGAGTTGCTGCGATTTTATTCACATACTGGAAACCACTTTGAGGGGTTTAAAAACAAAAACAAACAAAAAATCAAGCAGTGTATAAATATTATGAAATAAATAAGATATATATTTATGCATAGAGAGGTGAAAGCCTGGGTGGGGGTGTAGGAAAAAGCTGGTTTCCCCCATCACATTAATTTATTTTTCACAACGATTTGTAAAGCCGACCTACAAAGAACCATTGATGAAACACTCTGGAATGGTCTCTGGACGAAGCTTTCCTTAAAGCCTGTATCAACCAGGATCCAGCAGCCCACTCTCAAAATTGTTTTGAGATTGCACTGGACTCTCGAGAGACTTTACCAAGCAATGGAGTCCATGCCCCCTTACTGCTGAAGAAAATGTGGGGAACGAGGCTCATTTCTGCATATGTAGTGGGAATGCAAGGTGGTTAACTAATTTTGCTTTTTTTAAATATCAAATACTACTCAGCAAAACATGCTTCCTGACCCCTCTTAGCTGTTCTCTCATTGGAGAGCGATGCCAATCCCTCCAATACACATAAAAACCTAGTTTTAATGTTACTAGCGGCCGCCAGATTAGTTATTGTCCATCATTGGCAGTCTCCTGGCTCTTTACCGTGCGATGCATGTTTCACCAGTCATCGCTTTGTCAGAACGCTTGACCAGGCACAGTCTATGTTAGGGGAGGCTGCTGCAGCCGAAGAGGCCGGTTGCAAGGCAGATGTGAGAAGGAGGGTGCACTGCTGGTGGCAGCCTTTGCAAAGGCAATCAGGCCAGCGCAGGCAGGCAGCGGAGAAGCACCCACATCCGGGTATCCGCGGCGGGGGGGGGGGGTTAGGGGAGGCTTAGGAAAGTGGCAGCAAGAGCATGCATTCAGAAGAGGAAGAGTCGCACCGTGCGCGGCAGCTTCCGAGTTAGCTTTGTGCGTCTTCTCCTGCAGCGTTCCATAGAATGTCCATAGACATTCAGGATTACAGCGCAGCTGAGGTTTAGTTATTACAGTGGTACCTCAGGTTACATACGCTTCAGGTTACAGACTCCGCTAACCCAGAAATAGTGCTTCAGGTTAAGAGCTTTGCTTCAGGATGAGAACAGAAATCGTGCTCCGGCGGCGTGGCGGCAGCAGGAGGCCCCATTAGCTAAAATGGTGCCTCAGGTTAAGAACAGTTTCAGGTTAAGAACGGACCTCCGGAACGAATTAAGTACTTAATCTGAGGTACCACTGTATTTTGTTGCATTTATACCCCACCTTTCCTCCCAGGAGCTCTGGAGAGCATACATAGTTCTTCCCATCTTATCCTCACAACAACCCTGTGAGGTAGGCTAGACTAAGAGACAGTAACTGGCGCAAGGTCACCCAGTGAGCTTTATGCCATGAGAATTCCAACCTTGGTTTCTCCCAGGTCACAGTCCAACAATCTAACCCAGGGGTGCACAACCTGTAGCCCTCCAGATGTTTCTGGACTATAACTCCCATCAGCCCCAGACAGCATAGCCAGTGATCAGGGATGATGGGAGGTGTAGTCCAGCAACGTCTGGGAGAATGTGATGCTAATGACCAATACCCAGGCTTGCGTGTTGAGTGGACTGTTTTATGGAAGTGAGTCATGGGCAACCGACACCCGCCAGAAGCGACACCTCAGTGCATGCTGTTTCAGGAAGGTTTTGGGCATCACATCTCTCAAACAAAGATATGCTCTCCCAAGCCCACATTGGCAGCATGCTTGCACTCTACAGGGAGCTGGCTTCAGGTACCAGGCCAGTTGGCAGACCAACTCTGCTTTACAGAGATGTCTCTCCTTCTGTAATCCTCATAGAACTCTAGCCCAATGGTTGCCACTAATTCGACTCTGAATTGATTTTAGAATGAATTGATTTTAGAATGCATTCCAATTAATTGATTGTGATTTTATGTACGCTAAACTGTTGTTAGCTGTTCTGAGCCTGGCTTCGGCTGGGGAGGGCGGGATATAAATAATTTATTATTATTATTATATCTGACGTGAAGGCTGATGACATCAACCCCACCATGTGGGAATCCCTTGCAGATGACCGCAGTGCCTGGAGATAGACGGGTCATGTGTCCACTCCACAGCAGGGACCAGTGAAGGAATGACTGTCGGGAGGAGACTGCAGAGAGCATCTGCAGCAGCACAGCCCGATGCCTTCATCTGCCCCAGCTGCAACCAAACATGTCTCTCCCATATCGAGTTACAGATAGGTAGCCGTGTTGGTCTGCCATAGTGAAAACAAAAATTTTTTTCCTTCCAGTAGCACCTTAAAGACCAACTAAGTTAGTTCTTGGTATGAGCTTTCGTGTGCATGCACACTTCTTCAGATACATATCTGAAGAAGTGTGCATGCACACGAAAGCTCATACCAAGAACTAACTTAGTTGGTCTTTAAGGTGCTACTGGAAGGAAAAAAATTTTTGTTCTCCCATATCGGTCTCTACAACCACAGCAGGCGCTGTAGCTTCCCAGCGGGTTGACTTCATTCCCAAAGGTGCACTCGTCTCTGGGAGACAGACGGGTGCCAACCGTTGTGGAAGGCAGAAACGAAATAGCGCCTGAAGAAACCAGGAAGTTGCACCTCCCTATAATGGAGTCGTCCCTCTACCCTTTTAGTTTTTTTCTTTAATTGAAAGATCTATGCGTAGAAGAGCGAACGGGAGCTTCCTATTGGCCCGGCCGCCTTGGCCCCGCCTCAATCCCCGGGCCCGGCCATCTCGCTGGGCGGCTCGCGCTGCGCTCGCTGCTGCTGCTGCTGCTGTTGCTGCTGCTTCACTGCGCGGTGCAAAGGGGAGCGGAAGGCGAGGGTGGAGGAGCCGCAAGGGGAGTGCAAGATGAGCGAGCTCCGGCAGAGGCTGGGCCGGGATGCCGACGGGCAGCAGCAGGACTCGGAGGGGAAGGTGAGCGGGCGGCGGCAGTGGGTGGGACGCGCTTCGGCATAGGATCCCGGCCGCACACGGCGAAGCTTGCACGAGTAGCCTCCGGGGGTGCAGCGCTGACGCGTGTCTCGTGGGGAGGGGAGAGCTGCCTCTTCGCGGAGGGGGGGCGCTGCTCCTGCGTCCTATTGTTGCAATGCTGAGGAGTTGTTTTCTAACGAGGAGGGCCGGGGGGGTCCTTCCTTCCTGCCCGCTTCTCCCCTCGGGAATGCTTATAAATGAGTTTAAAAATAACGTGCGTAGGATAACGGATGCTTTAGCCTTCATCGTGCGCTCAGCAGCTTCCGAGATCGGTGTCCCCGGGGGGCGGGGGAGGGCCGTGCGAACAGGCGTGCCTTCGGTTTGGCGGAGCTGCTGTGCAATGTGACAAACGCCAAGCCCCTTGGAAGCTGCTCCTCTCGCCAAACTTGTGTCAAGGCCTCGAGGAAAGCTTGATGATTGTATATATGTGTGTATGTATACTGTGTGTGTGTATATGTGCATGCAAAAGTGGTCTGAATTTTTCCATGTTTCCGCCACCCCAGGAGCTTCTCTGTTTACTGTTCATGAGGGCTAGAAACATGGAGAGCTCAAATGCACATTGTTCCATTTTGAGATGAAGTTTTCATGCCACATGCCATGAACCAATGCAACATATTGGGAAATTTAAATGTCTGAGCAGCGTGTGGTCATCTCTGTGTTTTGCTCAACATGTGCCGTGCTTTCAGTTCCCATTTCTAACCTGTTCATGGTTGAAATGGTTTTTGAGGGCAAGGTTTTTGAGGGCAAGGTGATATATAAACACAATATATGTATACACACACACACACACACACACACACACTCCAACCCACCCCACACACACACCCTGTGAAGTAGGTCAGGTTGAGAGGCTCAAGGTCACCCAGTGAGCTTCATGGCTGAGTGGGGATTTGAACCCATGGTCCCAGGGGCTAGTCCAGCACTCTTAAGCACTACTGGATGTTGTTTTTCCCCCCAATGCAAAATTACAACAAAAATTACAAACATTGAATCCAAAATAAAACTATACAAACAAGAAAGAAAAACAAAACACAAAAAGGAAAAAAAAAACAAGAACATGCACACATCTACAAACACTACTGGTTTTATATTGAGTCAGACTTCCAGCGCATTATCATCTACACCGCCAATTCTCAAACTCCACGGTTTCAGAAACGACTCACTGAACATTTTTTCCCTTCACTGCTGGCATCATGGCCTAAAAGTGCCATTTTAGGAGAGTCACTCTAGAGCTGGTTGCTAGGAAGAACCCCTTTTAAATGGTCGGCCTTGGCGGGGGGACATCACCAGTGCCATACTATGAAAATTATGGCCCCAAACTGGGAGATGGTTAGCGTATTTAGTAATCTGGTCTGGTGAAGATGGCTTTTATGTCAGTCGTCAGGAAAACACGTCAACTGTAGGGCCAAGTAGAGATGTTCCTGACAGACCCACAACTTTTTCGTGGCCTAAATGGAAACCCTGGGCCTGTTTAAGAAACCTGTTTAAGAACACCTCAGATTTCTAAAGATAGGTTACACCCCTCCACTAGGTCACAGCTTGACTTGTGGTGTAAGAAGTGAGTCCAAGGGCTAAAGGTCTGGTCTGAAAAGTTTGACTCCAAGGACTGGCCTTGCTCTTCTAGGTTTGAGAGGCTTGCCTGGAGATGCTCCAGTGTACAGTGGTACCTCGGTTTAAGAACAGTCCGGTTTAAGAATGATTTGGTTTACAAACTCCACAAAACCAGAAGTAGTGTCCCGGTTTACGAACTTTAGCTCGGTCTAAGAACAGAATCCGAACGGTGGAAGGACACTGGTGGCGGAAGGCCTCATTTGGGAAAACACGCCTCGGTTTAAGAACGGTTTTGGTTTAAGAACGGACTTCCGGAACAGATTAAGTTGGGACTCTTGCGTTTTTTACTACTGAGGCTGCATACCTTTAAAGCGTGTGTGTGCGCGCACACACACACTGCAGCCGCAAGGAATTCTGGGTACTGTAGTTTGCTAAGGGTTGCTGGGAACAGTAGCTCTGCTCACAATTCACCAAGGGAAAGAATGTGATGTAAAAGTTATTGTGTGATTTCAGCCTGAGCCAGAAGCCTCCCTTCCCTGCAGTTCTATGAAGAGTAATCTATACTGATTGCCGTGATTTACAGTGGTACCTCGGGTTACATATGCTTCAGGTTACATACACTTTATTACATACACTTTATTTACATACACTCAGGTTAAGAACTTTGCTTCAGGATGAGAACAGAAATCGTGCTCTGGCAGTGCGGCGGCAGCGGGAGGCCCCATTAGCTAAAGTGGTGCTTCAGGTTAAGGACAGTTTCAGGTTAAGAACAGACCTCCGGAATGAATTAAGTACTTAACCCGAGGTACCACTATATTCAGAGTAAACATGTGTAGGACTGGACATAATGTGTTGTATCCAGTGCTAGTCCTACTCAGAATAGACCTGTTGAAGCTAATGGATGTGACTGAGTTTATGTTCAGTGGTTTTGAGCTGCCTACTCCGAGTAGGACTAGCGTTGGATACAAGCCTGTGTCTTGATTCCTCCCCTGGCTGGGGATGCTCTTTGCTCAAGGCCGGTCTTACCTGCAGTGTTGCAAGTAACCCAACTGCACCAGTGCAGCCAAGAAGTGTGTGATCCCGAGGAAGCAAGGACGGGCGTAGGAAAAGCAGTGGTATTATTTATGACTATTTATTGCCTTTATATCCCTCCTTTTCCATCCAAGGTGCTCAAGGTGGCATATGTAGTTCTCCCCCCTGTCAGTTAATCACCACAACAACCCTGTGAGGTAGGTTGGGCTGAGAGGCAGTGACTGGCCCAAGGTCACCCAGGGAGCTTCATGGCTCAGTGGGGATTTGAACCCAGGTCTCCCAGATCCTAGCCTGATACTCTAACCACCGCACCATACTGCCATTCAGCATCTAATTAACAATGCCATTATTGGGAGACACACACATGCACCATTTAACCCACAAAAGGGGGTGTGCTGGGACCTCAAAAGCGCCACACAGCTTGCAGGAAGGCCTTGGGTAGCTCATTCACCACCTTCTGGCTTTTTCTCTCACCTAGTGCTGTTCAGGTGAACAAGAATCCTGGCGCCTTGCGCCTCTGGGAATGAAAGGGAGACCGTGTGAAATGTTGGTTAACAATGAATTTCTGCAAACATTTTCAGGTCTGAGGTGCCTCATCTTTCCCAAACTCAGCTGTGAATCTTATAAGAGCGAGCAGAAGCTGAACATCAACTTGCTTATCTTTAAGAAAAGTGTTTCTGGTGCAATTTAAGGTCTGGTTTGGTGGAAGAGACTCTGCTGCTGCTGCTCTGGTACAGTGTGGTGTCCAGAACACAGATGTATGCTGGTGTCTGCCCAGAGCAGTGAGGCCACAGCTAGAGCAACCACAGAATTCAACCAGGGCTGGTTTGAGGGCAAGCTGTCTCTTTGCACTGGGCTCTCCTCTGTTCAGGGGAGCGAGCTCAGTGCCTGGTGATCTGAGAGGTGCTGCTTTTGGAATGCAACTCTGCGTCTCCTCCCTGCCGGCCTGATCGAAGGCTGAGCAACAGTTGGAAGTTATATTCCAGCCTTCATGCAGCGCAGAGTTAAGATATAGAAGTCTCCCTAATGGGAGGCAGTGATGGCCACCAACCCAAGATGGTTTTAAAAGAGGATTGCACAAATTCATGAGGAGAGGGCTATTGATGACTACTAACCGTGATCAAATCCCCGCGACGGGGTGAGCTCCCGTTCCTCGGTCCCTGCTCCTGCCAACCTAGCAGTTCCAAAGCACGTCAAAGTGCAAGTAGATAAATAGGTACCACTCCAGCGTGAAGGTAAACGGCGTTTCCGTGTGCTGCTCTGGTTCGCCAGAAGCGGCTTAGTCATGCTGGCCACATGACCCGGAAGCAGTACGCCGGCTCCCTTGGCTAGTAAAGCGAGATGAGCGCTTCAATCCCAGAGTCGTCCGCGACTGGGCCTAATGGTCAGGGGTCCCTTTACCTTTAACCATGATCGCTATGGTCTTTCTCCACAGTCAGAGACAGCAGTTGCTGGAGACCACAGGAGGGAAGAGTTGCTCTTGTGTTTAGAACCTGTTTTTGGGTTTCCCATTGAGGCATCTGATTGGCCACTGTGAGAATAGGATGCTGGCCTGGACTGGTCATTGTCCTGATCCAACTTCCTTGGCATATCAGTGGATACAGAAAGGATCCATTGAAAGTGGAAAATCTGAAATCTGTGGTAGCTCAGGACAGAATAGCATCAGAGGGGACGATTTAGAGTAGTTCAAAAACAAGCTAAGCAAACACATGGCTTATGCATTGTTAGTCTTAAGTTATTTTTGGGGAAGCTATGCCCTATAAAGCCCAGCTTTTTCTAACAGGAGGTCAGATGCTACATTACTCAAAGTTCACAGCAGTCCATCTTGAATAAAATCAACTGCCGGCAAGCTAAATATTTTCCCTTCTCTCTCTCTCTTTAAAAAAGCATAGCAGTTTGTCCACAAACATACTGCAGGTTACTAAAGCCCAAGTAGGTGGAGGATCTGCACCAGAGATCCTTCCAGTTAAGTCAGGCTCAGCAGCAGTAAATTTTTGCCAAAGCATTATAACTTAAATCATAGGGCATCAGTAAAGCGGTTGTTTTAATTCCATCAGTTGGGAAACTGCTTTTTAATAAGAATAAAAAGCAGACCTCTGGGTTGTATCCAAATGAATTATACTCAGAGCAGACCCACTGAATTTAGCTGTGTCTGTTAACTTAAATGAGCTTACTCCGAGTAGGACTTGCATTGACCGCCCCCCTTTTAGTCTCTCTCCCCCTTTCCTTTAAAGAATAGCAATGATGAGCTCAAGTCAGCAAACGTTGAGTCATCATTTAACTTTGCACAAGCTGCCAAGTGCCAAAGCTGGTCTTAGCAATGCCGTCACGAGAAGATGTCACAGTAATATTGTTAATTGCCAGACTGTGTGATTTTATAAGCTGCATATGCGCACCTAAACTGGGAAACAAAACCCCTCTGCGCTTGCTAGAACTTATGCCCAAGTAAATATGTGTAGGACAGAGGCATAAAGGGATTTGAATATCATTTTCTGCAATTCTTGGCATGTCTTGGAGCCAGAGATCGTGAAGTAGCCAGCCCCACGTGACCCACAGGCTCAGGCCCACAACTTCACAGGCAATTCACTGGCTCCAACTGGGGCAGGGGGAGGACTAACATAAGACTGGTCTTAAAAGACCTACATTGGCTCCTAGTATGTTGCCGAGCACAATTCAAAGTGTTGGTGCTGACCTTTAAAGCCCTAAATGGCCTCGGTCCAGTATCCCTGAAGGAGCATCTCCACCCCCATCGTTCTGCCTAGACGCTGAGGTCCAGCGCCGAGGGCCTTCTGGCGGTTCACTCATTGTGAGAAGCCAAGTTACAGGGAACCAGGCAGAGGGCCTTCTCGGTGGTGGCACCTGCCCTGTGGAACGCCCTCCCACCAGATGTCAAAGAGAACAACAACTACCAGACTTTTAGAAGACATCTGAAGGCAGCCCTCTTTAGGGAAGCTTTTAATGTTTGATGCATTACTGTATTTTAATATTTTGTTGGAAGCCGTCCAGAGTGGCAGGGGAAGCCCAGCCAGATGGGCGGGGTATAAATAAATTATTATTGTTATTATTATTGTTATTATTATTATTATTATTACTAATCATCCTCTCTTGGAATCCACCTGCCTTGAGGGACAACAGAGTCTTGGGCACGTTTCTTGCTAGGGTTTAACAAATCTTGTTTTGCTCTAAGATTGGCTTACTCGGGTTCTGCCATTCTAATCTGCTTTGCGGCCAACTAAAATTAGCCAGGTTTAAACTGAAATAAGGATGACAACTTGCGAAAAGAAGTGTCCATGCGGTGAGCTTTTGTGCCTCTGTTTATGGGCTGGTGTGCACAGGATGTTTGGGGTCGGATGGGACACTTCAGAGGCGATATATGGAGTGCTCTGCGGCTGTTCATATTTGCTCCAAAAGGGTTCAAACCAGCACAGTGCCTTAAGGATTGTGCAAATTGCCCTCTCAAGACCACAGGCTTTATGAGGCATTATGAGCAGGGCTTGGGGGCGAAAGTGTGGGTTCCACCAAGCCCTGCTGAGGCTTTGAGATGCCCCACTGACTACTTCCTTCCAAGGAGCCTGTACTCCGGCTGGTGTGAGTGCCAAGAAGGGCAGCTCCAGTAATTGCAGGAGCTTATCTTCTTGGGTACAGATTAGAATAGCTTGTCCTGTTCTTCCTGAAAGACGCACTCTGCGAAGGCAGCCGAGAGCAGAATCAGCCCAGGTAGCTACAGATTGGCCATTAGTCTAGGCTGCAAATCCTAAGATTTTGGAATATGCGAGATGGTTGGCTTCAAGGCCCGGAAGACTGTTTCTTGCACCAAAGATCTCTTGAGCTTGCACTTCCTCCCTGTGGGGCATCAGAAAACATTTCCATCCATTGGTGGAGTGCTTGCAGCCCATTAACATCTCCCCCTTTGGAAATTTGTTGGCTCTGCTTCACGCTGGTGTCTCCTTGTCCTTGCAAGTAAAGGCAAACAGGACAGTGCATTCACACACCAGACAGGCTTTGGAGTCTCCCCATGGCACAGAATAGATTTCTCCAGGGGAACAGCAGCTCAGCAAACTTGGGCTTCAAGGACCCTGAGGCAGGAGACCCTTTGGGGGTGGGAGCGATTCCTCTTGCTCCCTTTACAACTCTGTGCACGGAATCACTGGTGGGGTGGATCTCTGTAGTAACAGCACCCTCCACATTCAAGGCATGTCTTCTGGCCACAAGCCCCCCTCCCTCCTTGCCAAACCCTGACAGGGAGCTTAGAAGAGGAGGGAAGGAAGAGACAAGGTTAATGAGGGCTGCAAACACAGTTACTTGTCTGGAGACTTATTTTAATCTGAGGATGCAGGGACAGGCTCTTAGTGGGCTTTTAAATCTTCATACTTCTTTGCAAGGTTGCTGTAAACCGCTTTGCTCTTTAGACATGTTCTATGTATGTAATTACAAGGGATGCGGGTGGCGCTCTGGGTTAAACCACAGAGCCTAGGGCTTCCTGATCGGAAGGTCGGCAGTTCGAATCCCCGCAATGGGGTGAGCTCCCATTGCTCGGTCCCTGCTCCTGCCCACCTAGTAGTTCGAAAGCACGTCAGAGTGCAAGTAGATAAATAGGTACCGCTCTCGCGGGAAGGTAAACGGCGTTTCCATACACTGCTCTGGTTCGTCATGCTGGCCACATGACCCGGAAGCTGTACGCCGGCTCCCTCGGCCAGTAAAGTGAAATGAGCACTGCAACCCTGGAGTTGGCCACAACTGGACCTAATGGTCAGGGGTTCCTTTACCTTTACCTTTACCTTTATGTATGTAATCACCATGTTAGCTGCTGATAAAAGGCCTTGTAAGCTGGTTGTTTCTCCTGATCTTTTCTCTCTTTGCAGCAGTCTGCATCTGCCCTTCTAGCTCAGACTTTCTGTTTAGCTTCTGCAGTCAGAATTGGTAAGGAACACTGTTTCCTTTTAAGGGCTTGTGCTTTTGCTCCTGATGTTGTGTTTGTGAAAATAAAGCCAGGAGCTCGAGTCTTCCTTCCACTGTCCTTATAGGCTACAAATGTCGTGAGTTTCTGCACACAATGAAAGGATGCGCGTCAGGCGTGGTGCAGCAAAAATGGAAATGATTATCTGTCTCTGTATGTCGCCCCCCCCCCACCTCCACTTGTTAGACAAGGGGGCAGGCGGTAGTCAGAAAGCAGATGTGTCCAGCCTGGGCATCCATGCAGCACTTGGCTTTTCCGTGGTCCTGGCTTGTTTGAAGCTTTCCAGAAAGGCTCTCTCTATTGGGGAAGGCTGCTTTAGATGGTGGTGATTTATTTATTTTTTGCTATATTTATCACCTGCTTGTCGTTGACTATTTTCAGTGGCAAAGTAATAAGAATAAACAGAAATCAACAATATATTTAAAAAAACATGGAATAATATAAGGCAGTCTGATAAACAAGGAATTAACCATTCTGTCGTAAGGCAAACGTACGTGGTGGCGATGTGCCTGTGTGGCAGTTCAAAGCTTCCAACGTGTCCAGAATTGAGTAACAGCTTTCAAAGGTCTACAGGATTGGCTTTTGAGTCGCTATACCCGTGCCTCTGATGAGATAAGCAAGTCACCGGGTTATCTTTTTTTCTTTTTTCTTTGAGCTGATGGGAACTGCCTTCCAAAAGGTTTGGTTGACCCGGGCACCCAGGATGGCAAAGCCTGGCCTGTGGACGTCTCTGAGCTGTTAAAAGGAGTGTGAGAGCTTGCAGTGCAATAAAAACAAGCTGCTGGGATAATAATAATAATAATAATAATAATAATAATAATAATAATAATAATTTTTTATTTATACTCCACCCTCCCCAGCCAAGACCTGGCTCAGGGCTGCTAACAACCAATAATAAAAACAAGTTGATTAAAATACAATTTAAAAGATTAAGATACAACATTAAAATATTAGGATGCAGCCTCTTCACAGGAGGAGAAAGGAAAAAGAAAGAGGGGGAGGGAATCAAACTGATTCTAAGCCCAAAGGCTAGGTGGAACAACTCTGTCTTACAGGCCCTGCGGAAAGAGATCAGATCCTGCAGGGCCCTGGTCTCATGAGGCAGGGCGTTCCACCAGACTGGAGCCAGAGTTGAAAAGGCCCTGGCTCTGGTTGAGGCTAATCTGACTTCCTTAGGGCCTGGGACCTCTAGGGTGTTGCTATATATGGACCTTAAGGTCCTCCAGGGCGCATTTCAGGAGAGGCAAATCTTCAGTATATTCTTCCTTAGTATAGCAATGAAAGCAGCCTCAGTATATCCATCTTGAAGCTGCTAGACTCAAGGTGCCCAGCATGATACTCTCCATACTCCTGCCCCGTCCTCCCTGACCACTGGCCATGCTGGATGGGAACTGCAGTGTCTGGAGAGCACCACACTCGCTCTCCCAGTTGTAAATGGTCCCATAAATATCCCCACCAGTGGCAAGTGTCGATCCTGGCCCTGCCAGGCCCCCAGCTCCCGGTGGAGTACAGGGTCAGGTTTAAGGTGCCGGTTTCGACCTTTAAAGCCCTATGCGGCCTAGGACCCACGTACCTACAGGACCGCCACTCCTGGTATGCCCTGCAGAGGACCTTAAAGTCCACAAATGACAACATTTTGGAGGTCACAAGGTGGTTAGATTGGTCTCAGCTAGGGCCAGGGCCTTTTCAGTACTGGCCCCGACTTGGTAGAACGCTCTGTCACAAGAGACTAGGGCCCTGCAGGACTTGACATCTTTCCGCAGGGCCTGCAAGACAGAGCTGTTCCGCCTGGCCTTTGGTTTGGACTCAGTCTGACCCTTATGTTTTCCCTCCCCTTATGGTTTTGACTTTTAAACTGAGGTTGCATTTTAAATTGCATTTTAACCTGTATTTTAAATTGCTGTTTTTTTTTCTTTTTATGTTTTTACTGAAATTTTATTGGTGTTAGCCGCCCTGAGCCCGGCTCTGGCCGGGGAGGGCGGAGTATAAATAATAATAATAATAATAATAATAATAATAATAATAATAATTATTATTATTATTATTATTATTATTATTATTATCCTTATCCTGCTGGGCTTTTTGCTGTTGAGGCAAGGTGCACCTCAACAAAGTAGCCTTTACAGAGGTGTTGAATCACATGTTCCTAATGCTTTGCACTGGCATTGTTTTTCAAAAGCATGGCAGGCAGGAGAAAAGAGGGGTCCATTCTTTACGAGGTGCTGAGTTCATGCAGCTCCCCTGGAATTTTGCTGAAGACTGCAGAAGCAATTGAGCTTTCAAGCTCTCTTTTTTAGCGATTGTGAAATGGCTAGAGGCAATGGTTTTAGGGTAGCTGTGGTTTCCTAGTTCAACGCTACCGCTTGAGACTGCACTGGAGTGTGAGGCTGCCTTGCATGACTTAAATGTTGCTCCATAGCTCAGTAAATAAAGCAATCCCTTGCACACGAAGAGCTAGCTTTTCAGGGCCCTTGGCTAGCCTGTTCCCTGATGTGTTCCTTTTCTGCAAGCAGGGAGTGCTTCTTGTGTTGTGCAACAATCCTTGCTGTGAGTCCTGATGAGGCACAGCCCAGGTGGGCTGCCTTGGGGAGAACTTGGCTTGTGTCACCTGCTGCTCTGATTAGGTCTACAGGGGATGCTCAGCTCTGTTCACCAACCTCACCATGGCAAGTGCTTTCTACCAGCTTTTCCTGGTTTGGCAACTATGGCCGTTCCTGGACAAGGATAGCCTGATCATTGCGGTCCATGTGTTGATAACTTCGAGGATGGATTGCTGCAGTGTGCTCCAAGTGGGGCTGCCCTTGGTTCTTGTTTGAAAGCTCCAGGTGGTGCAGAATGTGGTGGCCAGGTTGCTGATCGGAGCTTCTGGCTGAGAACATGTGGCACTCTTGTTGAAGCATCTGCACTGGCTGCTCATTTTCTGTTGAGCCAGGTTCATGGTCCTTGCATTAATTTACAAAGCCCTGAACAACTCGAGTCCACCTGAGGGCACCTGAGGAATCTCCCGAGCCCTCATATCACAGCTCAATCACTGAGATCATCTGCAGGAGCATCGTTTGTTGTTCCCAGAGTTGGTGAGGCTCCTTTCACAGCAAGAGAAGGGAGCCTTAAGCCAGTGTTACCGTCCCTGTCCTGTGGAACACTCTGCAACTAGAGATTCAGCAGGCGCCTTTTCTGCCAACTTCTAAGTGCCTGCTGCAAATCTTCCTATTTAATCAGGCCTATGCGTGCTCTGGTTCATGGGGTTATAAAGAGTCGGACATGACTAAACATGCTGGCAATCCAAGAGCGAATCTTTCCACAGGGGTTAATTGATGCCTGTTTTAAACTTTTTATGGGTTTTATTGTACGGTTTTGTTTTATTGTTGTAAACCACATTGATGTAGGTTTTATGACATGGTGATAAAAAAATATTTTTTTAAAAAATAAATAATACATAAATGATCTGGCCGGTGTGATGAGTACTGTCCTGCCTTTTTCTCTTTGGCTTTGCTGCCATTTAGAGGCTCCTCCTGTAGCAAACATCTGTATCCACCTCCGAACTTGGGCTGTAGGTTTGCCTTAAGGGTAAAGGGACCCCTGACCATTAGGTCCAGTCGTGACTGACTCTGGGGTTGCGGCACTCATCTCGCTTTACTGGCCGAGGGAACCAGCATACAGCTTCCGGGTCATGTGGCCAGCATGACTAAGCCGCTTCTGGCGAACCAGAGCAGCGCATGAAAACACCATTTACCTTCCCGCCAGAGTGGTACTCATTTATCTACTTGCACTTTGATGTGCTTTCGAACTGCTAGGTTGGCAGGAGCAGGGACCGAGCAACGGGAGCTCACCCTGTCACAGGGATTCGAACCGCCGACCTTCTGATCAGCAAGTCCTAGGCTCTGTAGTTTAACCCACAGCACCACCCATGTCCCTTTAGCTTTGCCTTACTGGCAGCAATGGCCACCAATTTGGTGTTAGGAGATAGTTCCGTTCCACCTTAAAAGGGTACAGGCATGACTATTGTGTGTCACATGCCTGTTTACTTTCAGCACAGATCTGCTGGGAACTTCCGTTTGTATATAGCTTTTGCGTTGCTGCTGTTTTGCTGGAGACGAAGGGAAGCAGACATGTTTTCCTCTGTTCCTGAACTATGCTGAATAAAATGCTGTACATTATGCTTACACATTTCTCTGTCTGCCTCTTCTGCTGTGAGAAGATTTACACACTCTACTGACAGAGCGTGCACGAGTCTCTAAACGTATCTGAGGCTCGTGTCGCTGATTGATGTTTTCCAAGGGAGACTGGTGATCATCTGGCTGCCGGCTAGTGGCTGGAGCCAGCTGTGGGCCTGCCTGAAGCCCCCGTCTCCCTGGCAGTATCCCAACACTTGGATGGCTTTACTAGAGGATTGGCCCAATTCAAGGAGGAGGAGCAGGCTATCGATGGCTACTAGCCACAATAGCGATGCTCTGCCTTCATGGTCAGAGGCAGCAATGCTTCTGAATACCAGCTGCTGGAAACCGCAGGAGGGAAGAGTTGCTCTTGTGTTTGGTACCTGCTTGCTGGCTTCATATAAGAGGCATCTGTTGGCCACAGTGAGAACAGAATGCTGGACTAGATGGGCCATTGGCCTGATCCAGCCGCCGCCTCTTAAGTTCTTATGCAGTCCTGCATCATCTGGAGGGCCAAAGATTAGCCACCCCTGGTCTAAAGGTAAAGGGAACCCTGACCATTAGGTCCAGTCCTGATCGACTCTGGGGTTGCGCGCTCATCTCGCTCTATAGGCCGAGGGAGCCGGCGTTTGTCCGCAGACAGCTTCCGGGTCATGTGGCCAGCATAACTAAGCCGCTTCACGTGAACCAGAGCAGCGCACGGAAATGCTGTTTACCTTCCCGCCGGAGTGGTACCTATTTATCTACTTGCACTGGCCTGCTTTCGAACTGCTAGGTTGGTAAGAGCAGGGACCGAGCAATGGGAGCTCACCCCGTCGCGGGGATTTGAACCGCTGACCTTCTGATCTGCAAGCCCTAGGCTCTGTGGTTTAACCCACAGCGCCACCTGCGTCCCTCCACCCCTGGTCTACTAGCATAGTAATAATTCTCAGGTAAGCTCTGCTCAGCTCTGAACTCACTTCGAAATTTTGGATTTCATGAGGGTTACTGTGGTGAATCAGGCTTGAGTCACCTGTTTGTAGTTTCTCGTGGAACGTTGGAATCTAGAAACAGCGCTGTTCCAGACCATTGGTCTATCCATCTCTGCAAATTCTCTCCATCTTTCCCTCCCTCCAGATGATGAGAATGGAATTGGGCACCTTTTGCAAAGCAGCTGATCTTCCACCAAGCTGCTTCTCTTTCTCTCCCCGTAGGCTGCTGGTGAAAGCACAACTGTGCGCGCGCATGATTTTAATAACAAATCACCATAATTCAAATTCTCGGGATTGATAATATTGACATTCCTCATGGGCCCAATCAGAGGGGCTTTTTTGTGCGTGTGTGGGATTATAATGCTTCGTGTTTGTGCATTGACCCAGTTGTGTAAGAATTGCCAGGAGCAACGGAGCCATTTTCATCCCGGCGCGTGAGAGCAGGAGGTGGTTGCCATAGAAACTTCTGGGATGGACCAGAGCACAGCACATCAGAAAGCAGCCAGCTTGGTTCCCTGATCAGCTGCTGGAGCCAGTGATTTGCAGAGGGACAGCTGTGATTTGCATGGTGATGGAAAGGTTGGCAATTAGCAAGCCCCTCCACTTCCGAATTTTTACTCCTCCCACCCACCTCTCCCAGTCCTATATTAAGCACAGCTCTGTGTAATTAGCAACAGCTTTCTAAGTCAAGAAATCAGTCCTGACATCTCTTGTTTGGGTTTGTGATTCTTCTTTATTCAGTTCCATTTTCCCCACCCACTGTTGATTTTATGTATCTATATCTTATATCTCCCACCTTTCCCCCCAAGGTGATGTACACAAATTAAATCAATACAGATGCCATGCATACTGCAATTCTGAATAATCCTTTTTAGAGAGGAGGGGAGGGGGCAGTGGGGATGAGCCCATGAAACCAAGGAGCCCCCCCCCCCGAAAAAACCTTGGGAACCGCTGGCTTAAACTGTGGTTTACGTGTCACGCAAACTGGACCAGTGTTTGTCCTTTGCTTTTAGCTGCAAAGTTTTTATTGATTGATTCTTTTTATGTCAGCATAAATTTATATTTTGGGGGTGGAATGTTCCTTTGGGTACTTTTAAGCAGAAAGCAATAGCTTTCTGACATGCGGGTTGGATGGAATACAATTCCTGGTTTGGGGTGTCTGGGTGCTAAAGGCACCATGGTGGAGATGGCGGGCGTAGGGTGCTTTTGTGCCTGTGTGGGGTGCAGCAGATTTATCTTTGCGCGGTCGGTCAGTGGCGCAGCGTGGGTTGTCAGCACCCGGGGCAAGGCAAGTAATTTGCGCCCCCTAACCCATGGATTTTAGAGTGAGTGAGCCAGGTAGGGGCAGAGAGCTGCGAGTGCGAGTGCGCGCCCCCCCCAGATGTTGCGCCCAGTGCGGCCAGCCCCCCCTGCACCCCCCACGCTACGCCACTGCGGTCGGTTCGGAAACGACTTCTTTTTGCAGCCAAGACATTGGATAGTGGGAACTTGGCTGTCCTTGTCCATTCTAGATAGAATACTGCAGAAGATAGTGACCTCTCCTTTCTTGAAGGATTTTAAGCAGAGGTTTGGGTGGCCACAAGGGATTCTTTAGCTGGGCTGCCTGCATTTTCAGGGATTAGATGAGATGGCATTCCAATTTTACTTATCTTATTATTATTATTATTATTATTATTATTATTATTATTATTATTTATACCTTGCCCTCCCCAGGCAAAGCTGGACTCAGGGCGGCTAACACCAGTAAAATTACAGTAAAATCATAATAGGGGGTGGAAAAAACAATTTAAAATACAGGTTAAAATGCAATTTAAAACGCAGCCTCATTTTAATAGTAGCCCATAAATCAAAAACATAAGGGGAGGGAAACATAAAGGTCAGACTGAGTCCAAACCAAAGGCCAGGCAGAACAGCTCTGTCTTGCAGGCCCTGCGGAAAGATGTCAAGTCCCGCAGGGCCCTAGTCTCTTGTGACAGAGCGCTCTACCAAGTCGGGGCCAGTACTGAAAAGGCCCTGGCCCTAGTTGAGGCCAATCTAACCACCTTGCGACCTGGGACCTCCAAAATGTTGTCATTTGTGGACCTTAAGGTCCTCCGCGGGGCATACCAGGAGATATGATTATGGCTGCTGTTGCAATTCCCTGATGGCTTGAGGCCATCTTTGCACTTTGGGAAGCTGGTACAATGACTCTTTCCGTTGCTGATACGAAGGAGTACTGTGGCTTTTAAATGAGTACATAATATACAGTGCCAACGCCAGCATATATATCTCATTTTCTGTTGATGTTATCAATTTCCTACCTGGCGAGGGCCTCCTGAGGTAAATGCATCCACGTAATAATGCAGTTTAAACCTTGCTGGAAGGAAGAGGCGCTGATGCCTTCCTCCCTCTGGTCCTGATCTCCCTCAGCATTTGAGTTGGTGCTGAGGTCTTGTACATTTGCATGCACCCTTCTCGCTCTGGGACGGGCCCCTTTTCTTCCTCCTTCCCATGACTTGCTTTAACCTAAACAGGGTTTGAAGAGGGTCATTGTGGTGATCACACAGGGTCCCCAGATGTTTAACAGTCTATTGATCCCTGTGCCACCACTGTGCTCGCTTCCCTGCTGCCACCAACCAGTTACTCTCTGGTAAAACACTGAGTCTGGTCAGTTGTTAAAAGTGAACCAAAAAAACCACCGTTTACAGTGGTACCTCGGGTAACGTACGCTTCAGGTTACAGACTCAACAATAGAAAATGTCCTTTCATACTGCATCACGGTGTGGGACGCTGGTTTGACATCAACTGATAGGAAGTGCCCACAGAGGGGGGTGAATACAGCACAAGATATTATGGGCTGTCCCGTGAATCCGCTGGATGACATTGCGGAAGTACATTGCCTCAGGAGAGTGAGGAAAATTCTCAGGGATGATTCACACGCTGGCCAGCACTTTCTTGATCTCCTGCCCTTGGGCAGAAGATATAGAAGCATGATTAGTCGCACCAACAGGGTAAAGAACAGCTTCTATCCATGGGCTGTAAGGCTGCTGAATGAAAAGATAACAACAGGGCAACTGACTTTTGGGTTTGGTGGGTGTGCGTCAGTAAATGAGGGGAATTAAGACTAAGAGCTGAGTGGGGGAGAGGAGTGCTTGTGTAATCTCACTGTATACAAGTTGTACAAGTGACAATAAAGTATTTCAATTTCAATAACAGCCATCGCATGTGTGCAGATGGAAGCCCTTCACCCTGACCCCCCTTGCTTCTTTGCATTAAACCTTTGCCTCTCTTGTCCTGCAGGAATCAGAGTTTGAAAGCAAGCTGGATGGAGAAACCGCGTCAGACAGCGAGTGCAAATCGGAGATTGCCCAAGCAGCGCCGGTGGATGACACCCCAGAGGTCCTTAATAGGGCTCTCTCCAACCTGTCCTCCAGGTAAATGCTGATGTCAAAACACACTTGGACGTTTTGCAGCAAAGCCCACTTTTTATTTATTTATTTATTTATTAATATTGGGAAACAAAACAAATCTCAGCATGGTTTAGAAAGAAGGCAAAATAATAAAAGGATCAATAAGAAGAATCATTAATGATTTAAGGCATTCAAAAACTTAAAATCGCAATGGGCTGAGAACAGTTTCAAACTCACACCATCTTCCTTTGCATCTGGGTAGGCTTGTCGGAACAAAAAATGCATTTATCAGCCACCAGAAAGTGTACAGCCAAGGCTCCTGCCTGGTATCAATAGGCAGGGAGTTCCAAAGTATGGGTGCTGCCACATTAAAAGATTAAAGTTCTTACAAATGTGGAACAGGCGTCATGGGGCACCTGTGGGACTGCCAGTTCCGTAGACTGGTCAAGTGGAGTAGAGTGACCTCAGAAGCATTTCTCCCTCCCAAAGGGGGGCCTGAAAGGGTGCTTTATCTAATAGTTGTGTCATAGCTCTGCTGAGGAGCGGGTGCCAAAATGGCTGTGGCCTGTATGCAGCCAGGACTCCCCACCCCACCAACGTCCCCATATTTTATTTCAGAAATCCTACAGACGTGTTATGAGGGGCTGGGCACCCCACAAATAGCACAGGCATATAGGAAGCTGCCTAATACAGAGTCAGACCATTGGTCCATCTTGCTGAGTATTGCCAACACTGACTGGCAGCTGCTCTCCAGGGTTTCCAGCAGCCATCTCTCCCAACCCTGCCTGGAGGTGCAACTGGGGTTTGGCCAGGGGCCTTCTGTTTGCAAGGCAGAAGCTGTGTCACTGAGCTCTGGCCCTCCCTCAACAAATACTGCTTGGTGCCAAGTCCCATCAAGGCTGACTCAAGACGCTTTGGTGGTGCCGGAGGCAAGAAATTGACGTGGCACCTCTCTGTCCACCCCCTGCCCCATCTACTAATGAGCAGGGGGCATAATCTGCCCGGGCTCTCCATTGCTCATGGCTTGTGTCTACAGAAGAGGTGTTTCCATGCGACGGTCACCTCCAGGCTTGATCATTGAAATACTTTATTGTCCCTTGTACAACTTGTATACAGTGAGATTACACGAGCACCCCCCCCCCAATCAGCTCTCTTAGTCTTAATTCCCCTCATTTACTGACGCACACCCACCAAACCTGAAAGTCACTTGCCCTGTTGTTATCTTTTCATTCAGCAGCCTAGCAGCCCACGGATAGAAGCTGTTCTTTACCCTGTTGGTGTGACTAATCATGTTTCTGTATCTTCTGCCCGAGGGCAGGAGATCAAGAAAGTGCCGGCCAGGGTGTGAATCATCCCTGAGAATTTTCCTCACTCTCTTGAGGCAACGTTCTTCCGCTATTTCATCCAGCAGATTCACAGGACAGCCCATAATATCTTGTGCTGTATTCACCACCCTCTGTAGGCACTTCCTATCAGATGATGTCAAACCAGCATACCACACCATGATGCAGTATGATTATTGTAACTCACTCTACGTGGGGCTGCCCTTGAGACTGACCCAGAAACTCCACCGGGTGCAAAATGCCGCGGCGAGACTCCTTACGGGGTCCTCGCCCCGGGATCACATTCACCCGGTGCTATACCAGCTGCACTGGCTCCCGGTGGAGTGCAGGATCAGGTGCTGGTTTTAACCTTTAAAGCTCTATACGGTCTAGGACCTTCGTACCTATGGGACCGCCTCTCCTGGTATGCCCTTACGGTCTACAAATAATGACACCTTGGAGATCCTGGGCCATAGGGAAGTTAGGCTGGCCTCAACCAGAGCCAGGGCTTTTTCGGCTGTGGGTCAGATCTGGTGGAACGCTCTGTCACAAGAGACTAGGGCCCTGCGGGACTTGACATCTTTCCGCAGGGCCTGCAAGACAGAGCTGTTCCACCAGGCCTTTGGCCAAGGCACAGCCTGACCCCTTCCTTTGGTAATCCTCACAGAACTCTAGCCCAATGGTTGCCATTAATTTGATTTTGAATTGATTTTAGAATGAATGGATTTTAGAATGCTGTGTTACTTTTATTGTTGTTAGCCGCTCTGAGCCCGGCTTTGGCTGGGGAGGGCGGGATATAAATAAAATTATGATCTAGATCAAGGGAAGTAATAGCGCCACTGTATTCTGCTCTGGTCAGACCTCACCTGGAGTACTGTGTCCAGTTCTGGGCACCACAGTTCAAGAAGGACACTGACAAACTGGAACGTGTCCAGAGGAGGGCAACCAAAATGGTCAAAGGCCTGGAAACGATGCCTTATGAGGAACGGCTAAGGGAGCTGGGCATGTTTAGCCTGGAGAAGAGGTGGTTAAGGGGTGATATGATAGCCATGTTCAAATATATAAAAGGATGTCACATAGAGGAGGGAGAAAGGTTGTTTTCTGCTGCTCCAGAGAAGCGGACACGGAGCAATGGATCCAAACTACAAGAAAGAAGATTCCACCTAAACGTTAGGAAGAACTTCCTGACAGTAAGAGCTGTTCGACAGTGGAATTTGCTGCCAAGGAGTGTGGTGGAGTCTCCTTCTTTGGAGGTCTTTAAGCAGAGGCTTGACAACCATATGTCAGGAGTGCTCTGATGGTGTTTCCTGCTTGGCAGGGGGTTGGACTCGATGGCCCTTGTGGTCTCTTCCAACTCTATGATTCTATGATTCTATATTATTTATATCATTATTATTATCCAGGGGGATGGGCCTCTTCTTGCATGAGCCTGCCTGTGCCCCCGGGGTGTCAACAGATGCTGTTCTCCATCGGCCACTTCACTCTGGAGTGCAGAGGGTGGCTGCGATGGAGAGGGCCTGGAGTGGTTTGCCTGGCGCCTTCTCTGATGGCCCCTCTCTGCCAAGAAAACCTCTTTTTTGTTGTTCTTCTCTTAGCCCTGCTCTCATTAGCCTCACGCAAGACGGATCTTGACATTTGGCACGGCTTCTGTAGTGGCTCATATGCTTTTAATGAAAACCCTTTAAGAGAGTTTTATTACGCTGAGCGGGATTATGTGATGAATTTAGTTCTCCATATAATTAGGCGCATTTCCTCCCCCCGTGATATTTTTATTGCATTGTATAAGTTTACAAAGCTAAAAATGAAAGCAATGTAAAGCATAAGAGCATCCGTATACAGGATGTTTCTTGTCTATTATTATTATTATTCCTTATCGTTTTCATTTTCAGCTTTGCAAACTTACAGAATCGATACAGGAATACTTAGCTGGGTGAATTTGAGAGAAGTCATGTTTTGTTTTTGCTGATTTGGAGTTTACATTGTAGCGTTTCCATTGTATTATTTCTTTGTCGTCGTCATCATAAACTTTATTGCACTAGCCAAAGGCCATGGCATCATTCACAAAGGGAACAAAGAGAGAAGCAACAATAACCATTAAAACCATAAGAACATCAGGCACTGCAGATACAAAGAACCACAATCACTTCTCCCAAAAATTATTTGTTGCATACGATAGAATAGCAAGGGGTTCTCAGGTAGAATGTGCCAGGTTAAATGTCCAAATCACCTTTGCAATTGACCGCTATTTTATCTAGTTCTTTTCTCCTGATCTTCTTAGCTGCCAACGCATATAGTACTACTTTATAAGTTACGAAGTCATCAGTATCACTCAGTAGCCATTTCCCCCTTTCCACCCTGTTCGAGTGTGTTCCATTCGTGAGCAGGGGTTTTATAAATCGGTCTCTTGGTTCTATATATAGCGGGCATTGCAATAAATAGTGGTGCAGGTCCTCTACGCAAGGTTGCCCACAGAGTCTCTCCTCGTACTGTACTTTGCCGTACCAACCATCCACCACCACCAAGGGCATCGATTGGAATCGTAATTCTGTGAAAGCGATTCTTAGTACAGCAAGTGGGGGCTTTGTCAAATAACTAGCTCGGATGTGCTCTGTTTTGATAAGTTTATTTCTTTATTCCTAATTTGTGCTAAACTTCTTTTCGTACACTGCCCAGAGGGCCGAGTTATGGAACAATGGCCAAACAGTAATAATTAGTAATGACTTTAAATGATTTGGAGCATGTTGGTCCTCGTTTGCACAAGTGATGCTCCCGGGTTGCAGGGGTTTCCCCCCGGCCAATACTTGCTAGATGGAGGCTGTCATTGAGCTGGGGTTCTCCTCCCCAGGGCTCACTTGTTGTTATTTACAGTGGTACCTCAGGTTAAGTACTTAATTCATTCTGTAGGTCCCTTCTTAACCTGAAACTGTTCTTAACCTGAAGCACCACTTTAGCTAATGGGGCCTCTCGCTGCCGCCGCGCTGCCAGAGCACGATTTCTGTTCTCATCCTGAAGCAAAGTTCTTAACCTGAAGGACTATTTCTGGGTTAGCGGAGTCTGTAACCTGAAGCGTATGTAACCTGAGGTACCACTGCATTTACTACTCGGCCTTCACCCTAAGGTCCCAGTGTGGGTTACAGCAGTGTTTCCCAACCTTGGGCCTCCAGCTGTTTTTGGACTACAACTCCCATCATCCCTAGCTAGCAAGACCAGTGGTCAGGGATGATGGGAATTGTAGTTCAAAAACAGCTGGAGGCCCAAGGTTGGGAAACACTGGGTTATATGGTGAGAGTCAGAACTTACAGGGTTAAGAAGTTCTGAGTGACGTCTCACATTCAGAGGCGTGTTTAGAACACGGAAGTGGGAGTGTTCAGTGTCTCTGAGAGAGAGAGAGAGAGACACACACAGTGTGAGTTGAGTCGCTCACGGAACGTACCGGGAAAATGAGTTGCGTGTCACCGGGATTTACGATCTGTTGATTTGTACGAGATTAAAGCTCTTTGTAAGATAAGGAAGAAACCGAGCGTCTGCCTGATTTATTGAGCACACAAGGTATCATCGGCTCATACTTCTGTCGCTGTGCTTAAGCTCTGCTAACTGCAGCTGGATGCCCGGAGCAGCAGAGACACGCAGGGAAGCGTGTGGGCTCCACGGAGGGCAAGCGAAGCTGCCAATAAAGTTCTCCAAAGGTTACAGCATTAAAAAACAATACAAAAAGCAATCTAAAGCAACTTACAGTCAGAAAAATAAAAACATGCACCTCAGCTGCCAAAAGCCAGGGGGGAGAGGTGCATCTTCAACATCCTCCAAAAGCTGTACAGTGAAGGTGCCAGGAACACCTCTCTGGGCAGGGAGTAGCATAGCTTAGGGCATGGGTAGGCAAACTAAGGCCCAGGGGCCAGATCTGGCCCAATTGCCTTCTAAATCCAGCCCGCAGACAGTCCAGGTATCAGCGTGTTTTTACATGAGTAGAATGTGTGCTTTTATTTAAAATGCATCTCTAGGTTATTTGTGGGTCATAGGAATTCGTTCATCTTTTCCCCCCTCCAAAATACAGTCCAGCTCCCCACAAGGTCTGAGGGACAGTGGACTGGCCCCCTGCTGAAAAAGTTGGCTGCCCCCTGGCTAGGGCATAGGTAGGCAACCTAAGGCCCGGGGCCGGATCCGGCCCAATCACCTTCTAAATCTGGCCCATGGACGATCCGGGAATCAGCGGTTTTTTACATGAGTAGAATGTGCCCTTTTATTTAAAATGCATCTCTGGGTTATTTGTGGGGCATAGGAATTCATTCATCTTTCTTTTTTCCCCAAAATATAGTCCGGCCCCCCACAAGGTCTGAGGGACAGTGGACTGGCCCCCTGCTGAAAAAGTTTGCTGACCCCTGGCTTAGGGGCTGCCACAGTGAAGGCCTTTTCCTAGGCTGCCACCATCCCCAAACCTCAGGGTGGAGGAATTCTCAGGAGGGTCTCCTCTCCTGATCTCAGCACCCGAGAGGGTCTGCAAGGAGGGAGGTGGTCTTTCTGCTTCACTCCCATTATTCTGACCTTATTGGGGGCCCAGGTCTGCTGCTTTCACCTTCCCACTCCATTGCACCCTCCTGGTTGAGCTGCTTGGGGCTTTGGACTGATGCTCCAGAAGCCCCAAATCATACTTGACTTTCCTGGAGACCAGGAACCTGATGCAGTTTTGGTACAAGCCTGCAGTACTTTTTTATAAAGTTTTCTTTACGACGTACTTAAGAGGATTTTTCTTCCACCTTTCGAAACGTTGCAAGGCAGCTCACAGCAAAAACCACAACAGCAGCAAAAACACACACACCCAGCTGTAACATTAAGAAACACTAAAAGCAGCCAGTACGGTTTGAAATGAGGCAGCAGATAAAAGCCACTTAAAAGGTGCACTTTGAAGCTAGCGTTGCAAGGAAATTAAAATGCGAAAGTGTTATTATTGTGTTCCTGTATGTCAGTTAGATAGTTTAAAATAGGGAGGATCAGAAGCAGCTAGAGGCAACAGAAGAAAATGGTTGCACAACTGAGAATTTTGTTGTTGTTTCTCTTGCACCCAGGAAATATTTTCCAGTTTCAGAACTGCTTGTGACATCTCCTTGTTCACCACCCAAGCAGACCAACAGGGTATATCCTGTGTCTGGAATGAGAACTTTGCATATGGAGATGAGCATTTAAGAACACAAGAACCTAAGCAGAGCCTGCTGGATCAAACCAGTGGGCCATCTAGTCCAGCACCCTGTTCTCACAGAGGAGACCAACCGGGCGTCTCTTCTGGGAAACCTGCAAACAGGATTTGAGCACGTGAGCCCTCACTCCCCTCCTGCAGTTTTACAATCCGTACATTTTGTATACGTCAACTGATACACACACAAACCCTCGGGTTCATTATATTCAGGATTGTTAGACCAGGGGTCAGCAAACCTTTTCAGCAGGGGGCCGGTCCACTGTCCCTCAGACCTTGTGGGGGGCCGGACTATATTTTTTTGGAGGGGAAAAAAGAATGAATTCCTATGCCTCACAAATAACTCAGAGATGCATTTTAAATAAAAGGACACATTCTACTCATGTAAAAACACGCTGATTCCTGGACCATCCGTGGGCCGGATTGAGAAGGCAATTGGGCCAGATCCGGCCCCCGGGCCTTAGTTTGCCTTAGTTTGTGGCGGGCCAGATTTAGAAGGTGATTGGGCCGGATCCAGCCCCCGGGCCTTAGTTTGCCTACCCATGCCCTAAGCCAGGGGTCAGCCAACTTTTTCAGCAGGGGGCCGGTCCACCGTCCCTCAGACCTTGTGGGGGGGCCAGACTATATTTTGAAAAATAAATAAATGAACGAATTCCTTTGCCCCACAAATAACTCAGAAATGCATTTTAAATAGAAGGACACATTCTACTCATGTAAAAACACGCTGATTCCCAGACCATTTGCGGACCGGATTTAAAAGGCGATTGGTCCAGATCCGGCCCCCAGGCCTTAGTTTGCCTACCCATGTGTTAGACCCTCCCATGAAGAGGCATTTTCCAATTCCCCCTAGGACTGTCCAGCTCTGACTGCCTTGACCAGCCTGGAAAGAGCACTGGCAATGTCCACAGGTGGTCCATCTCAGCTTTCCAGTGATGTCAGCCTGCTTTGGGGGAGGCTGTTGGGGGGGGGGACTCCAGGTGTCAGAAATATGAATTGTTGCAGGCATGATACATTTGGAGGGGGATGCTTCCTCAGGGACACCACAGGGTGATGTAGTGGTTAGAGTGTCTGCCTAGGGCCTGAGAGACCTTGGTTCAAATCCCCACTGAGCCCTGAAGGTTACTGGGTGATCTCGGGCCTCTCACTGCCTCTCAGTCTAACCTACCTTGCAGGGTTGTCGTGGGGATTAAATGGAGAGGAGGAAAACCACGTACGCCACCTCGAGCTCCTTGGAGGAGAGGCGGGGTAAAAATGCAATAAAGAAATAATACATAGGAAGGGGTATAAAAAGGTAAAGGTACCCCTGACCGTTAGGTCCAGTTGCGAACAACTCTGGGGTTGCGGCGCTCATCTCGCTTTATTGGCCGAGGGACCTGGCATACAGCTTCCGGGTGATGTGGCCAGCATGACTAAGCTGCTTCTGGCGAACCAGAGCAGCGCACGGAAACGCCGTTTACCTTCCCGCCTTAGTGGTACCTATTTATCTACTTGCACTTGAGGTGCTTTTGAACTGCTAGGTTGGCAGGAGCAGGGACCGAGCAACGGGAGCTCATCCCGTGGCAGGGATTTGAACCGCCAACCTTCTGATCGGCAAGTCCTAGGCTCTGTGGTTTAACCCACAGCGCCACCCACGTCCCAGGAAGGGGTATAGTGAGCCAAAAATGCAATGAAGAATAATGCTACATTTTCATCATCTCATTCCAAAGGAATGCCACACAAAAATTACGAAGTTGCTTCTCACATACAGTGGTACCTCGGGTTACAGATGCTTCAGGTTACAGACTCCGCTAACCCAGAAATAGCACCTCGGGTTAAGAACTTTGTTTCAGGATGAGAACAGAAACCGTGCGGCGGCGGCGGCAGTGGGAGGCCCTATTAGCTAAAGTGGTACCTCAGGGTAAGAACAGTTTCAGGTTAAGAACGGGCCTCTGGAACGAATTCAGTACTTAACCTGAGGTACCACTGTATATGGAAAGTCACTAAAGGAACTAAAAATGTATAGACCTATATCAAGGGGGGGGGGGGAAAGGGCACCTTAAAAAAGAAGAGTTTTTTGGGTGGGAGGTATCTCTCAATGGTACTGTTTATTCTCTATCTGCTATCGTTGGCTCCTAGCCACAATGGCTGTGCTCTGTCTCCACAGAGGCAGCAAGGCTTCTGAATACCAGTTCCTGGAAACCGCAGGACGGGAGAGGGCGGCTTTTGTGCCTGGATTCCTGCTTGTGGGTCTGGGGCATCTGTGAGGACAGGATGCTAAGCAGGGTGGAGCACTGGCCTGATCCAGGAGACTCTACTTACCATATTTTTCGCTCTATAAGACGCGCCAGACAATAAGACCCACCTAGTTTTTGGAGGAGGAAAACAAGGGGAAAAAAATTCTGAACCCCAGAAGCCAGAACAGCAAGAGAGATCTGGCTCCTGGGATAGCCCGCGAAGCCTCCGCAGGGCAGCGGGATGAAGGCTTTTCTACGAGGAGGGAGAAGGGACTGCCTGCTTCGTCAGTCCCTTCTCCCTTCTTGTGCACACACATCTCCCCTTACTTTTTAGGAGGGGAAAATTGCATCTTATGGAGCGAAAAATACGGTGCATTCTTACGTTGCGCTGCCCTTGGGTTGTGTTTCAGTCTTGCATCTGTTACTGTGTGTGTGTGTGTGTGTGTGTGTTTCACAACGGCGTCTTCTGCACATAGCTGTCAACGTTTCCCTTTTCTTAAGGGAAATTCCCCTATTCCGAATAGGATTCCGTGCAAGAAAAGGGAAAAGTTGACAGCTATGCTTCTGCAAGCCTCCGTTTCTCTGGCAGTGTCTGGAGCGTGACCTTCTGCCAAGAGACCCCCGAGGGAGAACGGACGGGGGCCGTGTTCTCTCAGGAAGCAGTCTGGTGCCAGAAATAGCAGTTGCCTTTCGCCCTTGCTAAGAATGTGCCAAAACTTTGAAAGCCATCAGGAAGCGGATCTTCCAATTCTGCGAAGAGTAAATTTCCACAGCGGGGTTTATGTTTCTTCCCCTGCAAGCTCCCGCTTAGACTCAAACAGGGTGGATTTGATTCAAATCAAATCAATTTAAATCAGTAGTCAGTAAGACTTGATTTCAATCATTTTTGTTTTACAGAAAGGTTCAACCTTGCAGGCATTCTCTTAATATTTACAACCAGATGAAAGTTTCATTTTTGGAATAAAAAATTTTCAGAGTAGTTTTTACATCTATTATCAAAAATTACTGCTTTGTTATACTATCAGAAATACATAGATAATTATGAAATGATTGTTTATATTTGGACAACTTTTCTGCTGTACTTTGTTGGAAGGAGAAAAATAATCATTTCCTTAATAATAATTTAAACAATTTATTTAACTAAAACAATAACGTTATAGCATATGTATCCATGTTTGTTAACCGATGTAGTTAAATGATTTTTTAAAATAAAATTTAGCACACATGAAAAACTTTAAACAAATCCTTATTTCCTGATGAGTAGCCTTTGGACTATAATGTAACTTAAATAGAAAATTATCTTTAGAAAGATCTTTCCTCCAAAAGCATTTTATTTTAAAAATCCGATTTAAATTTTTTAAGAAATCTAATTTTTAAAAAATCATTGTTTTTTTATCCACCCGGGACTCAAACAGTTGTAAAGTTGGAGAGGTACCAATCTAGTCCAACCCCCTACAATGCAAGAGTCACAGCCAAGGAATCCCTGATCTCTTTTGATGCTTTCCTTTCTCTGCAGATGGAAGAACTGGTGGGTGAGAGGCATCCTGACTCTGGCGATGATCGTCTTTTTCTTCATCATCATCTACCTGGGACCCATGGTCTTGATGATGATCGTAAGTCTTTGCGGTCTTTCTGGAAGCTGATCTTTTCCCGATGGAGGCCTGGGGCTTCGGGAATGGCCTCCTCTTGCCGGAAGGCGAGGCTGGATTCCACCTCCTCGCGAGTTTAAAAGGCCATGGGGAAAGAGGAATGCTTTTGTCTGGAGCCTAAAACTATGTACTAAAGGAATCCGTCAACAAATTTGGGATGTGGAACTGCAGTGCCACGTGAGCGAGATGAATAAACACCCAGCAATAAAAGATAATGGGAGAGGATTTACCCCAGCAAATTATTTGTCAAAATTACAAATACCCAAATACAGACGGTCATTTACCCTCACTAGATTCAACGTGCTGCCGTCTGCCTTATTGCAGGGCAGATTCGAGGGTAAACCATATGTGGAACGAGTCTGCCCCTGCGGCTTGATGGAGGTAGAAACTGTCTCTCATGTCTTGTTATGCTGCCGTTTCTACGGGGATATACGCTCGGTATTTATCACTCCTGTTATACAAAATCTCCAAATGGGTCCGAACTTCAATTTCTAAAACTCCTGGTAGAGGACAAGTATCTAGACATCACGCTAAGGGTGGCCAAATTCTGTGCGACTGCCATAAAACTTAGGGTACACGCTGTACTACCAAAATGATTAAGGTTTTAAATGATAATTTTAGGTTATATTTTAGTGATCAAGATTTAATATATTTTTTAAACTGCCGATATATCTGAATTGTCTCCCAATTGCAATTCAGTGTATTCCTGTTGTGTTTTATAATTTTCCTGATATTGTAAGTGAGCCGGAACTGGTCTGTGACCGTGATAATAAAATTCTATTCTATGTACTGAAGGCTCCAGGCAAGCCTCTGTGGGGAGATAATTCCACAAGCAGAGAGCCATCCATTGATCTCCTTGGAGAACAGCATGGGATATAAGTGTAATATATAAATACAAAAAAATAAATGCAAGAATGCTTATTGTTCTCTTGAAGTGGCCTGGAAATTTATCAAAACTCGTGCCCCCCTGCTGTCTGTCTGTCTGTCTGTCTGCAAAAGCAGATTTAGGGGAGCATGACTGGTTTGCTCGCACTGGGCGCAGAGTCTCGGGCACCACAACTATGATGTAGAATAGAAGTTGTATGTGAGTGGCAAATTTTGGCGTCGTACAGGGCACTTGGGAAATTTGAGACCCCAAAGTCCACTGCTTCTGTCTCTCACTCTCTCTCGCTCTCTCAGGTGATGTGTGTGCAGATCAAGTGCTTCCAGGAGATCATCACCATCGGTTACAACGTTTATCACTCCTACGAGCTGCCCTGGTTCAGAACCCTAAGTTGGTAAGTGGAATCAGAGTTTGTGCTATCTGAGTTAAGCTCTAGAAGAAGTCTGGTTTCCTTGTTTTCCATGAGGATATCTCTACGCAGCTCTATTCTTCTAAACAGCTCAAGGTGGCTGCTGATGTTAACGTTTTCCTTTATGACTGTTACCCAACAGTGCGGGGTAGTGCATCATACCATATAGAAAGCAAACAATAAACAATAAGAAAAAGGAACCAATATAAATCAAGGCTCCTGTGTTTTCCAACACCAGGATTCGATTTGTAGCTTGATCAGCTCATTCAACTGGTTGAAGAAGACTTTCCAAATTTAGTTGAAGTATTTCTCATGAAAGAAGCCTTCGGAGCCTCTCTGAAAAAGATGACGTATATTCTTTCAGGTACTTCCTGCTCTGTGTGAACTACTTCTTTTATGGAGAGACTGTGACGGATTATTTCTTCACTTTGGTCCAGAGGGAGGAGCCCTTGAGGATCCTTAGCAAATATCACCGCTTCATTTCCTTTGCCCTCTACTTAACAGGTAAGCAGGACTCTGGTCTCCCATTCGGGACTTAATGGCACTTGAAGTGGGTTCTTCAAGGATTCCTGGAGCCAGGCTGCAATATGGAGACACGGTGTCCTTTTCTCATTGAGCGCCATGTTTTGATAGAAGCACAGTCTAGCCCAATCGCCCACTTGGTCTGAGGCCAGCCCTGTGATTGGCCAGGATGTACTGATGGGGAGGAACACCAGGTTCTCATTTAATTAATTTCTCTATTTCTGCAGGCTTCTGCATGTTTGTTCTGAGCCTCGTCAAAAAGCACTATCGACTCCAATTCTACATGGTAAGAGAGATTTTCTCTTTTCAGAGTTAATAGCTTGTGAAGGGAGAGACAGAGACAGAGAGAGAGAGAGATGAAAAGGAGCAGGCTGTTCTTATCTTGCCTTTGACTGGCCTTTCCCAACCAGATGCCCTCCAGATGTTTTGACTACAATTCCCATCAGCCCCTACCAGCGTGGCCATTGGAGGGTACCAGCTTGAAGAAAGCTTTTTTCTTTTTTTGTATTCCTTAAAACACTTTACGTATTTCCTTTGTGTGTGAACAATGAATTGAAGAACGGGGAGGCCCACAACTCCTGCCAGTCTTAAAAGTTTATTTTGCAATAGCCTAAATCATCTTAAGAGGGGCATGGGTGGCGCTGTGGGTTAAACCACGGAGCCTAGGACTTGCTGATCAGAAGGTCGGGGGTTCAAATCCCCGTGACGGGGTGAGCTCTTGTTGCTCGGTCCCTGCTCCTGCCAACCTAGCAGTTCGAAAACACGTCAAAGTGCAAGTAGATAAATAGGTACTGCTCCAGTGGAAAGGTAAACAGCATTTCCATGTGTTGCTCTGGTTTGCCAGAAGCGGCTTAGTCATGCTGGCCACATGACCCGGAAGCTGTACGCCGGCTCCCTTGGCTAGTAAAGCGAGATGAGCGCTTCAATCCCAGAGTCGTCCGCGACTGGGCCTAATGGTCAGGGGTCCCTTTACCTTTAACCATTATCGCTATGGTCTTTCTCCACAGTCAGAGACAGCAGTTGCTGGACACCACAGGAGGGAAGAGTTGCTCTTGTGCTTAGAACCTGTTTTTGGGTTTCCAAATGACCCGGAAGCTGTATGCCGGCTCCCTCGGCCAATAAAGCGAGATGAGCGCCGCAACCCCAGAGTCGTCAGGGGTCCCTTTACCTTTAAATCTTCTTAAACACCTGAAAATGTATGATAATACACAAATGGATTAAGCATGAATTAATTAAACATGAGTGTCCAGGTAAACTCAGGCTTGAAGATGACCATCCCAGTGCCCAAATTATGAATGTAGTCCATGCCTCTGTAATTTTGGGGCTGGACTACTGCAACGTGCTCTACGTGGGGCTTCCCTTGGGTCTGGTTTGAAAGCTCCAGGTGATGCAGAATGCAGTGGCTAGGCTGCTGATAGCAGCTTCTGGCCAATAACATGTGGGAGCCTGGTTGAAGCATCTGTGCTGGCTGCCCATCTACTACTGAGCCAGGTTCACAGTCCTTGTATTAATCTACAAAACCTGTAACAACTTAGGCCCAGAGTACCTCAGGAACCCTCTGAACCCTCATATCCCACCTTGATCACCCAGATCATCGCTGGTCATTCTCCGAGTTGGTGAGGCTCATTTGACAACAGCAAGGAACTGAGCCTTTGGTGTCACCGGCCTCGTCCTGTGGAACTCTCTGCCACTAGAGATACAGCAGGTGCCTCCTGTGCCAACTTTTGAATGCCCGCAGAAAGCTTTTCTATTCTGCCAGGCCTTTGTAGGCAATTAAGAATAAATCATTCTGCAATGGATTTATTGGCGGCTATTTTAAATTTTTTAATGATTTTTATTAAACAGTTTTGTGTTTTTATTGCCGTACAGTGGTACCTCGGTTTAAGAACAGTCTGGTTTAAGAACGATTTGGTTTACAAACTCCGCAAAACTGGAAATCGTGTCTTGGTTTGAGAACTTTACCTCAGTCTAAGAAAAGAATCCGAATGGTGGAAGGGCACCGGCAGCGGGAGGCCTCGTTAGGGAAAGCGCGCCTCGGTTTAAGAACGGGTTTGGTTTAAGAACGGGCTTCCAGAATGGATTAAGTTCGTAAACCGAGGTACCACTGTAAACTATGTTGTTTTTTTTAATGCCACAGAGGCACACACATGTTTTTATAACTAGATTAATAATACACAACGTACAAGGTTGTGAAGGGGCATGTTCCCACTTCTATTACTGTGGCTTTGGCCAGGCCAACCCTTCAGCACCACCAGCTGCCGACCCCCGAGCACAACCAAAGGCTCAGGCCATGGCTGTGAGAAGCTAAAGGGAAGACCCTCCCTGGGCCTCTGCTGGAGAGGAAGGGGCTATGGAGTGCTTTGCCCGTGTCTCAGGTTGTGTGGGAGGATTCAGTGGGCAGAGCCAACGTTGCTCTGGAGGTGACCGCCCAGATGTTGCTGGACTCCACCTCCCATCATCCCTGATCACTGGCCATGCTGGCTGGGGGTGATGGGGGGAGCGGTCCAGCAAGATCTCTGGACCTCACATTTGCTCAGTTCAAAACAAGGCCTCTCTCAACAGCTGAATTGTTGATCAGAACCCTGAGGATGCAGAAATATTTGGATCTGGTCTGCATGAGAGAACGAATGCTGGGTGGACCTTTGGTTTTTTGTTTGCAAGAAAGGCATGGACAGTGGACCTCCTGGAAAGCGATGAGCAGTTTTGGAAGGGGCTCCCTCGATTGCAGACTAGAGTCAAGCAGCCGTGTGTGTGTGTGTGTGGTCTTTTTGCTAACTCTGTGCCTATCATTGTGAAACGTGGGGTGGCAAATTCCCTGATGTTCTCTCTCTCTCTCTCTAATCAGCATTTTGGTGTGTGTTTTTGAGAAACGTTGTTTTTTTGCCCCCTGCAAACTGGATTGCATGCTGTTCTTTCTTTCCAGTTTGGCTGGACCCATGTGACTTTGCTAATAGTTGTTACCCAGTCCCACCTCATCATTCACAACCTGTTTGAAGGAATGATCTGGTGAGTTGGTGCTGCTTACTGACTTTCTGCTGTGTAGCGCAGGCCGCCGGGCTGCCTTGAAGGACAAAGAACATAGCATGGGGACAGGCCTCTTGCATGGGGCGTCACTAGTAGGAGCAGGAATCAAAGGGCCGCTGTTTGGGCAACTGTTTGGGTTGGCATGATGAGATCGGGGGGGGGGGGTCGGAGTTTTCCTGGCATTAACCAGGCAAAAAGGATGAATCCCAGTCTGCTTTGCTGTGCATGCACGTGCTCTCTCTAAATATGAGGCAGCCACTCAGTGGGCCTTGCACAGGAACTGCTCTCTGCTCAGCAAAAAAGCAGGTACGCTTTGGGCATTTTCCTGCATGAGGCTTAAAGTTTAGCTCTTGCTTCAATCTGATTTCTAAGGCCAGCATAAGACCGGTTCTGAATTAGTAGCGCACGAGAGGCCCAGAGGCAACTTAAGCTTCTTGTCTGAAAATGCCCTTGCAACCTGAATTGTATGGTCTCCATCATTTCTGTCCTCAGGCTGCACACCTGCTCTTTTAGGGGGGTGCAGCCCCATCCAGGACAGGGACGCGGGTTGCGCTGTTGGTTAAACCACAGAGCCTAGGACTTGCCGATCAGAAGGTCAGCGGTTCGAATCCCCGTGACGGGGTGAGCTCCCGTTGCTCGGTCCTTGCTCCTGCCAACCTAGCAGTTCAAAAGCGCATCAAAGTGCAAGTAGATAAATAGGTACCGCTCCAGCGGGAAGGTAAACGGCGTTTCCATGCACTGCTCTGGTTTGCCAGAAGCAGCTTAGTCCTGCTGGCCACATGACCGGAAGCTGTATGCCGGCTCCCTCGGCCATTAAAGCGAGATGAGCACTGCAGCCCCAGAGTCATCCGCGACTGGACTTAACTGTCAGGGGTCCCTTTACCTTTAACCCCATCCAGGACAGGCTGCCTACTCCGTTCCCTAACAAATTGCAAGCTTGGTGGCCCAAATGAAGCAACCAGCAGTTTGAAAAACTGCAAGACCCCCTTGGGGCCCACAGTCTACTACTCCAACTCAGTCCAGCTAGGAGAGGCCCAAATGGCAATGAGTGCCGTCACCTAACGTGAGACCTGGTCCATGTGTCCCATCTTCTCCAGATTATCTTCTGGGATAATTCAGCGTAGCAGGAATCCCCACCCCAAATAAATCCATTGGCCAACCTCTCCTAACGGCTATCTCAGAGCGAAACACAGTTGGAGGGAGATCACTCTCATTTTGCCAGGTGCCAGAACAATAAATAACCATTCAAACCATGCCAGTATGAAATGGTAACACATCAAGGTTCCCACAACCAGTGTCTTTTCAGCTGGCTCTCACTTTTGCGTAAATTGTAATTTCATTTGTCCAGAGGATAAGGATGGTTTTTGGCACTTAGCAAGTAACATGGACGCGGGTGGTGCTGTGGGTAAAACCGCAGTGCCTAGGACTTGCCAATCGTATGGTCGGCGGTTCGAATCCCCGCGGCGGGGTGAGCTCCCGTCGTTCGGTCCCAGCTCCTGCCCACCTAGCAGTTCAAAAGCACTCTTAAGTGCAAGTAGATAAACAGGGACCACTTTATAGCGGGAAGGTAAACGGCGTTTCCGTGTGCGGCGCTGGTGCTGGCTTGCCAGTGCAGCTTCGTCACGCTGGCCACGTGACCCGGAAGTGTCTTAGGACGGCGCCGGCTCACGGCCTCTTAAGCGAGATGAGCATGCAACCCTAGAGTCGGACACGACTGCCCGTACGGGCAGGGGTACCTTTACCTTTTTAAGTAACATGGCTATCAAAATACATTTAGCGTAGCTTGTCAATCAGCATAGCAAATGCAGCCACTGGCAGGGTTATCTGTTTTTATTTTTATTTTTTGCAGATCAAACCAATATTCACACCCTTTAAGCGAAAACATAGCAACTAAAGGCCAAACTAGGCATGACATTCAGAAATGCCAACCTTAAAAAAATGCATCAGCAAGGGGGTGGGGAAGGCAAGCTAATAAACGTTGGGATTGCAGCAAACATGGAGAGAGAATTTAACAATATCCTCCCTGCAGTAGTCCTGGAGAAAACTCTTCCCACAAAACTAGTATTTGCAGGGGTTGGGGAGAATCCCTCTGGACACTAGCGGAAAATTTCCTTTCAGGGCAAATAGAAGCTTCCGGCTGTAGCTTTTAGCATCATGTATAGTTAGTCCCTGAATGATAATGATAACTATCCAAATGCTTCTTGGAATCATCATGTAAATTTTATCACAGAATGCAGAGACGTGTTTAGCACAGAAAAGCAAAATCTAGCTTTGGCAGCTAATATCTTTGAAAATAACCGAGGGGAGGGGTATGAAAATCCATGCACTTGAAAGATACTTGTGGTTTCTGAAAGCTGAAAGATCTGCTTACCAGCATATAAATTCTTATTTAAACTGAGGTTTGAGAGAAGCTCTGGGCCCTTAACTTGTGTCAGGAGTTCTTTCTATAAAATGAAATTATGAAAGCACTATTAGGAGCGGGAGTTTTGCTGATTGAAATGGCGTCTGCTGGTTCAAATGAACGCATTCATCCACCCATCAGGGGACGGGCTTCCAGAGTGCTATTTCTAAATTAGCAGTTAGAACTCCCTGCTGGCAAGGAGATCTCTAGATCTGAGCCACAGCTGTGGGCTGCTGCCCCTTGCTGTCGTCAAGTGTGTTTCTCTCTAATCCAGACAGGTCCTTTGAGTGGCTTATCTAGGTCTTTTTTCCTTCCCCGCTATCTAGGTTTATCGTCCCAATTTCCTGCGTCATCTGCAACGACATCATGGCCTACATGTTCGGCTTCTTCTTTGGACGCACCCCGCTGATTAAGGTTGGTTCTGGTCCCGAGATGGATGAACAACTCTAAGGAAAAGCTGTTTTCGGCATTGGGTTTGAATGCCTGCCAGGGCATCTGGCCTGATTGTGCTGTGTGAGAGTGTGGAGTGTGTTTGGCAGGTGCACTGGAGCACAGGAATGTAGAGAGCTGTGTTATACTGCATCAGACCATTGGTCCATCTAGTTCAGTATTGTCTGCACTGGCTGGCAGCAACTCTCCAGGCTTTCAGGCAGGAGACTCTCCCAGTCCTACCTGGGTATGCTGTGGATGGAGCCTGGGTCCTTCTGTCTGCAAGGCAGATGTGCCACTGACCTATGGCCCTTCCCCAACACTAATAATAATAATAATAATTTATTATTTATACCCTGTGCATCTGGCTGGGCTTCCCCAGCCACTCTGGGCGGCTTCCAAAAAAATATTAAACTACCGTAATACATCAAACATTAAAAGCTTCTCTAAAAAGGGCTGCCTTCAGATGTCTTCTAAAAGTCTGGTAGTTGCTGTTCTCTTTGACATCTGGTGGGAGGGCCTTCCACAGGGCGGGTGCCACCACCGAGAAGGCCCTCTGCCTGGTTCCCTGCAACTTGGCTTCTCGCAGTGAGGGAACCGCCAGAAGGCCCTCGACGCTGGACCTCAGTGTCTGGGTAGAACAATGGGGGTGGAGATGCTCCTTCAGGGATACTGGGCCGAAGCCATTTAGGGCTTTAAAGGTCAGCACCAACACTTTGAATTGTGCTCGGAAACAAAACTTAGTTTGGGGACTTCTGTCCCGTCCGATGTGTTCATGGAGACTCTGGCGGCTTCTGCAGCTCCTCCCTTTTAATGTTCTTGCCTGTTCCTGTATCTCCAGCTCTCCCCAAAGAAGACCTGGGAAGGCTTTATTGGAGGGTTCTTTGCCACCGTGGTGTTCGGCCTGCTAGTAAGTTGCTTCTTTCCCTATCGGTTAAGAACAAAAGTTGTGTTGGGCCTTGGAGCAACAGGCAGTGTTACCCATAAAGCAGCCTCATGGAGATGGATGGTGGAAGTCTGGGGCCTGTTGAGGGCGACAGGCCTGCCCCACAGAGCACCGTCAACCCACCAGGACGTTCTCTGAATGGTAGCCTGCTTTTGTGAATTTACAATCATCACCTGAGACCCTTCTTGTGCTTCCTCTCCATGGGAGGTGCGGAGGGTGGCAACATGAGAAAGGGCCTTTATAGTGGTGGCTCCTCATTTCTGGAATGCTCTCCCCATTGGGGGGGGGGGCTACTGGCGCCAGGCAAAAGCTTTCCTCTTCGACCTGGCCTTTGCCTTTTAACTATCTATTGCCTTTTTCCCTGGGTGGGATGTTTTAATGTAGCTGGTGCTTGTTTTACTTCAGATAGTGTAGGTCACTTGGAGTTGCTGTGGCTAAAAAAAAATAAAAAAGAGCGACAATTTTGATAGTAATAATAATAATAATTCAGTTCAGGAATCTAGAACTAAAACACCCAAGTAGCTATCCAATACAGCAGTAATATTTGGGCTCAGAGCCTGAAAGAAATCTAGGCAAAGCATGAGAATAATTTACACATTTCTGTCAAACCTGGTTCCCAAGGCCAGGGGTCAGCAAACTTTTTCAGCAGGGGGCCAGTGCACTGTCCCTCAGACCTTGTGGGGGGCCGGACTATATTTTGAAGGGGAAAAAAGATGAACGAATTCCTATGCCCCACAAATAACCCAGAGATGCATTTTAAATAAAAGGACACATTCTACTCATGTAAAAGCATACTGATTCCTGGGCTGTCCGCAGGCTGGCTTTAGAAGGCGATTGGGCCGGATCTGGCCCCCGGGCCTTAGTTTGCCTACCCATGCTCCTAGCCATCCAGCTGGTCCACTTAAAATAAATATCTGAAGGGCTGTCCCATGGAAGACAGAGCAAGCTTGTTTTCTGCTGCTCCAGGGCGTAGGTCCTGAACCAGTGGATTCAAATGACAAGAAAGGAGATTTTAAATAACCTTTAAGAATACAGTGGTACCTCGGGTTACAGACGCTTCAGGTTACAGACTCCGCTAACCCAGAAATAGTACCTCGGGTTAAGAACTTTGCTTCAGGTTGAGAACAGAAATCGGGCTCCGGCGGTAGCAGGAGGCCCCATTAGCTAAAGTGGTGCTTCAGGTTAAGAACTGTTTCAGGTTAAGAACAGACCTCCAGAACGAATTAAGTGCTTAACCCGAGGTACCACTGTATTCTGCTTGGAAGAGTGATTTGACAATGGAACAGACTTCATTGGTTGCTGATGGACTCTCCTTCACTGGAAGTTTTCAAAAAGAGGTTGGATAACCATGTTCACTGAAACCGGGAACCGACTTGTCTGTTTTGACTGTCGGACCCATCTTCTTCAGGAAATGCAATGGCGCCCAGCACGCTTTCGTTGCGCGGTGCTGAGTCATTCCGCTTCTCCCGGCTACGGCAGAGTTTCTTCGGTAGCAGTGTGCCTGTGTAAGGATTTAGCATCACGGCAGTAAAACTCTTACACAGCTTCTTCTATTCTGCGAAGCTTTAATGTACAGCAGCAAAACAGTAACGGGACGCGGGTGGCGCTGTGGGTTAAACCACAGAGCCTAGGACTTGCTGATCAGAAGGTCGGCGGTTCGAATCCCCGCGACGGGGTGAGCTCCCGTTGCTCGGTCCCTGCTCCTGCCAACCTAGCAGTTCAAAAGCACGTCAAAGTGCAAGTAGATAAATAGGAACCGCTCCAGCAGGAAGGTAAATGACGTTTCCGTGTGCTGCTCTGGTTCGCCAGAAGCGGCTTAGTCATGCTAGCCACATGACCCGGAAGCTGTATGCTGGCTCCCTCGGCCAATAAAGCAAGATGAGCGCCACAACCCCAGAGTTGGCCACGACTGGACCTAATGGTCAGGGGTCCCTTTACCTTTACCTTAGCAAAACAGTAAGTCATCCAGGAGAGAGCAATTACATGTTGCCTCTCCTTTGCAGCCAAAACAGAAAGTAAAAGTAAGTTCACATTCGTACGTGATGTCATTTCCCTTGAGCTATTAACCCTGTAAGCTCTGGGACACCTCGCAGGCCACCTGTCAGGGATTCTCTAGCTCTCATTCCTGCTTGCAGGGGCTTGGACTAAATGGCCCTTCCAACTCCGCTGTGATTCATATCAGAGTTCCTTGGCAGTGATTTACCTTTTGCCTCTTCCGTTTCCCTCTCCGCCCCACCCTCAACCCAGCTGTCGTATGTGATGTCTGGATACAGATGCTTCGTGTGCCCCGTGGAGTTTAACAACGACACCAACAGCTTCACCGTGGACTGTGAGCCCCCCGAGCTCTTCCAGCTGCAAGAATACAACATCCCCTTGGTGCTTCAGTCTGTCGTCGGCTGGGTAGGCATTCAGGTCGAAGCATTCAGGTTTGGAAAACTTCTGAGAACATAAGGAGAGCTTGCTGGATCAGGCCAAACGTCCAGCCTGTCCAGCATCTTGTTCTCATGGTGGCCAACCAGATACCTATAAGCCAGGACCCCCGAGCACAAGGGCACTCCCCCCTCCTGCGTTTTCCAGCAAGTGGTATTCAGAAACTTTGCTGGTTCCAGCAACCTAGCCTAGTAGTCATTGATAGCCCTCTCGTCCATGAATCTTTTATGAATCTCTTTTAAAGCCATCTAGGTTAGTAGCCATCACTTCCACTTGTGGGAGAGAGTTCCATAGTTGATAACTATGTGCATGATTTCTTTTACTATTATCATTAGTTCATTTATATTCCACCTTTTTCTCCAGGGAGCTCAAGGTGGTTCTCCCTCTCCACACAACAACCCTCTTGTGGGAATGTTCAGGGATGCAGGAGAGGATATATTGTTGGATTATATCCTTTTCCAACTTGTGTTAACAAGTTCCACAATTTAGCAGAGTAACATTCCCCTTTTTAAACTTGCAGCGGATGCGTATGCTCAGGCTCGCTAAAGCCTCTATAATGTTCTGGTATTTTCCCCTTATTCCCTCATAAAAGATAAGACACGACACACTCTTCTATAAAAGTATAAAAAGAGTTTACTCACATTCTGTTCACAATTGGATCCCAGAAGGCAGACTTAGCTTAGAAAAGTAACATACACCTGGAAACTATCTCATAAGAAGGCAGTCCCTTTGTCCTCTCTTGGCTGGAAGCCAAGAGAACATCTTTGGCTAAGCAGATGTTGCTTCTTCGATGCATGTAGTCAAAGAGAGAGATATGGCTGCCCTGGTCACATGCAGAGGAAGTCTGTCCCAGCCCAAAAGGAAACAGGATGTTTACCTGCTGGCTGGACAAACTTTCCTCCCCATGTGTAAACATGTTCACTCTAGGAATGTTGTACTTGACTGCTCTTGAGTTTCACATCCCACACCTCTGAGGTAGGATAGGCTGAGAGGCAATGACGGGGGCCCCTGAGCTTTATGGCCAAGTGAGGATTTGAACCCTGGTCTACAAGGTCTTAGTTCAACAACCTAACCATTGTGCCACACTGTTTTACTAAAGCGGGTGTGTGCGATGATTGACGGCTACCAGCTTATACGTTCAGCAGAATCAAGCACAACTTTCCCTGGACTGTACCAGGGCAAGTGAGGGAGGGTCTGAATCTACCCTACAAAAGTGAGCTCCTTTGTTGAGAAAATGAGGACGTATGAGAGAAATGTTCTGCCTCTGCGTTTTGCTACATGTGGACATTTTGGGAAGGGGATGTGTGCGGGGGGGAAGGATTTGTGGAGAGCACATATATATATAGTGCTTCCTCCCCCTACATAATTGCGGTCCGAAAATGGTGCAGTCCAGAAAAAAAGAACAATTCTGCTGAACTTGTGGACACCCACAGATGAAGGACAGATGAAGGAAAATGTTTCTGCACGCATCGTTAAACTAGGGAACTCCCTTCCGCAGGAGGCACTGATGCCAACGAACTTGGGTAGCTTTCAGAGAGGACTGGGCAAATTCATGGAAGAGACGGCTCTACTCATGCTTCTGAATGCCTGTTGCTGGATATCGCAGGAGGAGGAGGAGAGTGCTTGAATCCTGCATGCAGGGTAACTGGCTGATGAGAACAGCATGATGGACTAGATAGGCCATTGGCCCGATTCAGCAGGCTATCCTTACGTTCTTACACTGGTTTGACATCATCTGATAGTGGTGATTACAGCACAAGATATTATAGGCTGTCCCGTGAATCCGTTGGATGAAATAGCAGAACGTTGCCTCAGGAGAGTGAGGAAAATTCTCAGGGATAATTTACAGCCTGGCCGGCACTTTCTTGATCTCCTGCCCTCGGGCAGAAGATATAGAAACATGATTAGTAGATATAGAAACATGATTAGTCGCACCAACAGGGTAAAGAACAGCTTCTATCCGTGGGCTGTTAGGCTGCTGAATGAAAAGATAACAACAGGGCAACTGACTTTCGGGTTTGGTGGGTGCGTAAACGAGGGGAATTAAGTCGTAAGACTGCAAGTATAATAGGCAGGATTTGCAGAGCCGTTTTCCAGCTCACCTACCCGCCGGTGTGAAGTTCTGGCGTGGCAGAGCTTCTTCAACTGACAGTGCCCCCCACCCCCTTCTCCTTTCTCCAGAAAACAGTTCGGATGTACCCCTTCCAGATCCACAGCATTGCACTCTCGACTTTCGCCTCCCTCATCGGTCCCTTCGGAGGGTTTTTTGCCAGCGGATTTAAAAGAGCTTTCAAGATCAAGGTATGGCACAGCGGGAAAGAGAGGCAACCTTGAAAGAGCATGGTCAGGATGGCAGGTCTATTGAACCCACTTCAGTTCTAATAAAACGTTTCCTGGAATATATTTGTTATCGTTCTATTTCTCTGTATCCTGCCTTTTCCCCAGACTCAAGGCAGCTTACACAGATTAAAACAACACAGATAAAGAAAAAAGAAAGCTAAAAACATGCAAAATATTTTAAGTAATTAAAACTCTAATGGAATAGTTATCTAGATATTATATTATACCCCACTTTTATTATCTACATATCAAAATGTCTTGCAGTGATAAAATGTACAGTTTACAAAACTTAAAACCGTTTTTACTGTATATGTAAATTTACAAGGGGTTTTTTAATTAAAAAAATCAAATGTTTATATAAAATATAGGAGCTCGATTTCAAAAACAGAAATCCTTCTCCTTAAAGTCTGGGTTAGTAAACAAGAAGTGAAACAATTTAGATTCCATAACTTCCAGTGGGGTGTGAACAGACTGAGGACTCTTTGTTTGGTAGGGGCTGATGGGTGTGGAAATTAGTGATGATCTTTTCCTCCTCCCTGTTTCCTGGTGTCAAGAGGGCAGGTGGGTTTGGATCAGGAATCCCCTCCACCTGCCAGGGCATACACACTCTCTACTTTTCTCCCTCGATTGCGCAGGACTTTGCCAACACCATCCCAGGGCACGGAGGCATCATGGATCGGTTTGACTGCCAGTACTTGATGGCCACCTTTGTGAATGTATACATTGCAAGCTTTATCAGGTGAGATGATGGTTTGGTTTGGTTTCGGGTTGCACCATCAATCCTTGGGTTCTCTTTTTCTAAAATTATATCTTTATTGGCTTTTGAAAATGCAGCTGTAAAAAGGCAAAGAGATGTACAGCTCATTAAGAGGAGAACAAAGAACCACAACTGTGACTGAACGGAGTAGAGAGGTTTTTTACAACATCATCGATATTAAGAAATAAACATGGAGTGATGGGTCAGAGTGAAATCAGAACAGAAGCCGTTAGTAAGAGAATTAATTGGTTGGGGAAGGGAGCAGTCAGAAACAGGTCTAGGCTAGGCAAAAGAAATATCCATCAGGAGGAAGGCGAATACCCCTCCAGAGCTATGCATGAGTCATTGGAGGTTTGTATAACACACTATTATTGCTTATAAAAGTTACAAATGACTTATCTCGAATGGGTCTGGTTTAGCCAAACCTCAGTTGACTCTGGGACGGTGAATCAAATATTCTGAGGGTACAATTTCCCCATACCATCTCTAATCATCTTTGTGTTCTCAGTTCAGAGGATAGGAGGGTGGAGAGAATGTGAGGCTGGGATCAAAGGAATTCCTCGCTCAGTGTCAAAGGAGAGCCTGACGGTGGAATTAAAAGGCAGACTCGCCTTAGCCATTAATCCCAGTAGCAACATAAAACAAGGCATGGGTCTACAGCAGGGTTTTCTAATCCTGGGTATCCAGCTGTTTTTGGACTACAACTCCCATCATCCCTAGCCAGCAGTACCAGTGGTCAGGGATGATGGGAACTGTAGTCCAGCTGGCCACCCAATTTTGGGAAACCTTGGTCTGTGGGAAGCCTCCCCTTCCAAACGTTCCCAGCCTGGTGAGGTGACAAGATTGCCCTATTCTTCTTCACTAGGGAGCCAGTGTGGTGTAGTGGTTAAGAACGGTAGACTCGTAATCTGGGGAACCGGGTTCGCTTCCCTTCTCCTCCACATGCAGCTGCTGGGTGACCTTGGGCCACTCACACTTCTCTGAAGTCTCTCAGCCCCACTCACCTCACAGAGTGTTCGTTGTGGAGGAGGAAGGGAAAGGAGAATGTTAGCCGCTTTGAGACTCCTTCGGGTAGTGATAAAGCGGGATATCAAATCCAAACTCTTATCTTCTTCTCACTCCAGGGGTCCTAATCCGAGCAAGCTCATCCAGCAGCTGCTGACTCTGCGACCAGATCAGCAGCTGAATATCTTCAACACGCTAAAGGCCCACCTGGTGGACAAGGGCACGCTGGCTGGCTCTGAGGATGCGTAGGCACCTGTGCTGTCAGGATGGGACTGAGCCTGGGCAAGCCCCTCACCCCCCAGAGCAAACCCTCTCCCAGCTTGCCTGATTTAGGACAATAACCAAGCCTCATGTCTCTCACTTCCTTTTCCTTATAAAAGGTTTGCATTTGTGCATTTTTAAAAAGAAATGTTTCTATATCTCTGTGGCGGTGGTTTGGAGCAAACAGAGGGGAGCTTTTAGCTGGGAAGGAATTGTGGCCCGGAAGGAGGCGCTCGGCTGATGGTTTTGGAAGGTGGTTTTACCCCTCGGATCTGCCCGGTGGTTTTTCTTATTCCCAGATGTGTACAGAAAGTCGTGCGAGGCTCGTTCTACTCTCAGAGCAGCGGTGCTTTTCTAGCAGGGAGAGGGAAGCGACAGGGAAGAGTGCCAAATAGCGTGGGTTAAAAAAAGAAAGAAGGCAGGGGTGTTGAATCAAAATTACCTGGATTATGCACTCCTGTTCCACCATCCTGGCTTCCTTATCTGTGAGATGGATCCGGTGCTGCGTATTGCATTTGGCAAACGCCCAGGTTCCTAAGTCCAGTGAAGTGAGCAGTTTTCCCCAATCTGCGTCCCCGTTCACCACACAAACATCCAACAATTTGGTGGTGCAAAGAGCCATCCTTAGTGCCATGTGTATAAATGTTGAGTGGGTTTTCACAGAGATGGGTTGGAGATCTTGCCCACCCCCAGGTCAGCCAAGAAAATTGGGATCCAGGGGCCCTTTGCTCACGGAAGCAGCTCGAGAGCCAGGAAGACTCAAGGACAGCGATGCCAAATGTCCTAAGTGGCCCTTCTGCAAGCGGGGGGGGGGGGGGGAGGCAAGGGCTCCCACCCTGCCCTGGAAACAGCTGCCCTTGTCTCGTTTCCGTGCAGGGGAAATCCCTGCCAGCAGGAGAAGGTGCTTCCTCTTCTAACCCAGTTTCCTGCGCAGAAATGGATGCATGTTGCTCCCTGTCCTTGTGGCGTCGCCATATTTCTTGCATTGCTGGCAGAAAAGGATGCAAAGTTCACCTGCTGCTGTGCTGTTCTTGATAAGCAGGGGGCATTTATCTATGTTCCTGAAGCAGAGCGAACCATTTGCCACAGAAAAAATTGGAAGACCATGAAGGCAAATGCATTTTCATTTCATTTTTTTTAGGTTTTATTTCACAAATTCTACTGAACATTTTTTTGGTTTTTTTGCTTCTTCTTTTTTTAAGCCTTCCTTCATTTTGGAGGAAAAGTACCTGGATAGATGGATATTGAGGCAGGACACCTGGCCTCTTGGGGACTTCAAGGGGTTGTAAAGGAGCAGAGGCTCGCCATTGCATTGTCCAGCTCATGCAGCTGTTTTAGTCCCTGCTGTTGTGAGGTTCCTGTTTGTCTTCAGCCCCCTCAAACGCTCCCCCTGGATCCTCGTTCCCAAGGCACTGGTCCCACTTTCAGTTGCAGAAAGGGACTCATATGACTGAAAGCTCATGCATAAAAAAGGCATTATCAGGACACAGAAGGTGAGAGGGTGAGGATAAAGATTCTGTTAGTTTTCCATTTGAAGGCGTGTTTGTGTGTGTGTTTGGGGATTTATTTGTTTTGGGTTTTGTTGGAAGGAGGAAATTTCAACCACGTTGAGCCCCCATCACAGCCTGAAGTGGTCCAGCCTTGATTCAGATTTACGTATGCTTTGAGATCTGGACCTGAGTCACGGAGCAGCTGCTAGCTTAGGTGTAATACCACGCAAGTGTCTCTTGACGTGGTTCCACTTCAGGGCCAACCTTGACCGCCTGTGCTGTCACTTCCTCTGTTACAGAAGAGAGTGCGTGAGGAGCACTTCGCGGTAGGCTGATTAGCTTTTTCTTCTTTTTTAAGGTGTATTTTTGAGAGCTGCTCACTTATACTGTTTTGCTGCCTCTTCTGGTATATTCCCTCATCCCATCTGCCCCAAACACTCTCGGGTTCGGAGTCCAGGCATCTGAAACCACATGGTGGGAGAAGCTTATTGAATTGAGGGGGGTTGCAGGGAAATATTTTTGCCCCACTCTTCCTTTTGCTCTGCTGTCAATATGCCCCCCCAAAGGAAACAGTCTTTATTTCTGATCTAACAATGGCCTTTAACCACAGCTGACCCCTAAATTGGACTTGCCTGCCATTTTGATGGGAAGTTTTGGGTTTTGATACCTAAAAAAGGGCAAGTCTGTGTGTGTGTGTGTGTGTGTGTGTGTTTGAACTTAGTGTTTTGACCTTGGGGGAAGCAGGACAGAAAGCAGAATGGGTATGTGGGGCAACGAGTGGCCATGCAACAGTAATTAATTAATAAACAAAATTGGGGGAGGGGCTTCAAGCGGGGTCTCTGTTTCATTGACATTTCCTGATTCCAGCTAAATTCAGCTATTTGGCTGGTGGCCACAATCCCTTGCATCCTGCCTCCGAAAGGGAACTGGAAAAGAACAGTGTATCCTAGACCTTTATACACACACACATATATATATACCTGCAACAGCCAACAACACTTCTAATATATAAGGCTCGTTGTGTGCACTCTGTCTGGATAGTTGTGTACTGTTCTGGGATTGCTTCTCATGTCAGTTCATTTCAGGTACTGGGTGGGTTCTGTGTCCCAGCGCATGAGTGACATGCTGGACATCCCTGCAGTCTACAGATGCTTGCAAGAGCCAGTCTTGGGTATAAGTCAAACAAAGTGCTGGCATTTCTGTTGCAAAGGCACCACAGGAGCACCCCTGAGAACTGGCACTCATTTAAGGTTACCCAGAACAGGAAGGATTCACATACTGGTTTTAGGCATTAGATGACAACATTATGGACGGTTTTATGTTCGATACCTTTTTTTTTGTTTTTAATGGCATAATAGTTTACTCTTTCGGGGAGCTCAAAGAGGGCTGTGACCCAGCCATATTAGAAAAGGGCTGCTCAGGGATCCAGCGCATTAACCCAGAGACAGCCGGTTCCTCCAAGGGGCTGAGTGGGAGAGAGTCTCTCCTGCCCAAAGGGAAGCCTGTGGGTCTTACTTCAGTTGCACACAGGTACCAAAGGTCTGGCACCTGGTAAGGGGAGCAGCAGGTCACAAAAGGCAATTTGGTATGCAGTGGGGTTGCTTAAGGGGTCAGTGGTGTGGGTGTATTTGCTGGTGAAAAAACCCTGAGTTAGCCTGGAGTTGAGCAGGATTAAATTGGGGCGCCGTAGCTATTACTTAGAGTGTGTGCTCCAGATTCTAGGCCTAGTCAGGCCAAAGTGTGTCCTTTTCCCTGGTAGGCTGGCCTTATTGCCTGGCACACGGCACACGCGCACACTAGCAAGCCAGGTGGAGCTGGAGGTGTGTTGCGCGTCACACCTGAGCCAGGTGACCTTGGCCCACCTCCCCACAATCCCAGTGGTAGCTGGGCCCTGCACACCTCTCACGGGATAGGGAAGGTGGATCCAGAGGGGTTGTGTGAGGAGGCTGGATTTCACAGGGGTTGGAGCTGGCCCAAGTCCAGATTCTGCATTCTTTGGGGCTGAACTCAGTCAGGAGAGAGAGACCAAAGCAGTGTCTCTGGAGTGGGAGCTGGGCACTCACTTGCAAGGCGGTTGTGATGCTTTGAGGGGGGATCTGGAAGGCCGGCTGAGTGGAGTTGGGGACAGAAGAACTGGGGAACACTGGTCAACTCTCTCCCCCCCCAATTAAAAGACCCTTTGCTTAACTGGTACTGGTTGCTTAGCAGAAGTATGAGATTTAACGTTTCAGGAGCTTGAAGGCTGATGTCCTCATAACTCCCCTTTGTTATATCAAAGATGGGGTCCCAGGGCGTATATTTTGGGGTGCTTTGCCACTTGTATCTGAGGGGGACTCCTTGCCCCGCTTGCTAGCAAGGGCTCCCAGAAGGAATCCTTAACTGCCTCTAGACAACAGACTTCCCAAGCATCAAAGCAGACTCTTCGCCATCACTTCCCAACCTTTCTCAGTCCCTCCCCAATTCTTTCTGCTAACAGCTCTGTATGTTTGGAGGGGTAGCTTAGGTTGACAGAAAAGTCCCGCATTCACAATATCTAAAGCTGGCAATACAACCATTGTGCTCATCGGCATGTCTGTGTCAACGAGAACTTGTGAACCCCTTTGATGCCCCGGTGACATCTTTCTGCACTCACAGACTCTCTCCTCCTGTTTTTCTTCTTCTGATGTGCTTATCCCTTCCACAAATCCTCTGCTTTATTTCTCTGTGCTTTTGTCTTTTACAGGGGGAATATTGGTGGTTGGTTTCTTTTGGGTTTTGTTTTCTTGCAGACACTTGTAGGCTTGCCTCTGTTACTTTTGGGTTCATTTGACTGTCAGAATGTGAAATATTATATAAAGGTATTTTATCCTATTTATATACAGTAATATTGTTAAATAAAAATGTATCTAAACTGTTTGTGTGCGTGTGCGTGCAGTTATTTACGCCAAGCAGAAGGGTTTGTTTTATTCTATTTTTTGTTTTTAAAATTTTTATTTGCATTTTCAAAAACAACTTTGTACCAAAGTTACAACTTTGTACCAAATACAGCATATATACTACTACTACTACTACTACTACTACTACTACTACTACTACAACAACGGGACGCGGGTGGCGCTGTGGGTTAAACCACAGAGCCTAGGACTTGCCGATCAGAAGGGTGGCGGTTCGAATCCCCGTGACGGGGTGAGCTCCCATTCCTCGGTCCCAACTCCTGCCAACCTAGCAGTTTGAAAGCACGTCAAAGTGCAAGTAGATAAATAGGCACCACTCCGGTGGGAAGGTAAACGGCGTTTCTGTGCGCTGTTCTGGTTCGCCAGAAGCTGCTTAGTCATTCTGGCCACATAACCCAGAAGCTGTTCGCCGGCTCCCTCGGCCAATAAAGTGAGATGAGCGCCGCAACCCCAGAGTCGGCCACGACTGCACCTAATGGTCAGGGGTCCCTTTACCTTTACCTTTGCTACTACTACTACTACTACTACTAATAATAAAATTTTATTTATATTCCGCCCTCCCCAGCCGAAGCCTGGCTCAGAGCGGCTAACAACAGTAAAAATAACACAGTTTACATAAAATCACAATCAATTAATTGAAATACATTCTAAAATCAATTCATTCTAAAATTCATATATACTATATGATTGCCTGTCACTATACATATACTATATGACGGATTGTCACTATATTAAATGCCTCTTAAGATGCGATTGTACTCTACAGCAGCAGGTGGTTGTGCTGGTCGGGGGCGCTGTTGGGGAGTCCAAAATGGGGAGGCTGACCTCATGGAACACTGTCTGTGAGAGTCCCATGGACTGCAAGAAGATCAAACCTATCCATTCTGAAGGAAATCAGCCCTGAGGGCTCACTGGAAGGACAGATCGTGAAGCTGAGGCTCCAGTACTTTGGCCACCTCATGAGAAGAGAAGACTCCCTGGAAAAGACCCTGATGCTGGGAAAGATGGAGGGCACAAGGAGAAGGGGACGACAGAGGACGAGATGGTTGGATAGTGTTCTCAAAGCTACCAGCATGAGTTTGACCAAACTGCGGGAGGCAGTGGAAGACAGGAGTGCCTGGCGTGGTCTGGTCCAGGGGGACACGAAGAGTCGGACACGACTAAACAACAACAAATTTTTGACATTATTTTTTAGGGGGGAAACCTAGTCTTATACACAGAAAAATACAGTATATATAAATTTTTATTGGTTTTACATAATTTTCACATTTTAACTTTAACCATTTCAAACATTAAAATAAAATGTTCATTCTTCTTCCCTCCCTCTGTGGGTTCTGTGTTTAAAATCAAGTATTCTTCATCTTTTACCTTTATCCATCTATTATATATCCACAGTTATCATAGTTGATTCCACATTACAAGTGTCATCACATCCCTGCCAAAGGTTTAACTGTTTACAGTAGTCTTTTAAATATGTGGAAAATTTACTCCAGTCTTTTAGGAATACTTGATCTTCCTGGTTTCTGACCTTCCCCCTCAGTTTCGCCATCCCTGCATACTCCATCAGTTTAGTCTTCCATTCTTTTGTTGGTACTTCTTCATCTCTGGGCTAGAAGCATTCTCGCTGCCATCGTTCCATACATAAAAAGTACTTTATCTTCTCTTGGTAGCTCTTTACCTATTATACCTAGTAGAAAGGCTTCTGGTTTTTTAACAAATGTATTTTTAAACATTTTCTTTAGTTCATTAAATATCAATTCCCAGACAGCCTTTACCAATGTACATGTCCACCACATATGGTAAAGAGTACCCTCCTTCCCTTTACATTTCCAACACAAATTTGAACTAGTTTTATACATTTTTGCAATTTCAGTTCGTGTTGGATACCAACCACACATCATTTTCATATCATTTTCCTTCAACGAACAGCACGCAGTAAATTTTATGTCCTCTTTCCATAACTTTTCCCAAGATGAAAGTTGTATACCCTTCCAAAAGCAATTTGTACATTTTTGATAATGCAAATTTGTAGCATTGTTCACAGTCTGATCTAAAGGCGATGCCACGCTCGCGGCATGTTGCCAGACGTTTCCCACAATCATGAGCTGAGTTGCACACACAAAACCCATAAAACTTTCTGGTTGTAATCTCCCCCCCACCCCCAGGGCCAAATATAGGTTTGATGAGGCCCTAAGTTACTGAAGGTAATGGGGTCCTTTATATGTCCCGCTGTCCTTTGTCAACAACAAACTGCCACTGTTTTTGTGATGAATGCATGCTATATAGTAATTTATGGACCTAATAGGTATCTAAAGCCATTTGTACATGCAGAATGTAGGCACCCTATATATAGAAATGAGCAAACCAGTGATATTTTAGGGAGCAGGCTAGCAGGTGGGGCCCATTACTTACATCATAGGAGCCTAAAGGTAAAGGTAAAGGACCCCTTACAGTTAAGTCCAGTCGCGGACAACTCTGGGGTTGTGGCACTCATTTGTTTATAGGCAGAGGGAGCTGGCGTTTGTCCGCAGACAGTTTTTCCGGGTCATGTGGCCAGCATAACTAAGCCGCTTCTGGCGAAACCAGAACAGCGCATGGAAATGCTGTTTACCTTCCTGCCGGAGCGGTACCTATTTATCTACTTGTACTTTTTGGCGTGCTTTCGAATTGCTAGGTTGGCAGGAGCTGGGACTGAGCAATGGGAGCTCACCCCATCGCAGGGATTCGAACCGCCAACCTTCTGATCAGCAAGTCCTAGGCTCTGTGGTTTAGACCACAGCGCCACCCACGTCCCCTCATAGGAGCCTACACAACACAAAACACTGTTGCTGTATGTAGGTTTTATTTTATTTGTTTTTTATCTTATATATTGGAAATATACATCCAGGTTTTTTTTCCTTTAAATTTTTTGGGGGCCCCCAAGAGAGAGGGGCCCTAAGCTATAGCTTGTTTAGCTTATACATAAATCCGGCACTGCCCACCCCCCAGCGCATGAGTGATGTACAAGCTGCAGCCCCCACTTCCTCAAATGCACTAACACAGCAGCGCCCATGCAGCTCCATGAACCAAGCCTGCAAAATGTTTCAGGGTGTGTGCATGTGCCGGTCTTACTCCACGTTTGCACGTTAGTAGGGAGCTAAATGCAGCTAGAGCTCAGGTGCTCTCCAAAGTCCTTGGAGGGATGGGGGGTGCAGGTTGGAAATAAACTGATATTTGCATTGCACCTGGAAATTGAAGAGACTGAACTGGAAAATACAAAAAGAGAAGTCCTTTGGGTTTCTCACAGAAGATCACAGGAAGTTGTTGGCAAACCAACGTCAACCGAGACTTTTTTTCTTCTTTCAAGTAAGCCCAGAAGGAAATTAAATATATATATAGCATGCACGCACACACAATCTGTGGAGGAGATTCAGACCCGCAGTTCAGACGCAGTTGGGCAAACCTTCCCGCCGCTGGAATTGGGATGTCTCTGAAGCTGCCACGGAATTGGGATCTCAACCTGAAGATGGACATGTCTAAAATAGGTACGGCTGTTTTTTCTTGACTACATTTCTAGATGGTCCTCCCTCATTTTGTCCTCTCAACGACCCGGCGAGGCAGGCCAGGCTGAGACAGAATGTCTGGCCCAAGGTCACCCAATGAGCTTCCTGGCTGAATGGGGATTTGAACCCAGATTTCTCTGGCCCTTGTCCAACGCACTTGCTGCTCTTGTTTCCTTAATCTCTTGTGTGTATCAAGGGCTGCTTGGGTTTCGTGAGAACTTGGAAGTGAAGCCCCCCCTTTTAGCCAAAGGCACACTTCCTCTGCTGTTTACAAACCTCTGCACAGCATTTTCCCCAGGCCGTTTTGAGCCCAGGGGCCACGTCTACAAAAAGATATCAGATTAGCTTACCTCCTTATCTCAGACATGTTGCTTGTCTTTTCTACGCATCTTATGATCTGATGCAGTGTCAGCATTTCAGCTTTTAATTCTTTTTTTATATATAAGAAGGAGGAAGTTGGATTTTTCACCCTTTTGATTCTGCAAATGAGCAGGCGGTGATCACTTGAGGGGATGAAGTTTCTATGCTCTGAAGTTCTGTCCTCCTCTTTGAGCTCTTCCCCCCAAACTTTGCCACTTCGTGCTCGACTACATCATGTCATTATTCCTCAGTTTCACCTGTGTCTTTCTGGCCACCTCACAGCTTCTGAACAGAGGGAGCAAATGTTTGTCCCCAGGGAATATAGGGACCCCGGGCAGAAGGATTAACCACAGCAGTTCTGCAGGAGAAAAATATTTGCATGTCTGTTGGTATCACTTGAATAAGCCCCTGAGGGAAGGGAGAAGATCTTGCAGCAGAAAGGTCCTAAAGGTCATACTTTTCTCTCCTGCTGCTCCCTGGTCTCTCTCTCACACACACAGGTGGGGCTCTAGGTCCTCATAATCGGGGTTTGAAAGCAGCCTCCCCATCTCCCATCTGTCCTCAGCGCCTGACACTCTCAGACCTGCTGCTTCTGTGAGTTGAAACGCAGGACCTGCTGCAACGGCCTCTAGCCATGGCGGCAGTGGGCCATATTTGGGGCTGGTCTACCTGTGTCCTGTGCTCTTTCCAAGGTGGAAGAAGGTGCCAACTCCTCGGGGCCAAGGGAGCTTTTGTCCCCCCAATAAAATATTTTAGGGGGCTGCCCACACAAGTTGATGGGCATTGCCATTAAAATGGTGTGTGTGACCATGTCATGTGATTGATTATGTGGGTTTGTTGTTGTTGTTGTTTAGTCGTTTAGCCGTGTCCAACTCTTCATGACCCCCTGGACCAGAGCACGCCAGGCACTCCTGTCTTCCACTGCCTCCCGCAGTTTGGTCAAACTCATGCTGGTAGCTTCGAGAACACTGTCCAACCATCTCGTCCTCTGTCGTCCCCTTCTCCTTGTGCCCTCCATCTTTCCCAACATCAGGGTCTTTTCCAGGGAGTCTTCTCTTCTCATGAGGTGGCCAAAATATTGGAGCCTCAGCTTCACGATATGTCCTTCCAATGAGCACTCAGGGCTGATTTCCTTAAGAATGGATGCATTTGATCTTCTTGCAGTCCATGGGACTCTCAAGAGTCTCCTCCAGCACCATAATTCAAAAGCATCAATTCTTTGGCGATCAGCCTTCTTTATGGTCCAGCTCTCACTTCCGGGGTGGGGCTTACCTGCCCCCAATATTTTATTCAAGTTGGCACCCTGAGAGTGAGTCTTACCTTTCCTACCTGCTTTGCACAAACTGTCTCTTTTTGGGGGTGGGCACACTGTGGAGCAAAACATTCTTCTGCATTAGTGCTGCCAAACCTTTTTCTGCCATTCTGTATAAGTTTCTAAATGTGACCAAACCCTTTGTTACTTGAAGTGTGTCCCCCAAAGCACAGGAGATGCACGAGGGGTGATGCTATAGCAGCAGGGTGTGCAAAACGAGTAAGTCTGGCTCCTCCTCCTAAGGCTGCAATCAATAAACCCACGTCAGCTGTGCTAAATCCAGGGGCACTTTATTCTGAGTAATGGCACCAACTGTCGTGCCATTTAGCACGTTCTCTCTGCTTCTCTTGACGTGGAGAAGGTCATCACGAAATAAACTGAGAAAAGGTTTCACAAAATAGCGGATGTTTCCAGCACTAAGGTTTTTTGCTGGGCACCTTGAAAACATGAAGCGCTGCTTCTTCCTGCTTGTGTTTTGAGAGCCTGCGACAGGAAGCACCCGGAAATGGCATGCAGCCGACATTTCGTGCCTGAGCCGTTATTTTCAGTGTGCAGAAAATGCCATCAAGGCATGTGCAGGTTACCTGCAGTTTCCTCTCAAGCTGAAATATGAGGTGCACATTTTGCAACTCTATGAACTTGCTCTTATATCTGCAAGTTATCCGGCTTGTATCTAAGCATCTGTTGCAAGCCTATTTGCATTCATTCCTCCATTGTTTTCACTATCAGTTCTTTTGGAATCAGCGGTGGGCTGGGGGGGGGGGCATCAAAGCAGTCCAGAAGGCAGCCCACAGGTTGAGATTTCCTGCTGCACAAAGAACCACTGTATTAGGATGGCAAAACAAACTCTGCAAATTTGTAGAAATGGCAAAATTGACAGCAATTATTAGAGGTCGCTCAAATCAGAGAATAATCAAAAAGTGGGGTGGAGTGAAGGAATACATGAAGAAATATTGTTACGGAATTGAAATATTAATAGATAATGTGTAAAACGTGCAGGGGTAAGCAAGAAAATAACAATAGAAATAACTGAATAATTATTAAATTATAACAACACAATAAGATAGAAGAAATAAAATATTGAGATCACACATGGGTGAAGGGGAGTGGGGGGCATGTGGGAATCTATAATATTATTTATAATAGAAATTTCTTAACTGCGATGTATTTACATATAGCAAAGGGAAGCCTAGAGTAATGATGTATATTTTAATTTAGGTAATCTATGTAATAGACTTATGTTGGAAAACAAATATGGATTTTGAATTTGAAAAAAGAAGAAAAAAAGGATGGCAAAAATGGTAAAATGGTCTTCGTGGGCCACATCGGCCCAAGGGCCACACATTGCCTACCCCTGTGCTAGAGTAAAGACTTCAGAGAGGCACAGTTACTGACATTTGAGTGGCACAGTTTTATACAGATTAGTTTTTGTTATATCCTATAAATTTCGGATACTTTGTTTTTATTTTATATTTTGACAGCTCTGACTTATAAAATAATAATAATAATAATAATAATAATAATAATAATAATAATAATAATATTTTATTTATATCCCGCCCTCCCCAGCCAAAGCCGGGCTCAGAGCGGCTAACAACAGTAAAAATAGCACAGTTTACATAAAATCACAGTCAATTAATTGAAATACATTCTAAAATCAATTCAGAATCAAGTTAATGGCAACCATTGGGCTAGAGTTCTATGAGGATTACAGAAGGAGAAAGGGGGTCAGACTGTGCCTTGGCCAAAGGCCTGGTGGAGCAGCTCTGTCTTGCAGGCCCTGCGGAAAGATGTCAAGTCCCACAGGGCCCTAGTCTCTTGTGACAGAGCGTTCCACCAGATCGGGGCCACGGCCGAAAAAGGCCTGGCTCTGGTTGAGGCCAGCTTAACCTCCCTGTGGCCCAGGACCTCCAAGATGTTTTTATTTGAAGACCGTAAGGTCCTCCATGGGACATACCAGGAGAGGCGGTCCCATAGGTACAAGGGTCCTAGGCTATATAGGGCTTTAAAGGTTAAAACCAGCACCTTAAATCTGACCCTGTACTCCACCGGGAGCCAGTGCAACTGGTATAGCACTGGGTGAATATGATCCCATGGTGAGGACCCTGTAAGGAGTTTCGCCGCCGCATTCTGCACCCACTGGAGTTTCTGGGTCAGTCTCAAGGGCAGCCCCACGTAGAGCGAGTTACAATAATCCAGTCTGGAGGTGACCGTCACGTGGATCACTGTGGCTATGTCAGGGTGAGAGAGGTAAGGAGCCAACTGCTTAGCTTGGCGGATGAAAAAATACCGCCTTTGTTATAGCTGCAATCTGCGCCACCATAGAAATTACTTGGAATGCTGGAAGATTCAAGAAAGCCCTTGATAGCTCAACTATAGAACTTGCTCCCATAGGACCAACCTAAATGGCTTTAAAAGATGAATTCCTGGAGGGGAGGTCTATTGATGGCTCTGCTCTGCCTCTACAGTCAGAGGCTTTTGAATACCAGTTGCTCTGAACCTCACAGGAGAGGAGAGTTGCCCTTGCGCTTGAATCCTGCTTTTGGGTTTGCAACAGGCCACTGTGAAAACAAGATGCTGGATTAAATGGGCCGTTGGCCTGATCCAGCAGGCTTTCCTTACGTTCTTAAAAACAACAACAGCCCTTTTTGCTGCAATATTTTCCACCCCACCCCCTCGCAGTCGTTTGTGCTTCTGGGAAATAAAGAGTGTTTTCTCCAGCAGAGGAAACAGCTTCAGACCTCTGGGAGGTTTAGATCAGAAAATGGTTCTTCTCCGGAAGGTTTCTTTTCTTTAAAGTGGGAGACCCGATTATGGATCTCTGGTGTCTTGCCTTGATTGGGGCTTTGTGAGACAGAGCAACGAAGCTTCACAAAAGCTGGGTGGCTCATCCTCTCGTCATTTGTTCTTCCTGCAGCTTTTTCAGCCAAAAGGCTGATCACGACAAAGGCAATGAACTTCAAATGCCGAGGATCAGAGGAAGGAGACAATACGTTAATTCCACCTTACTTGATAAGACAAAAAATGAGCTTACAAAAGAAACACAGAGTGCAAATGAGTCAAAGCAGGCCAAAGGTGCCTGCGCCTCACTTTCCCTCTCCTGCCTCCGTTATCACAGTTGTGTGTGTGGCTGATCAATGACTCAACAAGCATTTGGACTGTTTGGAAACTTCACTTGCAGCTCAGATGCCATTTCTGGACATCGGAAGCTGCCCCATATGAAGTCTGATCCGTGGCGCTTCCAGGCAGCCTCCCCCAACTGCATACTCTTCAAAAAGCTTGGGACTACGACTCTCTTCAGATCCAGCATCCTAAAGTTGAGCTGGCTGGGGCTGATGGGAGTTGTAGTTCAAATCAACATCACCATCATTTCATCATCTATACCCCGCCCATCTGGCTGGGTTTCCCCAGGCACTCTGGGCAGCTCCCAGCACAGAAAAATGTTTTTTTTTTTAAGAAAAGAAAAGAGTCAACAACATCCCCAAGAACATCAGTGAGCTTACAGGGAACCAGGCAGAGGGCCTTCTTGGTAGTGGCGCCCTCCCTTCAGATGTGAAGGAAATAAGCAGCTATCTTATCTTTAAAAGACATCTGAAGGCAGCCCTCTTTAGGGAAGCTTTTAATATTTAACGCTGTATTGTTTTTAACACTCGATTGGGAGCCGCCCAGAGTGGCTGGGGAAACTCAGCCAGATGGGTGGGGTATAAATAATAAATTATTATTATTATTATTATTATTATTATTATTATTATTATTATTATTACTATTGCCTGAAGCATCAGGCCAATGGCCCATCTAGTCCAACATCCGGTTCTCATGGTGCGCAACCAGATGCCCCAATGGGGAAACCCGCAAGCAGAATTTGAGCACAACAGCCCTCTCCCCTCCTGTGGTTTACACTCAGGGGCGTAGCGAGGGGTGCGATGGGGACGGTCTGCGCTGGGTGTCCCCACTGAGGGGGTGGCAAAATGGTGGGCAGCACTCACCGTGGGGCCTGCAGCGTGCCGGAGCCACATGTATCGGGAGCCCACAGGCTCCATGATGTCCGCCTTCTGCTTCCCCTCTCCCGCAGCTATAGTGCGGCTGAGGCCCTGACCCCCCGGGGCATGCCTCATCCCTAAGGGCACCATGCCACGCCCCACGCCCTGTCCTGTCCCTATGGGCACCGCGCACCCCATCCCACCCCTCCCTAAGGGCGCCGTGCATCCTGTTCCTATGGGTGCTGCGCACCCTGCCCCTATGGGTGGTTCTCCCCACCCCTGGGCGCGCCACCCCAGGTGCCCAAGAGGCTGTTTCCAGCAACTGGTATTCAGAAGCTTGGCTGCCTTGAACTGTGAAGGAAGAACATGGCCTTTGTGGCTCAGAGCCCTCGATAGCCCTCTCCTCCATGAATTTGCTTGGGTTTTCTGGTGAGAAATGTTAGGTACTGAAGTTCTCACCCTGGGCCAGCAGGGGATACTGTAGATAGTTATGCAAATAAGGGATCGAAAGTGACGTTCAGTGATTGGATAGTTTTAGAAAATTGTTACAGTTACGTTGTACTGGAGCTCCATATAAGCAGGCTGACTGAGCCCTTCAGTTCAGTTCTGTTCTGGCCTGTGAATAAACAAGAGCTGTTTGAAGAATCGCTGTGTCGTCTGATATGTTCGCCCACAACTTAACAAGAAAGGAGCTTTTGAATTCTCTGCCTTGCTTGCTGGGCAAGGCCTGTTCAAGAAGGAGATTCTCTCTTTCTCATTCTTGCACCCGCCTCACCACAGGGACAGCTCCAAGGGTTTAGGTATACAGTGGTACCTCGGGTTAAGAACTTAATTTGTTCCGGAGGCCCATTCTTAACCTGAAACTGTTCTTAACCTGAAGCACCACTTTAGCTAATAGGGCCTCCTGCTGCCGCCGCGCGATTTCTGTTCTCACCCTGAAGCAAAGTTCTTAACCTGAGGTACTATTTCTGGGTTAGCGGAGTCTGTAACCTGAAGCATCTGTAACCCGAAGTACCACTGTACACACTTTCCATGTATACACAGAACCCTTGTTGGAACAGAACACCTGTGTAAGATGCGTTTGCACTGCGTTGAATTCACATCTTACCCACAACCTGATCCACAAGCCTCCAGCAGAGGGAGCTCATTAGCTAATAATGATATTTAACCTTTACAGAGCTGGAGAGAGTTTTATGCATTACCTGGTGACAACAGCCCTGTAGAGCAGGTCAGGCCCCGTATTGCAAGTACTGAACCTGAGCAAGAGCCCACATGACCTGGGCAGTTGAGTCTGCCTAGTTTCTGGCTCACCTCTCAGGAGCTTCAGAGTCACACTCAAATCAGTTTCATTTCCACTTTGCACCTTATTGCATGGCTGCTGTGTTTCTGCTGAAGCAAATATTTGAATGGCCTAATTTAGCCCTTGACACTTTGGGGAGGAGCCTTAGCCTATAGGGCTGTTGCTGTTGTTGCCTTGGCTTCAACAGCATCTCCTGCTAAGGGATTTGGGGCAGCAAACTTGAGGAATGAATGGCCTGAATGCGGGGCCAGATTTAGGTCTGATGAGACCCTAAGCTACTGAAGGTAATGAGGCCCTTTATATGTCCAGCTGTCCTTTGTCAGCAACAAATTGTCACTGTTGTTTGTGTTGAATATATGCTGTTTGACGTTTTCATCCCCCAAAAGTTTTTGATTTGAGTTTCTTCTGAAATGAGGCTGCATCTTAATGTTGTATTTTATTCTTGTTTTTAAGTTGTATTCTATTTACTGCATTTTTTGCTCTATAAGACTCACTTTTTCCCTCCTAAAAAGTAAGGGGAAATGTGTGTGCTTCTTATGGAGCGAATGCAGGCTGCGCAGCAATCCCTCTTGCTGTTCTGGCTTCTGAGATTCAGATTTTTTTTTTCTTGTTTTCCTCCTCCAAAAACTAAGTGCGTCTTATAGAGCAAAAAATACAGTAATTGTTTTTATACCTGGTGTTAGCCGCCCTGAGCCAGGTCTTGGCTGTGGAGGGCAGGGTATAAATAATTTTTTTTAATTATTATTATTATTATTATTATTATTATTATTATTATTATTATGATGTAATTTATGGACCTAATAGGTATCTAAAGCAATTTTATTTGTTTTTTATCTTATATTTTGGAAATGTACATTGTGTTTTTTCCCTTTAATTTTTTTGGGGCCCCCCAAGAGAGTGGGGCCCTAAGCTATAGCTTGTTTAGCTTCTATGTAAATCTGGCACTGCCTGGGTGGAGATCCAGATAACACAACAGAAATATAAAAAAACTGTATGGCATGGAGAAAGTGGATAGAGAAAGGTCCCCACCCCACCCCGTTTCCCATAGGAGGCTGTCATGGCCACCAGCCAAGATGGCTTTAAAAAGTTGTTGGCATCCGTCTGTCTCAAGAGACAATGGAGTGCACCTCCGGGGATTAAGCTAAACTGCTTTGTTGGACGCTACAACCAAGTGATGGGGCCCTGCAGACAAATGAATGGATCTTCCCTCCACAAGCACCCGTAGCTGCTAGGAAGGAGAACAACAGCCAGCGAGACGGTGGGTGAGCTGAGCTGGAAGATGGCTGGCAGCTAGAGACACAGAGACCTGCTAGTTCTGTGCTGAATCCAAAGCTGCAACTAATGGAGAAGAAAGATCTGGGGTGTGAATGCTGTGAGCCCTTCACTCTTATGCTCAGGTTGTGTGTTGTCAGCATCTGTCTGTCTTGAGAGACAATGGAGTGCACCTCCAGGGATGAAACCAAACTGCTGTGTTAGCAGTACCGAAGTGACCTCCCTGGGGCACAAGCCATCATGGTCTGCCCAGATGCCAAGACCCCACTCTCAGCCTCACTGATGTGGTCCGAAGGAAAGCAGAGCAATACATTTAGCACCAACAGGAGTTGCTGGAAGGAGGCGTACAAGGCACCATCCGATCGCCTTAGGGACTCGTTATGTACTGAGTTGAATAGGATCCAAAATGCAGCAGTCTGATTGGTCCTAGAACAATAGGATCCAGAATGCAGCAGTCTGATTGGTCCTAGAACAAGAGGATCCAAAATGCAGCAGTCTGATTGGTCCTAGAACAATAGGATCCAGAATGCAGCAGTCTGATTGGTCCTAGAACAAGAGGATCCAAAATGCAGTAGTCTGATTGGTCCGCAGGAGCCACCCAATCCAGCTCCAGGTGGAAGTGAATCCGCAACCTGATTGGCCTACAGGAGAATCCCGGAATTAGCCAATCACGTGGGGCCCATTGTGTAAATAATGTATATAAAGCAGACATTCTGGGGGAACATCCATTCCTCCTCACCACTATGAGCTGAATAAAGAGCATGAAATCCACTCTCGAATCCAAGTATATTTCAGGACTCCACTCCAGATTTGTAGAGGGTTTACTCCTTGGCCTTTTCTTCTCTTGAAGATATCCTGCAAAGCAGTGGAGGTTTAGGACCAGAGTTTTCCTTCTCCTAAAGGGCTCCTAAAGGGGGATGAGCCCCATCTGCCCCTCATTTCCCTCCTACAGAGCATGCAGAAACCACCTTCCTGACCATTGGACCCACTCTTGGTCTCGTCCCCTCAATCTGCTGCACAGGAGGGGGACGTCCCAAACTCACTGAGGGTTTGAGGCCGACTGGCTACCCTCACCTGGTTTAGTGGGCCAGTGAGAGCTGTTTCCTGGGGTGTGGCCACTGTCCCACGCTGACAGCTTTTAGGAGTCACAGGTGAGAGCTGGGGGGTCAAAAGTGTGCAAACTCCCCCAGAAGGAACATTCCTTCTCCTCGAACACCCCCAAAGATAAAAGAATCAAATTATCAATAAGAAGAATCAACAACAATAATTTTAAACATTCAAAAGTTAAAATAACAGCAGACTAAAAACAGGTTAAAACTCCCATCAACTTTCTGAACATCTGATTAGGTTTAGAATCATGCAGTTGGAGAGTCATCTGGTCCAACCCTTACAATGCAAGAATCTTTTGCCCAGTGTGGCATTCCTGGCACGGGACACAAATGTCCTATCCTGATTTTTCTCGGTGGCTGCCAAGGAAGGCCCCCGGCAGGTCCCCCTCATTCCTGAACAGCCGCATTTAATAAGAAAATCTGATGTCCTGGTTGGCAGCTTCTTTCGGTTGCTTGCCTGCATTTGTGAAGACGAACGCCCACGCAGGAAAAAGGAAGTCCATTTGAACAAATAGCTGCGGTGGCTTCCTTTCTCAAAGCTACGGGCTGCCGCGAGCCCCGCCATCCGCCAGCAATAGCTCCTTGGACTCGCTCCTCTGCTCTTTGCTCGGTCGGTGCAATGGTGGATTTTCCTCCCTGACGTGCCTGAGCCACTTCTGGGCCAGAAACGCCCCCTGGTTTTGCTTTGTGTGTGTGTGTGTGTTCTCCCTGCTTCAGCTCACTGCCTCTCGCTTCTCCCCAGTCCGCTCCCAGAGCATGATGGCCGTCGACCCGAAGGGCTCGGGGAGCTGGCCCCATCCTCCCAACCTTCTGGAGCGGCCCCTGAAGGCCGGCTGGCTGAAGAAGCAGCGCTCCATCGTCAAGAACTGGCAGCAGAGGTACTTTGTCCTGAAAGGGCAGCACCTGTATTACTACAAGGATGAAGAGGACCTCAAGCCCCAGGTACTGTTCAGGTAGAGGGTCCAGAGGGATTGCCCTGGTGGTCTGGGCTCTCCATGGGCCAGGGGGAAAGAGCTCCGTCTCAGGCAGAACTGGCCCAGGATGTTCTGCCACCTGAGGCCCAACAGCCACCTGAGGTGACTGAAAATGGCCAGGGGAATCCCCGGTGCTCTGAAGGTGGAGAAAAAAGGAAGCTGGAGAGGAGCAGGTGGTGGGGCAGTGGGCGACAAGCACAGGAGGTGGTGAAGGGAGTGACCTTGGAGCCCTCAGATCTGCTGCCCCTACCTACTGTCCCGAGCCTGCCGCCTGAGGCAGTTGTCTCACAGAGCCCCATGAGTGGGCCGGCCCTGGTGGCAGGAAGCAAAGTCAGTGAAGTTCTTGTGAGGGGGAAAGGGCTGATTATATTGTCACACCTCAGAAGAGAGAGGTCAGATGGAGCAGCCCCCGAATTCTTCCCTGGCTCAGATTGAAATCCGAGCCGGAGAAGTGATTCTGGCTTGACTCCTGCAAGTTCTCTTCCCCACCTGCAAGCTAGTGGAGCTGCTTCTCTTTGCTAGCTTGTATGGGGAGGAATCTTGCAGGGGCAAAATCCAAAGGGTTCTTTTTTTGCCCCTGCAGTGCAGATGTGGGGAGGGCAGGGGAGATGGGCAAGCCACTTTCAGAAACCATGGTTTGGTGTAGCCTTCTTTTGAAACCAACCAGTGTTTCCTAAAAACCATGATTCCTGCTCTGGACAATATGACAAACTAAGATTCAGGGAAAGTGGGCAAAAGGGTGGGGGGAGCTGGTGGTCCTTCTCCTGGCTGTGGGGAGGGGCTGGGGCAGGGCTTGTGGAGGCTCCTCCTTGCTTACGCAGCTCTCACTATCCTGCAGCTCACATAAAGTGTGAACCAGATTCTGAGCTTTCAACTTCTTTGGTAATGTTATCCAATATAAGGCCTTGTTGGTTTCCTCTGCATCTATTGGCTCCCCACTGCTGACGTTGGTAGTTGGCCACAACCCATATCTATCCTGTTGTTGCTTATGGAAAACTGCATTTTGATACATTCCCCCCCCCCCCCCAAACCAGCTTCAATCTGAATTGAGAAGAACGATGACACAGCTGCATTTTTAGCTGGCAATGTGTGCACAGCCTTGGTGGCATTTTCATGTTTTAAGTGCTGAACAAGTTGCCGGCGTCATAAGCTAAATATATACCCAGCTTCCTTCCCCATTTCACAGAGCAGCTGGTATTACACTGGTGGACTATAAATTCTCCTTCTTTCATGATGTAGATGAAGATTCACGAAACCAGATTTTGTGACGCCGTCACCAGAAAGTTTGCTAGAAAACGTTTGTAGAATGTTTGCAAAATAATAAGCTGCCCCCTTAAGTGGATACTACCATTGGGCAGCTCGCTCTCACAAGCTTTAGCCTTGGGCAAATGTTTAACGGCGTGAATGAAATTCACCAAGGACAAGTTTTTTCAAAGGGCTCCTGAATAGAACCTCCATCTTTAAGAGAAGTCTATCTCTGAGTTTTAGATGCTGGGCACAAAGAGCGGAAGAAGGTCACTGTTGCCTTTATGCCGCTGCTTCTCAGGAGCAGTCGGCTGACCACAAAATGTGGGGCTAGAATGATGCACTTTGCTCTGGCTCACCAAGACAGTTCTTTTATTCTTACTTTTCTGCACACTGCTGGGGGTGGGGAAAAGGCCTTTCCAGTGGTGTCCAAACTTTTTTCAAAGAGGGCCAGATTTGATGAAGTGGAGGGCCATGGGGGCCAACCAAAGGGCCAATCAAAGTTGTTGACCTTTTTTTAGGATTGATGTTTTTGAGCTTTTTTAAAGATTGAAGTTGTTGAGGTTTTAAACTGCCTCTGGGGCTGGATTAAATTGACTGGCGGGCCGGATTAAGCCCCCAAAACGGACTTTGCACATCCCTGCTTCCACCCCAAACCAAATTACCTCTAAAGACCCTCACTCATTGGCAGTGATCTTGTCAGCCCCTGCTCAAGAAACTCTTCACTAGGGGTGCCGACTGACTTATAATAAACAATGTGCCCCAAACAAATCAAGACCCGCTAAAATAGAGGAACATGGGCCTGGATCCTGTGCTTTGAGCAGCAGGTCAAAATCCGCAGAGATCAGTAGGTAGAGTCACCTGGAATCACAGAATTGTAGAGTTGGAAGGGATCCCTAAGAGTAATCTAGTCCAGCCCCTTGCCATGCAGGAAGAAGTATTCATGGTGTGGTGGAGATGAACTGCCATCAAAGGCGCAGGAGCAGGGGCTGGTTAAACAGTTGGCAATGTTGCGGGAATTTATGTATAGGTTGGGGAGGGGGTTGCCCCTCCAGCAGATATCATGCACATGCAGCCCACTACCAAAATCAGCACAACTGCTTTTGTGACTTTTGTGATTTATCCTCACAAAACACTTCATCACAGTTTCTTCCTATCTATTCAAAGGGCCTTTGCTGCACAATACCAAATGTAAGAATTCACTGATTAATGTATCTATATACTGGCTCACAGGGAAAACTTCAGAAATTCATATAGACATGTGAGCTCAGCTACTCAGCTGCCCCTCTGCCTGAGTGATAATTCCTGGCATCCTGATACCTGAGTGCCAGACAGGTAGCCATTCCAGAAATAACAAACCCAGATGAAGACAAAAGGGTGTGATTAACTTGGCTGGGAAACAGGGAAATGTAGATATCTCTTTTGTTACACTTGATGGGTGTTTGGTGGAGGGCAAGGAGAACCATGGGGCAGGGTACAGGATGCTCAGATTCCTGCCACCAGACCTCCCCTTTCATGATGTAACCATGATGTATTAGTGATGTAGTTTTTTGGGGGTGTAACATGGGGATTAGCAGCTAATAAAAGTGTGGGGGCTCTTTTGTTCAGGGCTTCCATCTTGTTCCACCTTGTGGCAGGTGGGAGTCCTGTTGCCACAGTCTTCAATAAAGACCAAGCCTACCGGCTTCTGTTTTGCTCTGGTATTTCTGGCTGGTGTCCATGTTTTTTGTCCAAGGGAGCCCTCAGATTTCTCCCTTAACAGCAGTCTCATCTGCTTGAAGCTGCTCGGCTGCTCTGCCCCCACCAATATAGTTCCTCTCTTCTGATTTCACTTCCCATTTGCACAGGTCCGTCCTGTGTCTCGCTCCACCCACACGTCTGCTTCAACCTCCTCCTGCCTTTGACTTCTTCCACAGTGCTTCCTGTGGCAGGAAAAGACCCTGCAACCCCACACACTTAATCTGTCACACCCACGAGTTATCTGGCGATGATGTGCAATCTTCACAATAAAAATACTTTGCACCTTTTTTTTTTATTTTTAAGTGCAATACAGCTGAGTAACCATGAAAACACCCAGGGCAGCCCTTGCTACCAGTTTGGCTCAAGTCATCTGCCTTTTCCTCGTGACTGCCCCGACTCATGACGTTGTCGTCTGAGCTCTTCCTTCGACATGAAGAAAAGGCTGTATCTCCCTTCATTGGGGCAGGGTTGAAATTCCACCCTGCCTGCCCGCCCCCCGCCACCCAGTTTCCCAAAAATATTTTCCCCTTGCAAAAAACAGGGACTGATTTTCTGTTCCATTCTGGAGTGGGTAGTGGGGAGTAATAGAATCATAGCATCGTAGATTTGGAAGGGGAATCACAGCTGAAGAATCAGTGACAGGCCTGGCCATCCAAACTCTGTTTTAGAAACTTTCAGCAAAGAAGAGTCCAGCACCTTCCAAGGGAATTCATTCAACTGTCAATAATAAAATACTGCTTTTTTTTGTTTGTTTTCAAAGATCTTTATTGAAACTTAAAATATATACATAATAACTAAAATTCCCAATGATTATAAGTGCATAATTATACACTTAATTATAAAACCCATCACCCACCCTCTACTTCCCTCCACAGCAATTCGACTTCTGTATATTTCTTTCTACCTTTCCCCCCTTGCATTCCAAAATAAATTATTTTTGTTAAATTCTGATTTTTCTTTCTTTCTTTGTTTTGTTATTGCTTACATTTTTTATTCTAAGCTTATTAACATGTCATTTTTAGAACAATATTTTGACTTACAATGTTCGAAATACTTCCACTCCATTCTTAACTTTTGATTTGATTGATATCTTATCATTGAAGTTAATTTTGCCAATTCTATATACTCACTTAATTTACAAATCATAAAATATTGCTTTATGTTTCACACTTGCTGCTGTTTCTGGTTTCAGGGATCGATACGCCTTCATGGAAGTTCCATCAGGGAGGTGGCAGCCACAGGCTCTGACGAAGTGGGGAGATTTATCTTTGAAATCATCCAAGGTGAGCAGCCCTCAATGGCATGGCAATTTCAGATTCAGGTAGGTAGCCGTGTTGGTCTGAATCAGTAAGGTAAAGGTAAAGGGACCCCTGACCATTAGGTCCAGTCACAGAACTCTGGGGTTTTGGCGCTCATCTCGCTTTATTGGCCGAGGGAGCCAGCGTGCAGCTTCCGGATCAAGTGGCCAGCATGACTAAGCCGCTTCTGGCAAACCAGAGCAGCGCTTGGAAAAGCTCCTGCCAACCTAGCGGTTCGAAAGCACATCAAAGTGCAAGTAGATAAACAGGTACCGCTCCAGGCGGGAAGGTAAACGGCGTTTCCATGCGCTGCTCTGGTTCGCCAGAAGCGGCTTAGTCATGCTGGCCACATGACCCGGAAGCTGTACGCCGGCTCCCTCGGCCAATAAAGCGAGATGAGTGCCGCAACCCCAGAGTCAGCCACGACTGGACCTAATGGTCAGGGGTCCTTTTACCCTTTACCTTTAGCACACACTGGGGAGGAGTTTTTTGGAACAAAGCAGGGAGTGGCCAGAACTGCTGTTTCCTCATTTTTTTAAAAAAGGTAGCTCTGAATAAATGTTGATTTTAAGTGCCCTTTTTGGATTCAGCCCTGGGGAAGCACTGCTCCTCTGAGTTGCTGCCATATTTTACAGGCAAAAGCCTGTTGGGGAAAGACATTAGTAGGGAGAGAAATCCATCTGCAGCAGTTTCTCCACTTTCCAGGATGAGTAACTTGCTTTTTTCCACCCCCACGCAGGCGTCTCGGGAGACCAGAATCGTGCAGGACAAGACTCCTACGTGCTGATGGCCAGTTCTCAGTCTGACATGGAGGACTGGGTGAAATCTCTCCGCCGCATGGTGGGGTCTCCCTTAGGAGGTAAAGGGGGACGCAAAGCTCTTTTGTATCAACATGCTGTTGGTTTAATTCACTTTCTATCCATTTCAGTAGGGCAAGAGACATCCCCACCTTTTAGTTTTCATCTTCATCACTGCGGGAAGTCGCAGGATAAAATTTCCTGTGATGGAGGTTTCTGAAACTCTAAGGATGTGAGAAAGCTGTGGGGTTGCAGCATTGTGAGAGCTGTGTGGTAGCCAGCCTCAGCAATGCACGAGTTGTTGTTCTGCTATTCATCACCTGACCCTCACCCCAAGATCCCAGGGCAGGTGGCATCATTAAAACACAATACAGTGGACAGTCGGGTTGAGAACGTGATCTGTGTGGGAGGCACGTTCACAACCCACAGCATTTGCAACCCACAGCAGCACGTCTGCACACACGTGGGTTGCGATTTAGCGCTTCTGCGCATGCGCGGCCGCCAAAACGTGGAAGTAACCTGTTCTGGTACTTCCGGGTTTCGGCAGTCCGTAACTCGAAAAAATGCAACCTGAAGCATCTGTAACCTGAGGTATGACTGTATTAAAAACAATTAAAAACAATTTGCAATCTTAAAAATCAGATGAGTCCTAAAAGCATACACGCATGCTGAAGAGCCAGGTGTGAGCAAGGTGCTTTTGGCGCTAAGGATGTGGTTGGTGCTGAGGTCTAAACCACTGAGCCTCTTGGGCTTGCCGATCGGAAGGTCAGCGGTTCGAATCCCCGCAACGGGGTGAACTCCCATTTCTCGGTCCCAGCTCCTGCCAACCTAGCAGTTCGAAAACACACCAGTGCAAGTAGATAAATAGGTACTGCTGCAGTGGGGAAGGTAAAGGGTGTTTCCTTGCACTCTGCCTTCTGTCATAGTATTCCGTTGTGCCAAAAGCGGTTTAGTCCTGCTGGCCACATGACCTGGAAAGCTGTCTGTGGACAAACACCGGCTCACTCGGCCTGAAAGCGAGATGAGCGCTGCAACCCCATAGCCGCCTTTGACTGGACTTAACCATCCAGGGGTCCTTTACCTTTGGGTGCTGGAAAATGGGTGTGGAAGATCCGTATTTAGCCCCTGATTGCCAGTTGAATGTTCCTGGGGTGGGTGTAAGCAAATGAGTCATGTAGGGATTAGTGTCGGACTAAGAGCTGGGAGGTAAAGGTAAAGGGATCCCTGACCATTAGGTCCAGTCGTGACCGACTCTGGGGTTGCGGCGCTCATCTCGCTTTACTGGCCGAGGGAGCCGGCGTACAGCTTCCAGGTCACGTGGCCAGCAGGACTAAGTCGCTTCTGGCGAACCAGAGCAGCGCACGGAAATGGCGTTTATGTTCCCGCCGGAGCGGTACCTATTTATCTACTTGCACTTTGTTTTTGTTTTTTTATAAATATTTATTCAATTTTTCAATTTTATACAGACACAAAAAGAAAAAGAAAAAGAAAAATATTAAAAACAAATCAATTTCGATATCAATTTTTCAATAACATGTTTCTTTGACTTCCTCATACCTCCCCTTCTTGTTTTCTAGTTCAAATTGTTAATCCAGCAAATCCTAATCTCTTAACATTCCTTTTAACTAACACCTTATTTTCCAATCAACTTTTTAAATTTTATAACTTAAACAATATTAATCCCAGTTCTTTTTATCATAACAGCTAGAGACCACATAAATTCAATCCAGCATCTTTCAAAGTTCATTAATTTTGCAATATTTCTGTAAATAGTCCTTAAATTTCTTCCAATCTTCTATCTACTTGCACTTTGTGCTTTCGAACTGCTAGGTTGGCAGAGCAGGGACCAAGCGATGGGAGCTCACCCCATCATGGGGATTCGAACCGCCGACCTTCTGATCGGCAAGTCCTAGCTCTGTGGTTTAACCCACAGCGCCACTCGCGTCCCAGCGTTCAAATCCCCACTCGGCAATGACACTCACTGGGTGACCCTGGGTACCAGTCACTGCCTCTCAGCCCAACCTACCTCACAGGGTTGTTGGGATTGAACAAAGACGGGGACAACCTTGGAGGAAGAAAGTAGGACAGAAACGCAGCAAATAAGTAAAACAAATATGCATATTATTTATACTCCATATTTCCAACAAACTGCCTCTGTGGTGGTATGCAAAATAAAGCATGCATAATTTTGTAATTAGTTTGGCCTTGGCAACAAGAGGCCACCTTAGTGGTGAAGACAAGGAGGCCTTGATGTGACGAGGACCCAGAGACGCTTGCGCCTGTTACTGGCAGATGGCTGGGCTTCCCCAGGCCCCCTCATGAAGCGCCCATTCAGAGCCTGTCTGTTAGCCACTCGTCAGTGTAGACCTTGACTCGGCTGCAGGCTTCAGAGCCCTGACTCTGACATGGGCAGCGTCATCACTGACACAGACGTATTCCTGTCGGAGAGACTTTGGGCTCCTGCTCGATCATCCACGGAGCATATTGATTTTTTCAAAGTGCTTTAGTCTTTGGCCTCGTAACAACTGGGGGAGGCAGGCTGCGGGCGCCCTCCCCTTCGAAGGCTGTGCCATAATTTCAAGGGAGCAGGCAAGATGCGATCCCAGGCCCCAGACTGACTAGCGCTGAATCGTGGCGCCGTTTTGGAGGGAAATGACTGCCTCTTTCTTTTGCTGCAAAGAAGGGAGCCGTGATGTGGAGAGGGCAGCTTCAGCCTGAGTGAAGGAAGTCATATGCAGGAGTAATGGAAGGAGGCACCCGTTTACTATGTACAATGACAGGTTTATGATGGTTCTCTAAAAGCCAAAGAGCTCTTTGTCAGATCCTTGCCCCTCTCGACGTTCCTGGGAAGAAGGATGTGTGGATGCTGGGCTGATTTGGAAAGGGAAGAGACTCCAGAATCTGGAAGCAAGGATGAGAACAGAAGCCTGCCTAAAGGCGTAGAAGCAAGTTCTGAAGTCCTTTGCTGGTTGGAACTTGGACTTCTCTGCCATCCTTTTCCTGCCTGGACTCCCGATGAAGGGCTGGGAGTTGGGCTTTTGCTTTCCCGACCTGGAGATGTTCTTTTGCTGGGAGTACAGGAAGAAGAAGCAGCAGCAGCCCATGGCCCACAGAAAAGGTACTGCTGCCTCTTTAAATGCCAGCCTCTTAGAAATTCATGCAGAGCGCAAGCTGCCACAGAGTGGTGCAGCAGCAGTGCCCACAAATGCGCCAGGAGCTCTCTGAAGAGGTGGATTTAGGAGAGTGCAACCAGTTTGCCCACCCTGGGCACTGAGCTGAAAAGGAGTTGCAGGGGACACTGCAACAATGACGATCAATGGAAGGCAGGGGGTGGGGGCCTGAATGTTGGTGTTGCACAGAGTGCTGCTGAAAGTTTAAAGCCCAAAGTCCGCCACTGCTCTCTGTGTGTTATACAGCAGGACTTGACTTGCCAAATGCCAAGAGACACTGAGAAGCTTTTGTCTCTAAAGTGGTGAAATAAACTGGCAGGAATGGCTGAGCTGTGAGTCAATGAAGTCTCTAGGTGGTCTTAGAAAAGCTACTATTCTTCCCCCTCTCATCTACCACAGGGGGATGAGAGGAGCCCAAATTGCAGGGCTGTTGTAGTAGGTAGTAAGGGGTTTTTTTTTGGTGTTATTTCATCATTTGTACTCTCATATTTTTTAAAATGCAAAAGTACTTTGTTGTTTCATCATTTGCACTTCTGTATTTTGAATTCCACAGAATTTCAGTTAAGGATCATCTGTGTCAGACTTGCCCCGATCTGGTGCCTTAGTGGGTTGTGTAAACCACTGTTCTGAATGATGCTTTTTATAGGGTAGGATGGGGTTGGGGGCCACTGGGGTGAGTTTATGGAAACAAAGGGGCAGTGGTCTGAAAAAGGTTGAGACCCACTGTTCCCAATTTTGGGTTACAACTCCCATCAACCCATCCCTGCTCCCGTCAGACCAGCATCATATGCCAGATGCGAGTTGTAGTCTTTAAAATCTGGGCAGGGATGCAGAAACAGAACTGAAGATTAAGTGGGCTGGTTCCAGAATAGGACCTTGTGAGAACCTATCTTTCTTTTGTGTCTTCTTCTCTCCCCCCCTGCCCCCAGTGGTTTTTGGCCAACAGCTGGTGGAGACCATGGTGTATGAGCAGAAATTTGGGAAGCATCAGGTCCCCATCTTGGTTGAGAAATGTGCTGAGTTCATCAGGAAGCACGGCCTGAACGAAGAGGGCATCTTCCGACTTCCTGGCCAGGACAACCTGGTGAAAGAGCTGCGGGATGCCTTTGACGCGGGAGAGAGGCCGTCCTTTGACCAGTAGGTGGCGTATTTCTCAAGGGAATCCAAGGCTGCCAGTTCTGGGATGGGATTGACCTTTAGATTTAACACCCCACATTCTCCCCACACTTTAGGCCAGGGGTCAGCAACCTTTTTCAGCAGGGGGCCGGTCCACCGTCCTTCAGACCATGTGGTGGGCCAGACAATATTTTTTTTTGGGGGGGGGGGAATGAACGAATTCCTATGCCCCACAAATAACCCAGAGATGCATTTTAAATAAAAGGACACATTCTACTCATGTGAAAACACGCTGATTCCTGGACTATCCGTGGGCCAGATTGAGAAGGCGATTGGGCCGCATCTGGCCCCCGGGCCTTAGGTTGCCTATCCCTGCTTTAGGCTCATATGCATGCCTTCAGAGAAATGCTAGAATAAAAGTATTTTTATATGGTGTTCTATTTGGGTGCTGAATTATGCCCCATTTTTGAAGTTCCCATGGGATGCGGGTGGTGCTGTGGGTTAAACCATAGAGCCTAGGACTTGCCGATCAGAAGGTCGCTGGTTCGGATCCCCACGACGGGGTGAGCTCCCGTTGCTCGGTCCCAGCTCCTGCCAACCTAGCAGTTCAAAAGCACGTCAAAGTGCAAGTAGATAAATTGTACCGCTCCGGCAGGAAGGTAAACGGCATTTCCGTGCACTGCTCTGGTTCGCCAGAAGCAGCTTAGTCATGCTGGCCACATGACCCGGAAGCTGTACGCCGGCTCCCTCGGCCAATAAAGCAAGATGAGCACCGCAACCCCAGAGTCAGCCATGACTGGACCTAATGGTCAGGGGTCCTTTTACCTTTACCTTTGAAGTTCCTTAAAGCGAAACCTAGAGTTACATAGGTATGACATGTCCCCAGTTTTCCAGCACTGTTTGTGGGGTCTGCTCCTGCCAGTAGCAAGGTCTTTTGCATGCCTCTCTATCTCCTTTCCTTATTTTGCAGAGACACAGATGTGCACACAGTGGCTTCTCTGCTTAAACTCTACCTCAGGGAACTCCCTGAGCCTGCCATTCCTTGGACACAGTATGAGGACTTCCTCTTGTGCGGCCAGCTTCTGACGGCCGATCAGGCAAAGGTTTGGAATAACGCACCTCTTGTCAGTAATCTCATGTTACTTTCCAGGATGCAGTGAATATGCACGCTTTTTGTATGGGTTATGTAAACAGCCTGAGCTGCCTTGGGACGCACCTCCAAGAGCAGTACAGTGGTACCTTGGAAGTCGAATGGAATCCGTTCCGGAAGTCTGTTCGACTTTCATAAAGATCGGAAACCAAGGCACGGCTTCCGATTGGCTGCAGGAAGCTCCTACAGCCAATCAGAAGCCGCAGAAGCCCTGCTGGGCGTTTGGGTTCCAAAGAACGTTCACAAACCGGAATACTCACTTCCAGGTTTGCGGCGTTCAGGAGCCAAAACGTTCGACTCGCAAGGCGTTTGAGATCCAAGGTACGACTGTCTTCACTTTCTCTCCCTCCCACAGTCCTCACAAAAATTGCACCTCCAAAGCTGCTCTTTGCATTTCACAGGAAGTTCCTATTGATGCCAATGAGGCCTCCCATTGAAAGGCAAACAGCACTTTATGAGATTCTTGCCAGTGCCTTGGCAAGGAGAAAAAGAGAGTTACTCTTTTGACCATGGCCCCCCTGAAGCTGCTCAGGCTTCCCCCTGCCCAGCTGCTATTGGCATAAGGAAAACCATGTATGTTGATTGCATTCAAAGACTTAAGGCTCACCCACACTTCTGCTTGCTCTGCGTCACCCCACCCCCAAACACGCTGTTTACTGCTGAATCTCGAGTTTTCTCTGGATCAATGTTTGCTCCAATTTACTGCCAAGAACCGGGTTTTCTGGGACAAAGCAGTGGGGCAAAAGCAAAACCACTTGAACCGATGCTTTGTAGGGACAAGTGCAAGGATAAGGGCTTTTGATATTGGAAAAGACTCCCTCAGAAGGTTTTTAAACGGAGGTTTGGTGGTTGTCTGTTCGGGATCCTTTAGCTGTGATTCCTGCATTACAGGGGGCTGGACTAGATGGGCCTTTGTGTCCCCTTCCAAGTCTACAATTCTATGAAATGACAATGTTATTTTGTGCTAGGGATAAATGCTTGTGACAACTGAAAACCCAGCCTTATCTTCTTCTAGGGTCATCGTCAGCTAGTGAAGCAGCTCTCTCTTCTGCCTCGGGACAATTACAACCTCCTCAGTTACATCTGCCGGTAGGTGCCCATTCACTGATGCATTCATATCTCGCCATTTTATACCAGGAGATGTACAAGTTGCCACATCCAAACCCTCTCGCTGGCAGGGCACTCATTTGCAGACCACAGCAGGCTGTGAATTTCAGTCCCGACTTTTGGGACCTTCACATTGTTAGAGGTAGAAATATTAATCTTCTGTTTGTCCGAGAAAGAAGTAAGCAGAAACATTTGGTAATTTTCAGATTCTTCAGGACTGGGACAAGCCCTCTAAGTAGCAAGAACGTGTAGAGCACTGGTTTTGTTTTAATATGTATGCTTTGTTCTCGTTTTGTATTTTTATGTTGTGAACTATCCTGTGATCTTTGCATGGAGGGCAGTATACAAATTTTAATAATAATAATAATAGGTTTCCAAAGTGGGCACTGGAGATATAAATGACAGGTATTGTTTATAAGTTATGTTGAATTAATTGTTATATGTAAAAAAGCAATAAAAGACATTAAAAAAAAAGAAGAGTTGGCGCCGGGAGGCATGCTTTTCTCAATACACCGATGAAGCATTTGCACAGGCTAAACTCAGAAAGTGCTTTAAAAAAAATAAAATAAAGTAAAATGCAGTCAATTTGCAACTCATGCATGTGTAATTTCAGCTTTACGTGCTGCCAGCAAGCCGGCTGAAATTGCACAAATTAAACTCAAATTGCACAAATTAAACTTGCTTGAGGGGGACAAGACCTTTTTGTCATGCTGGGTCTGGGAGGTAAGATTGCTTGCACAGTTGCGCTTCCAAGTGGTTGTTTTGAGTACCTACGTACATACGTAATTTTATTTGTATGCTGCTTTTTGAAAGTTGAAACCATGTTCCAGGCGGCTTACAACATGAAAAAAACCCCAAAATCACAACATAACAAAATTACAGTCATAAGCAACAAACAAAACTTCAAAAAACAAACAGCCAAATTGAACAATTTCCACATGAAATCTAAAGATCTAAAACAAAGATACAAAAATTCATATCAATAACAGCAACCCTTGCCCCCTCCACACAGAGCCCCCTAAACAATACTTCAGACCAAGAGTTGATTCAACTGCTTTTGTAGTTGGAGTCGGTCCGGGCCCACCTTCCCAGGCCAAGGGGAAAAGGCCTGCAAGGCGCAGGGAGCAGGTCTTCCAGGACTCACAGCCAAGACGGACTATATGCAATTTTGACTTTGCACGCAACTCGCCCCACCGCCCTAAGCATAACCCCCATACAAATTGTGAGTTAACTGTAGTCACAATAAAAAATAAACCTATGGACCTGTTATTGCTGGACTCTCACTTTCCGATTTTCTGGCCTCCGGATTCTGGCAGGTTCCTGCATGAAGTCCAGCAGAGTTCCTCCACCAACAAGATGAGTGTGGAGAATCTGGCGACAGTGTTTGGAGTGAATCTCATCAGACCAAAGATAGAAGACCCTGCCACCATTATGAGAGGTGCAATGGGGTGGAAGGGTGGGGTGTTTGGATGAAATGAGGTGCCCCATTTATCCAACAAGGTGCACCCCATTTTGCAAATGTTCACATACCGTATTTTTCGATCTATAAGACGCACCTTTTCCCTCCTAAAAAGTAAGGGGAAATGTGTGTGCGTCTTATGGAGCGAATGCAGGCTGCGTGGCTATCCCAGAAGCCAGAACAGCGAAAGGGATCGCTGCGCAGTGCACCCTCTCGCTGTTCTAGCTTCTGGCTTAGCCCCTCAGTCCCTTCCCCCACCTCCTGGAAAGGCCCCTAAGAGCCGCACGGAGCGTGTGTGTGGCCTGTATGGGATGCATACAGGCTCTGCTCAGCGCTCCCTTTAAAGAATAGTTTTTTTCTTGCATTACCCCTCTAAAAACTAGGTGCGTCTTATGGAGCGAAAAGTACGGTGTGTAAGTGCAATCTACATTTCTATATTACTAAATGAAGCTGATATTGTATAGATCAGTGGCTCCCAATTGGTGGTTTTTGGGCCCCAGGGGGTCTCCATAACCTACCCAGGGGGTCCGGGGCACCATTCCCCCTGCCCCAAGCTTCTACCTAGCATGATCCTTTGGTGTGTTCCTCCCCCCCCCCCGCCACAGGCACTCCCCAGATCCAGAAAGTGATGTCAACCTTGATCAGCGACCATGAAAAGCTCTTCCCCATATCGAAAGACGTGGCTCCTGCTCCGCCTCTGCAGAAGAGTGACTCCAATAAATCTCCAGTTCCTCGCAGCTCCGTCGGCTGGGATGCTGCCCAGAGGCCGCTCATGGCCAGAGCAGGGAGCAGGACTCTCCTGCGGCAAATCGTGAGCAGCCTTTATTATTATTATTATTTATTAATGTGTACCCCACTTTTCCTCCAAGGAGCTCAAGGCTGCGTACATATTTCTCTCCCCCCCCCATTTTATCCTTGCAACCACCCTGCGAGGTAGGCAAGGCTGAGAGTGAGTGAGCGGCCTGAGGTCACCCAGTGAGCTTCCTGTCTGAGTGGGGATTTGAACCCTGGCCTCCCAGGTCTCAGTCTGACACTCTGACCACTGCACCACACTGCCTCTCCGCCCTGCCCTTCCGGTGTCTAGTTTGGCCTCGGCATTCGCTTGAAGGTTTCTCTCTTCTCTTTCAGAAAGACAACCCTGACGTCTCCATCTCCGAATCGGCTGCCAGGTCAGCTGAGGCGGCAGAAGGTAACGGGGAGATGCAGCCCAGCGACGTTCTGGGGTCATGGACAGAAGAGCCCAGGAAAAGGACTCAGACACTACCCAGCAGGAAATGCTTTTCCTTCCTTTCCTCCAACAGAGGGAACCAAAGCACGGATGGAAATGAGATTTTCAACAGTGAATTTTGGTCCTCACCTTCCCCAGCTGGCCTGCAGCCTGTTTCTTCTACAGGTGCCCACAAAAGGACACTCTCAGGGGGACTGTCCAAGTGGTTCAATCTCCCACAGGCTTCCAGCTCCCACACCCCCAGTGGTTCAGCGATGGAAACGAGGAAGGAGGCCCACAATGAGAGACCATTGGACCAGATTAGTGAAATTTCAGGACAGGGTTCTCCAATACATGACATTCCTCATCCTGGGCAGAACGGGGCAGTGGTTGCAAACCCCAGTCCTGAAAACAGGGGCTGCCATTCAGAGGACCCTGAGGTGCTTAGGAAGATGATTGTGGAGCTGAAGGAGGAGATGGAGTCGCAGAAAAAGGACTATGAAGAGCAAATTAGGAGGTAATGCAAAATAACTCAGTTGAGCCTGTTTCTCTCTGAAGCTGATGGTTTTATTTTATTCTTTATTTGTTCCATTCCCATCCTACCTTTTTCTCCATGGAGCTCAAGGCACATGGTTCTCCCCCCATTCCTCCTTTAATCACCACAACAATAATATTATCCGGGGGTGTGTGTTATTGTTTGTTATTATCGTATGTATTTTTTTTCTATTTCATCTAATCCCAATGCCCTGCAGTCATCTAAAAGAATGCACATTCTCTCCTCCCCACCCCAGCAATTTCCCCAAAGAATTATGGAAGACAAGTGTCATTTATATATCATTTCTTAAGGTAAAGGTAAAGGGACCCCTGACCATTAGGTCCAGTCATGGCCGACTCTGGGGTTGTGGTGCTCATCTTGCTTTATTGGCTCAGGGAGCCGGCGTACAGCTTCCGGGTCATGTGGCCAGCATGACTAAGCTGCTTCTGGCGAACCAGAGCAGCGCACGGAAATGCCATTTACCTTCCCGCCGGAGTGGTACCTATTGATCTACTTGCACTTTGACATGCTTTCGAACTGCTAGGTTGGCAGGAGCAGGGACCGAGCAACGGGAGCTCAACCCATGGCAGGGATTCGAACTGCTGACCTTCTGATCAGCAAGTCCTAGGCTCTGTGGTTTAACCCACAGCGCCACCCGCGTCCCTATATCATTTCTTACTCCCATCGCTGAATTCCTCCCATCCCCTGCCGCCTGAGGCAGTTGCCTCACTCTCCTAATGGTAGGGCCTGCCCTGCCTGCTGACATCACTTTCCTTTTTTTTTTTTTTTTTTTTTTTTGCAGCCTCGAGAAGGAGAACTATGAGGTCTGGGCCAAAGTGGTAAGGCTGAACAAAGAGATCGAGGAAGAAAAGAATAGGTTTGCTGAGCTGGAAAGTAAGCTTCAGAGCGTCGAGCGATCCCAGGCTGACCTTGAAAAGAAGAACCAACTTCTGGAGAACTCCATAAGGTCCATGATCCAATCTGCAACGAAAACTGACTAAGGGGAAGGGCTGCTCATTCTGAACAGAAACTAGCCATGCTCCTTGCAGGGCAGGGGGCGGTCAGAGGCTCTTTCGAGCACCGTGCCTGCCTTTCTTCCACTGGCCTGATGTGCTGGGTCACGGGTCAGGCCTGGTGGAAACTGGTGGGTCCCAGCCAGCTGATAGATGCTCTTAGGAGATGTGGAGAGCTGCAGGCTGCAACGTCCTCCCACGCCCAACTCTCTTTGCAATAACAGCACAGCTGCCTCAGGCCATTTTCCTTCCTGACCTCCATTGATTAAACATCCCGTTCTTGTGGCCAAACTGCAAGAGCTGCCACCCCAGCATTCTTCCACTTGCTGGCTTTTTGTGTGTGTTTTCATTCCATGTTATATTTATTTTGCCAGGACAGAGTTCAGCCCTCCTTTTAATCCTGCTTGGCAATGTTGATTGAAGGACCAGGCATGGGGTTCCCATACCTCAACATATGCAAATAAGAGACCAATGAGGCTGGTTTTTTGGGTTACAACAGGCCACAACTTTATTGAATACAGATGAAAGAGGTTTGGCTTAGGCATGGGGCAATCAAAATACTTCCGGCCCACCCGCCGGAAGTGATGCGTGGTCAATCCAGACGGGGGTTCCTAAGACTTACATCAAATAGGGTGGCTGTGGCGATCACACAGGGTCCCCGGACGTTTAACGGTCTATTGATCCCTCTGCCACCACTGTGCTCGCTTCCCCGCTGCCACCAACCAGTTACTCTCTGGTAAAACACTGAGTCCAGTCAGTTGTTAAAAGTGAACCAAAAAACCCCCAAGTTTCTTTTTCAAACATTAACAAGTTTATGGTTTCTCTGATACTATTCCTGTCAGTATCTTAACTTTAGTTTCTTTACCGGCCTGTACCTTCTCCTGCCCACCTAGCAGTTCGAAAGCACTTCAAAGTGCAAGTAGATAAATAGGTACCGCTCCAGCGGGAAGGTAAACGGCGTTTCCGTGCGCTGCTCTGGTTCGCCAAAAGAGGCTTAGTCATGCTGGCCACATGACCCGGAAGCTCCCTCGGCCAGTAAAGCGAGATGAGCGCCGCAACCCCAGAGTCATTCACAACTGGACCTAATGGTCAGGGGTCCCTTTACCTTTACCTTTACCTTCCTAATACCTTCTGACTGACTCCTCTTAACAAATTCTCTCCTTCTCTCACACCAGACTAGCCCAACCTACAGACTTATCTTCTCTGTCTCTTCTAACTCCAGACTGTCTTCTCAACCACCCTAACTCTAACTCCTCCAAAAACCCTCTGTAATTATACACAGTTATATTATACACAGTTATACACACTTAACTCTGCCCCCTGGGTTCCAATTGGTTAGTCATTTTACAATTAGTTAACCCTTTCCCTATGAACCCAGTATGATGTCACACAATAGGAGGGCAAACGCCACAGTGGCCCTCGCAGGGACCGCCGTCTGGGGGGTGCCTTCGGTCCTGGCCCCCCTGGGCATGTGGACACGGCCACTCCCCCTGGATCTCTTTAACGGGATACCCCAGCGTTTGGAGGGGCAGGCGGAGACTACAGCCTCCCCTCCATCCAAAACAAAGGATTGCCCCAATGCCCAATCAGTTGTGATGCTTGCTATGAGGTAGACAAAACCACCAGGTCAGTGCCAATTAGCCCGGTGGGCAAATTCCTACCCAGCCCCTTAAAGAACGATGACCACCGTAGCCACAGAAAGTCATTGACTATCAGCTTAAACTGAGGGTGGGTGGGCAGGGGAAAAACCCAGTGAAGGAACAAACAGGTAGTGCCCCAGGTGTGGGCAGCTTAAGTGGGCAAGGGGCGGATCCGAGGGAAGCCTACCTGTGCCTCTGGCACAGCCCAAGCCCCCAGCCTGCATCCCCATGAGCCAAAGCCTGGTGCAGGCTAGGATCCAGTTCCTGATAGGAAGGGCCCCACTATCAGGAAGGGCAGGTCCAGTTCCCTCGCCGGGGCCCCAGTGAAGCCTCTGCCATCCTGCAACGCCACGGCACGAAAAAGGCGTGAGCAGACTTGCCACCTGAGGAAGAGCTGGATCAAGGCAGAGGGCAAGAGGCTCTGTTTTGGCGCCCAGGTGGATTTACTTGGGGAGAGTGGGAGCTGAGGGAGGAAGGCTGTTGACCAGGGCTATTGACTGTCTGGCTCCGAAGCGCCCTCTCCAATTGCATGGAGCCCAGACAACCCTGTGGTTTTCCATGGATCTGAGGGCAATGAAACAATCGCTGAGATGGCTAGAGCGTTGGTGGCAGATAACTCATTCTGAAGCTGACCGGACACGGGTTAGAGCTCAGTGTTGAGCCTACCAGGTGGCGGTGGCGATGGCGAAGAAGACTTTCTTCACCACCTCTATTACATCTGCAGAAAACAGCAGCAGGAGACTCTTTCAGGTGGTTCGCAATTTAGCGGAACCACCTGCTCCATCGGGGCCCAGTACAATATGATCTCCTGCAATGATTTTGCAAAGTTTTTTGCAGATAAAGTCGCTCAGATTCGGGAAGAGGTAGACTCCACCGTGGGAGCAGGGCCAGGGCGGGAGAGTGCTAGAGTCCTGTCTATCAAGTTGCATGGGATCAATTTGCAATCTGTTACCTCTGAGGATGTGGACAGGCTGCTTGGACGAGTGAAACCGATCACCTGTCTCCTTGATCCTTGCCCATCCTGGCTTATGAAAGCTAGCTGGGAAGGGCTGGGCAATGGGCTTCGTGGGGTGGTGAATGCTTCTCTCTGTGAGGGAGCCGTCCCAGGCCCTTCTCGGTAGTGGCACCCGCCCTGTGGAACGCCCTCCCACCAGATGTCAAAGAGAAAAACAACTACCAGACTTTTAGAAGACATCTGAAGGCAGCCCTGTTTAGGAAAGCTTTTGATGTTTAATAGATTATTGTATTTTAATATTTTGTTGGAAGCCACCCAGAGTGGCTGGGGAAACCCAGCCAGATGGGCGGGGTATAAAAAATAAATAATAATAATAATAATAATAATAATAATAATAAACTCTCCGAAGTGCCCCCCCGTCCCAATTTAGAAACCTTGTAGAATTACAGAATTGTAGAGTTGAAAGGGACACAAAGGGTCTTTCGCCCCCTGCATCCTCCGTGACGGTGGTCTTGTGAGTCCAACAATTTATTTCCCATTCTAATTTTGGTGCTGGCCACCCTGCTGTATGCCCCCCCCCCAACTTTGACTGAAAGCAGTGTCAACCCAGTTAGCTGTTGCCTTCTTTGGTTTGATGGTACGTTCTATTTTATACTCACTGGCTGTGGCCAATGGGGTCCAAAACATCTGGCGCTTGGGGAAAGACTGCCCTGGACTGAAGGAGTCCCACGGAAACTTGACACTGAAAAGACTTTGTCTACTTTTACACTCTGGTGTTTTGTTCAGAGCTGAAATGAAACAAAACGTTGCCCAGTTGTCAGATGAGCAAATATTACACACCTGAACACAGTGTATTGAACCTTTACACCCAACCCTTGAACTGTTATCTTTTTTTAAATGAAGACATGTGTGTATGAAAATGTCCAGTTGTTGCAAAAACTGGGTATGTGCCTTCGAGGCTGGCTGGATAGCTTTAAGATATTAAGCAGCTCCAAAGAGTGGATCTAGTCCTGTGGGAGTCTAGCGGAGACACAAAACTGCTGAATGTTTTGTGTCTACATCAGATCTCTGATGTAGAGATCTAACCAGTGGTTTCCTCCTATGCTGGAAGAAATACTGGCACATAAAACGATGGTTTCATCTCTGTATAAAGTTTCTGGCAGTTTGTGTTCAAACAGTTCTTGAAACGTTCTATGAGCTCTGCTCTACTCTGTTCTACTCAAGGGTCCTCTAGCTGTTATTCTTGAATTTCAGGGGGTCGGACCAGATGACCCCTTGCCTTGGGTCCCTTTCAAGGCTACAGTTCTGTGGTCCTATGCCCTACCTGGTTAGTGCCCCATGCACTTTGCGTAGGTGAATAGGTTCGCCAACCGCAAGCCTGTGAGAGGAAGACATCAAGGCTTCTGGTGATGAAGAGTTAACAATGGGCTTTGCTCACATTTCAAAATATTTTCCTTTGCAGGCCAACAGCACATTTATTTTTTCTGACGCACGAGAGCTTGCCTGTGCAGCAAAGATGAGACCAGGCCAAGTGGGTGTTCGTTTAGCATAAGCTTAGAAATTTCACCACTTCCTCTGCAGATAGGCCTGCATGAAAACGTGTCTGTTTCTAAAGAGCGGCACTAACCTCTTTGAATTATTTCTGCGTCCCCCGCTTAAAATCCACAGGGTTTACAAGAATCGTATGCAGAGAGTTTATTTGCAGCCAGAAGGTCAAGGCAGTGGGAAGTTTGAACTGCTAATGGTTATTATATTTATAGAGAGGTCATCCCTTGGGGCCACTGACCTTCCTGAAACTTGCACTACAACATGTGGTAGATGAAAACATGCCCTCCAACGCCGAGGATCTTGCATGCGCTGGGCCTGTTTTCTCAGGGAATTGTCACAGCTGCTGGTATATGGAGCAAATCTTTAGATTGCAGCGTTCCTCAAGCTGGTGCTCCCCAGATGTTTTGGCTGATGCATGGAGCTGTAGTAGAAAACATCTGGAAGGGTGCCACATTGGGAAAGGTGCTTTAGAGCATATTCCCCAGGCCTCTCCCCACCTGATAAGCTGTTTCACTTTATTTACTAATTTCATGAAATGTATACACCGCTTGATTGTGTGTGGGGGCAGGCGGGGGGGGGGGGGAACCACACATACACAAAGCAGTTTTCAAGAATGATAAAGCAACAAAACGATCTATAAGAAAAATTAACAGCAACAATTCAAGACCTTCCAAAACAATGGACTAAAAGCACATTAAAACTCACAACAACTTTCTAAATACAGTTGTAATGAACGAAAATCTGTCCTTATTCCCTTATGGGGGGCACAAGAGTTTTTTTTTCCACAGTGGTACCTCGGAAGTCAAATGGAATTTGTTCCGGAAGTCCGTTCGACTTCCAAAATGTTCGGAAACCAAGACATGGCTTCTGATTGACTGCAGCAAGCTCCTGCAGCCAATCACAAGCCGCGTCAGATGTTCAGGTTCCAAAGAACGTTTGCAAACCGGAACACTCACTTCTGGGTTTGCAGAGTTCGGGAGCTAAAACGTTAGACTCACAAGATGTTTGGGATCCAAGGTATGACAGTAGCTAGGTAGGCTTGTCTAAATAAAAATGTTTTTAGCAGGCATCTGCCTGATATTAATCGGCAGAGAGTTCCAAAGTGCAGATGCCGCCACACTTAAAGATCGGCTCTTGCAAATGCAGAGCGAGTATTCTGAGACCTCCCATCCTTGCCTCATGGTCCACGTGCAGCCTGGCGACGTCAACCTTTGCTTTATCTTCTATCAGTAGTAAATTGGTGTTTTGTGTGCATTGCAGGCCTGGCCCCCATATGCCTCGGAGTGAGAAAGAAGTGAAAATAAAACTGTCAGTGTCATGATGCCATTATAAAAATCTATGCTGCAACCATGCTTGGAAAACTCTGTACAGTTCTGGCCGCCTCACCTCCAAGCAGATATTGCAGGGTTGGAAAAGGGCAGCCAAAATGATCAAGGGGGTGGAGCAGCTCCCCTACGATTAAAGCTTGCAGCATTTGGGACTTTGAAGTTTTGAGCTGGAGAGGTTTTCTCCCTCTCTCAGAACACTAGAACTCATGGACAACCAAGGAAGCCAAATGCTGGAAGATGCATGACAGATAAAAGGTAGCCTTGCCAACAAAGCTATGGTTTTCCCAGTAGTGATGTATGGAAGTGAGAGCTGGACCATAAAGAAGGCCGATTGCCGAAGAATTGATGCTTTTAAATTCTGGTGCTGGAGGAGACTCTTGAGAGTCCCATGGACTGCAAGAAGATCAAACCGATCCATTCTGAAGGAAATCAGCCCTGAGGGCTCACTGGAAGGACAGATCCTGAAGCTGAGGCTCCAAGACTTTGGCCACCTCGTGAGAAGAGAAGACTCCCTGGAAAAGACCCTGATGTTGGGAAAGATGGAAGGCACAAGGAGAAGGGGACGACAGAGGATGAGATGGTTGGATAGTGTTCTCGAAGCTACAAACATGAGTTTGACCAAACTGCGGGAGGCAGTGGGAGACAGGAGTGCCTGGCGTGCTCTGGTCCATGGGGTCACAAAGAGTCGGACACGACTAAACAACAGCAACAGCCATGTTGGTCTGCCGTAGTAAAAAAAAAATTAAAAAATCCTTCCAGTAGCACCTTAGAGACCAACTAAGTTTGTTATTGGTTTGTTCTGATATCAGGAATCACAAGACAGAGAAACCAGTAGGAGAACACTTCAGTCTCCCAGGAGATTCTATACAAGATCTCCAAGTAGCTGTCTTATTATAAAAGAATTTCAGAAATAGACTGGAAAGAGAAGTTGCTGAGTTGCAACTTATTACCAAACTTAAAACCTTGGAGAGACCTGGTCTGAATAGAGACATTGGATTCTTATCTCATTATACATGATAAAGCTATTTTTAGCCATCTCACCCCTTGCTTTTTCCTGTAAGACCAATTGCAGTCGTTGACAGTCGTCAACAGGTTTACCACACCTATCAGCCAATCACCCATTCCCACCACCCTTCTGAGTAATACCCCTCCCCACCCTCTCACTATATTTAAGGGTCTGGTGACTTCTGTTTCAGTGTACAGTGGTACCTCGGGTTATATATGCTTCAGGTTACAGACGCTTCAGGTTACAGACTCCGCTAACCCAGAAGTAGTACCTTGGGTTAAGAACTTTGCTTCAGGATGAGAACAGAAATTGCGTGGCAGTGGCAGCAGGAGGCCCCATTAGCTAAAGTGGTGCTTCAGGTTAAGAACAGTTTCAGGTTAAGAACAGACCTCCGGAACGAATTAAGTACTTAACCCGAGGTACCACTGTATCTGAAGAAGTATCCATGCACAAGAAAGCTCATACCAATAACATAATGGCTACAGGGGCCATTTTGAGAATAGGATGCTGGACTAGATGAGACACTGGCCTGATCCAGAAGTCTCTTCTGATGCTGCTATTGATGGCCATAAAAAGCGCCACCAGGTCTTCCAACTTGCAGAACCTGCCCCATCCGAATTTGGACATTCAGAATTTGGGCGTAGGTTGGGGGGGTGTAGGCTGTCTTCTAGGCGGTGCTATCATCTGCAGCAGCTGGTGAAGCTTGTGAAAATTTGACTTATCACGTGTAAAAACGCGGTGCGATATTTATTTCAGCCCTCTTGACACAACGTGCCGATGACGGGAACTGGGGAGGAGGGAATTTGGCTGTGCAAGCCCCTGCTGGCTGGCTTGTTGCTGCACCCAGAGAGATATTTTCCACAGCTGGAATGGAGGGGGGGGCATCGGGTTCATTTCTTATTAAAGAAACTAGGACACACGTGAGAGAATTTGGCATCTGCTCCCCTGAGCATGAGTTGTTGCTAATTTTCCTCTTCCCTGGCAACCTTCGGAAATTCCTTTTTTAAAAATGAAATGAAATAGGGTGCCCCCCCCTTTTTTTTGCTTCTGGTTCACTCTTTCCTCTTCCACCTCCATTTTATTCCCCCCGCCTTGCCTTTTGAGCCCAGTTGACACAGCATTGTGGGCGACATCATCAACCAGGTGGAGCCCATGCCTCGTGCCTTCACTTCTGACCTCTGCACAGAATGTCGGAACATCAGAACCGAGCTTGTGCATGGCGAACTGGCCTCCTGGGAAGGAGATAGGGCTGTGAATCTGGCTGCGTCTGCTGTCCCAGTGCTGTCGTTGCACTGAGGTAAGCAACACCCTTCAGTACATTTGTATGTGAGGGTTTGGAAACTTGGGGAGCGCAAAACAGGAAGCTTGAGTGTCACCAGGACCTTGGCAGGGAGTCAAGAGCATTGTGGAAAAGTTGCAGGCTCCCATGTTATCGCACGAGTGTTGCTCACGTCTTCCTCTCTCTCATGCGTAAGGCCTCATAAGGAGCTGAACAGAAGACCTGGCCTACCACACATGAGGCAGAATGAGTGGACTATTCTGTTTCAAATGTCAGGGAGGGGCACTGATTCTGAATGTGCTCTCATATCAACAAGAACTCCCTGGCAGTGAAAAATGCGTTTTGGAGAAAGGGGTTCCAGCCTAGCCAATTCCCTGTTGTGCTAGTTCTTTTCTTAAAAAACCATGGGGAGCTTTTCAGCCCAGAGAGAACACAGTGGTACCTCTGGATACAAACGGGATCCGTTCCAGAGCCCCGTTCGCATCCTGAAGTAAACGCAACCCGTGTCTGTGTGGGTCATGATCCGCCGCTTCTGCACATGCTTGTGGCGTCGTTTTGACCGTCTGTGCATGCGCGAGCGGCGAAACCCAGAAGTAACGCGTTCTGTTACTTCTGGGTCGCCGCGGAGCGCAACCCGAAAGCGCTCAACCTGAAGCAACTTCGACCCGAGGTATGACTGTATTCACAAATGTGATTTTGCACCTCCACCTCACATTCGGAAGTGTGCCAGTCAGTTCCTCAACCTCAGCACTCCAGCGCCACATAACAACACCAGAAGAGCCTGCTGGGTCAGGCCAATCGCCCATCTAGTCCAGCACCCTGTTCTCACAGTGGAAAACCAGAGGCCTGTGGGAAAACTGCAAGGAGGACGTGAGCACCAGAGCATTCTCCCCTCCTGAGATTTCCAGCACCTGATATTCAAAAGCCTTGTTGCCATCAGTGTCCTCCATGAATTTGTCTAATCATCTTCTAAAGTCATTGGTGGGAGAGAGTTCCATAGTTTAACCATGCACTGCACAGAGAAGTCGTTTTTCAGCCCATGAGTTCTAGTGCCATGAGAGGAGAAAAATTTAATGCACATTCTCCATGCCATGCATCATTTTATAAACTTCTGTCATGTCACCTCTTACTCATCTTTTCTCTAAACTTACAAGTCTCAATGCTGCGACCGTTCTTCATCAGGGAGCATTACAGCATTAGTCAGTGAGTCGTTTTATTAGCTAGAGAGCAATAGCATTCGCTAGAGAGTCATAGCCAGGCATAGGCAAACTCAGCCCTCCAGACGTTTTTGGGGACTACAATTCCCATCATCCCTGACCAATGGTCCTGTTAGCTAGGGATCATGGGAGTTGTAGTCCCAAAACATCTGGAGGGCCGAGTTTGCCTATGCCTGGTCGTAGCATTAGAGAGGGAAGGAAAGTGATTCAAAGAATCATTATGTCTTTGAAAATGTGGAATCGTGGAGTTGGAGGGGACCTAAAGAATCATCTAGTCCAACCCACTGCAATGCATGTAAGGACGATTTCTTAGCAGTTTCTATATTCTGGGTCTGTCACTATCAGTGAAGACTTGGAATCATAGGGGACCACCCCTCCACAGCCATGGCTCGATTATTTTCAAAACATTAACCTCAGGGACCAGTTTATTTGCTCCGAGTGAAATGGCTTGCCTTTTCTTTTGCAGGCATATTCAGAACAAGACCTGGAAGGGCCTCTTGACAATGGGTCCAAGTCCTCACTGCACTCTTCACATGACAGCAAATATGCGCCAAACCTGGAGATATCAGGTGCCTTAAGTCCAGTGCAGCGATTCAGAGAATGACGACTATAGACGCAAGAAGTTAGCAAGGCCCGTTCTGACACATATTAGTTGCAAGCAGCACTGCTTCCCTTCTGCTGCGGTTTGCCTTCCATTTAAAACTACTCTAGCCTTGCTGTCCACGGTGGCCAAATTTAACATATGATTATTTAATTAATGGCAATGTTATTGTGTCCCTCCACATCATTCATTTCAAAGCAAAGGAAATATCAGGGGAAAGGGGGGTGGGATGAACATTGTGAATGATGTATCATTTGGAGTATTGTAAACAAAATCTGCCCTTCTTCCCTTATGTGAGTTCCCTATCGGTAGGAGAAAATAACAGAGGCCAACCAGAGAATATTGAGAAGCAAAGTAGCTAGTAAGCCTGATCATTATTAAAGCTGTTGCAACCGGGTGCTCCCCTCACACGCAAGAGGGAGGAGGAGGACCCAGAACAAAGGTGTGCCTGCCCTTATATAGACATTTTAAATTCCCTGCCCTGGAGCTCACGACCTCCCCTCCATACCCTCCATACATCATACATACATCACAGAAAAGGCTGTCTACAACAGAAATTTGTTTTTTTTTAAAAAAATTAATATTTATTAAAGTTTTAAAGGTTACAGAAAGAAAAAGCAAAAAACACCATTTTAAACAGAAACAATACAACACATCTCAATAAAGAAGAAACAAGAATGAGAAAAAAAAGAAAAAACAAGAAAAAATAAAATCCATTTAAAAAGCAAAAAAGAAGAATACGGCGCATCTTTCCATAACTTATCTTTCATTAGCTTATTTCCTTGACCTCCTCACACCTCCCTTTTTTGTATTCTAGTTCGATTATCTGTTTCAGCAAATCCTTTCCATCTTTTCAAATTTTTGTCCTGTAATTTATCTTAATATAATGTATCTTTACTTTCCCTCCTTTCACCAATTAACAGTCAGTTTTTCCCAAATCCTTTATAACATTTCTGCTAAAGCCACGTAAGATCATTCCAACATCCTTCTAACATTCATTAATTTTGCAATGTTTCTGTAAATAGTCTTTAAATTTCTTCCAATCTTCCTCCACCGACTCTTCTCCCTGGTCTCTGATTCTGCCAGTCATTTCCGCCAGTTCCATGTAGTCCATCACCTTCATCTGCCATTCTTCCTGGGTAGGTAGAACTTGTGTCTTCCAGTACTTTGCAATAAGTATTCTTGCTGCTGTTGTAGCATACATAAAGAAAGTTCTATCCTTCTTTGGCACCAATTGGCCGACCATGCCCAGGAGAAAGGCCTCTGGTTTCTTCAGAAAGGTATATTTAAATACCTTTTTCATTTCATTATAGATCATCTCCCAGAAAGTCTTAATCCTTGGGCATGTCCACCAAAGGTGAAAGAATGTACCTTCAGTCTCTTTACATTTCCAACATTTATTATCGGGCAAATGGTAGATTTTTGCAAGCTTGACTGGTTGTCTACAACAGAAATTTGAATGTTGTTGTTGTTCTTGTCTGCCAGGTTATCTGATAATGCTTTACCTGATTGCCTTTCTTGGTAGTCTGCCCATTCCTTTGAGATGGTGATTACCTAATTCCTGAGATAATGGAAAGCTTCCCTCACCCCCTCCCTCCTTGCAGAGAAAACATTTGGTCAGTTTGGGAGTCAAAATGGTTTCAGGGCGGTCTTCCTGTGTTGCTCCAGATGTGTGGTCCACATATCTATTTACATGCTTGGTTGGTACATTTATGAACATTTATTTTGTATATATAAGACCTTAAATTTTTTATTACAGGAGACTGGAAAAAAGAGACTGGCTCATATTCCTTTGCCTGAATGCTGTTTCCAAGGACAAATGAACACATGAACTGGGACAATTTTTGCTTCTGTGACTGGACTGATCAGAGCAGAATTATCCACCATACCTAATGAAGACATTTCCAGGTTCAAGGGCATCTGCAGGGAGCTGGGAGAGAACTCTTCTTGAAACCCTGCTGCCAGCCAGTTGTACACAATACTGAGCTAAGTGGACCCAAGGGTCTGACGCTGGATAGGGCAGCTTCCGATGTTCCTATGACTCCTTGTTCTTCTAGTTCGATAATGAATTATAAGGCTAGTTAAGTTGCCTTTTAGGGTTTCCCTGAAGTTCCCCGTTTCCCTTCTCTTCAGATCTGCCCTCCTGTTGCTTCAGGTGATGGTCCCACCACATAGCACGCACTAGAGCAGGGGTCAGCAAACTTTTTCAGCAGGGGGCCGGTCCACTGTCCCTCAGACCTTGTGGGGGGCTGGACTATATTTTGAAAAAAATAAATAAATGAACGAATTCCTATGCCCCACAAATAACCCAGAGATGCATTTTAAATAAATGGACACATTCTACTCATGTAAAAACATGCTGATTCCTGGACCGTCCGTGGGCCGGATTCAGCCCCCGGGCGTTAGGTTGCCCTGGGTTAGAGTATCACAGGGTCTAAAGTTTAGGCTGCGATTCTGGCACTTTGGTCAGTGCAAACTTGCAGCCGTGCTCCTTTTGTCCCTTTTGACTCTGCCTGAGCTGTGGTGGTGGTGGTGACAGCTCAGGAAATGGATCCCACAATAAAATCTGTGCAAGTAGCGATTGAGAAGACTCTAATCTCTGCAGAGATAAGGAGTTGCTACAGCAAACGACAACATGAGCCCGAAAGTGATGGATGCTGGGAATGTTTGGTGACTGTTGTTCTTCAGCTCCTGGGCTTGTGGCTTTCAGAGGCCCTGCTCTGAAAGCTCCTCATTTAACTCAGCACGGAGCTTTTCAACACCATCTGGGGCTCACGCCTTGCTTAACCTCATCAGATTGAGGGCCAAGGGTGGCTGTGCTGGAAGCTGCAGAGAGCAAATATTGACAATATTATTATTTGTAAAGGTATGGCTGTTTTTGGGTCAAGGTGCTCTCCAAGACATTTTGGTGCTTGAGGTGAATACATTTGAAATCACACAAATGCACAGAATATGTTTTCAACAACCTCTGCTTTAACCTTGCACTCTCCCTTCTCCCGTTGGTGTTGAAGGTGCTGTCACCTTGGTATCGGGTAGCTTAAATTTTCTCTGTATGGGGTTCACAAAGACCCCCCCCCCAGTGGTTTAAGGGTTGGCCTCATTTCAGGGTCTTGTTATAAGAATTTTTAGGGGATATATATATATAATAAATGTACCAAGCAAACACATATATAAATATATAAACCACATGTCTGAAACCCATAGGAAAAGTTCTAAAGCCATTTTGACTCAGTCACCTCAAATATTTCTCTACAAGGTCAAAGGAAATGCAGAAACCTCCCCATTGTCTGTGTCCTCACAAATCCTGCCTTAAGGGGACATTTAAGGTGTGAATAGGGTGAGACTGTGACCTGGCTCAGGAATTAAGTTACAACAGGATGGCCAGGCTCCCCAGATAATCCAGTCACGTGACCATTAACAGGTAACCTGGCAGACAGGGTAAAAACAGCGCACTCAGATTTCTGTTGTAGATCGCCTTTTCTGTGATGTATGAATGATGTATCTGGGGGTGGACTTGGGCTACACCCCTTCTGTGATGTATGTATTATGTTTCTGGGGGTGGTCTTGGACTCCAGGGCGGGCAATTTAAAATGTCTATATAAGGGTGGGCACACCTTTGTTCTGGGTCGCCCCCTCTCTCCTGTGTGTGGGTGGAGCACCGCGTTGCATCAGCTTTAATAAAGGTCAGGCTTACTAACTGCTTTGCTTCTCAAAATTCTCTGGTTGGCCTCTGTTATTTTCTCCTACTGATAGAGAACCTACAAAAGGACTCTATATAGGCTCTTGGGTACCCCATAAGGGAAAGGAGCAGTTATTTTTACTTATATCAGTCTGTTCCCCTGCAATGGGAGAGATCCCTGGAGATTCATCATATCTTTGTAATCTGCACACTGAGTTTGTGAGAACAGTTGGCACCAGCCTGCTAAACAGCATCACCTCCCCCCAGACAAACAATATTCTATGGAGACACCCCCCCCCAAGCATAACAAGCAGGAAAAATCCCAGTTTAAGGCCGGCTACAAAAATCAGTGTTCTCTTTCCAGTGGGCTTTCTTTGTTTTGCCACATAGCTATCTAGAGTGAGACCACTAGGCTCAGGAAGCTTCCAGATGGCCTTTGTAATGAACATTCACCCTGATTTGTTTGCATGGAGATTACATGACAGCTGCATACACCTCAACTGTCCCGATTTAAGCAGGACATCCCGTTTTTGAGAGCCATGCTCTTGCACGAGTCGCCTGGCTCCCACGAGATTGCAGCCCCGAAAGATGTGTGTTTGGGGGAAGGCGCTCTCACGTGACTCGTACAGGGGTGTGGCCCCCAAAGACACGTGTCCGAGTTTTACTCTGGGACGTGTTGGCGGGTGTTCAGTTGGTTATTTAATGACTCTGATTTGCAAGGAGGCTAGGCTATGTTGTAGGGACACGGGTGGCGCTGTGGGTTAAACCACAAAGCCTAGGACTTGCCGATCAGAAGGTCAGCAGTTCAAATCCACACTATGGGGTGAGCTCCCATTGCTCTGTCACAGCTCCTGCCAACCTAGCAGTTCGAAAGCACGTCAAAGTGCAAGTAGATAAATAGGTACCACTCCAGCGGGAAGGTAAACGGTGTTTCCGTGCGCTGCTCTGGTTCGCCAGAAGTGGCTTAGTCATGCTGGCCACATGACCCGGAAGCTGTCTGCAGACAAACACCAGCTCCCTTGGCCAGTAAAGCGAGATGAGCGCTGCAGCCCTAGAGTCGGTCATGACTGGACCTAATGGTCAGGGATCCCTTTACCTTTACCTTTAGGCTATGTTGTATCAAAGCAAGTGCCAACCCATCCTTTCCACTGGTCACAACAAGTCTAGTGTTTCAGGGAGGTGGGTTTGTTATACAGGATTTCCAGATCAACTAGAATTGGAAACAAAGAATTGTAGAGTTGGAAGGTACCCAAAGAGACGTCTAGTAGTCCATCTAGCAGGAATCACAGCTAAATTGCACAACCTGAGTTTGCTGGTAGGCAACTGAATCTCATCTGAACGTAGGGACAGTGTCCTCAAACAGTACCTCCTAAAATTGCTCATTCAGATAGCATCTCATAACAATAAGTTCTCATCAGTGAAATATCATCAGCCAATCTGCTGCTACCTTTGAGCTAGCAGCCAACTTAAAGACCACCGATTCTTCCTTGACACACTAGGGTAGCATTTCTGGTTTTTCACAACACCCCTATAAACTCACATTTAATGGCACGTGACATTTGAGGTGCCCAAATGAACGTTTAAATGAAAGTATAGTTTTCCCTTCCCTCACCAGACTTCACTGGAGTTTTCCCACCATTTTATTGTCACTCCTTTGTGTCCCCCGCCCCCGATGGTTATGCAGGTGCCCCTTAGTTTTGCCCAAGTCTCAGGTGCTTAACTGCTTATCTAGAGACAAGTTTCAGTAGCTAGCCCTGCTGTGCTGGTCATAAAGGACAAAACTGGCTTTTTCAAGAAGAATAACCCAACGCAGTAACTTAGGGCATAGACTCTATCCTATCAAAAGAGAGTTTCAGCTTCCAATTGGCATCAAAAGGCAATAAGAGCTGCAAGGCTATGATTGTAGGAGACAGAGTTGCTTGGGAAAGTTGGACCAGCTCCATTGCAAAGAGTGAAGAGTTATCCGTAGCCTAATGGGTAAGAGAATGAGCTTTTTAAAGAGGATGTATACATTTAATTATCTCCTATAAGCAGGGATGGCTCACCTATGGCCCTCCAGATGTTTGCTGAACTACAGTTCCCATCATCCCCATACCATTTGCCATCCTGGCTGGGGCTGATGGGAACTGTAGTTCAAAATACCTGGAGAGCCCAAAGTTCCATAAGATTGCTCTATGCAGCAACATCTGGCTCCTCTTTTAATATTTTTCAGAACTCTGGGCAACTGTAAGCATATGTTGGTGATCTACCTGAAGGCAGTCTGGGGAGGGGGCAGGTGTCAAACTATTGCCATATTCAACTAAAGAAGTAGTAGTCGAGTTTCTAGCTTTCTCCAGTCATTGGCTAAGATGGTTGGTTGATGTTAAAGACACCGTAGAAGCTGTTCAGCCAGCGGTTTTGAAGCTAAGTTTGTAAGGCATGGTCATCAAGGACTGTATGGAGGAAAAGGCTTGTTGTGGCCAATGGATGAACACGAGAACCCAAGAACATAAGACGCACCTGCTGGATCAGACCAATGACCACATCTAGTCCAGCACTCTGTTTTTATGGTGGCCAACCAGTTGCCCCAATGGAAGCCAGTAAGCAGGATTTGAGCACAAGATACAATGGATCCATTGGATACAATGCACCCTTTATTAGCAAATTAAGACATGGCACTCCAAAGCTTGCCATGGTTCACTTCTCTTTGGATATATAGGTCTGCTGAGGCTGCTTATGGCTACCTTGTTTCCTTGCCTGCTATAACTTGGGCTGCTGCCATCAGTTCTTTCCTGGCCAGCTATTTTTACCAGGAAAAGGGAAGAGGCATTGCAGATACACCCAACTCAGCATAGCCTGGGGGAATTTGTGGAGTAAACATTATGGTTTGTAGACTGATAGGCAGGTCTTCCAGGCAGGGCCGGAATACGATGGTGGCGGTGTTATGAGAGAGAAAAACTGCTCCTTTTCCCTTATGGGGTACCCAAGAGCCCATATAGAGTCCTTTTGTAGGTTCTCTATCGGTAGGAGAAAATAACAGAGACCAACCAGAGAATATTGAAAAGCAAAGCAGCTAGTAAGCCTGATCTTTATTAAAGCTGTTGCAACAGGGTGCTCTCCCCCCCCCCACAAGGGGTGGGACAGGACCCAGAACAAAGGTGTGCCCACCCTTATATAGACTTTTTAAATTGCCCACCCTCAAACTCCAGACCACCCCCAGAAACATCATACATACATCACAGGGGGCGGTCTAAAAGAGAATCCTGAGTTTGTTGTTTATCTCCTGTCTGCCAGGTTACCTGACTGCATTACCTGGGTTTTGGCCACTCTTTTGTTATGATAACTCATCAATTCCTGAATCCAGGTCACAGGTCACAGGCTCACCCTATTCACATCTTAAATGTGCCCTTAATGCAGGATTTGTGAGCACAGAGACAATGGAGAGATTTCCCCTTTCCTTCGACCTTGCAGAGAAATATTTGAGGTCATTTGAGGAGAGAGAAAATGGTTCCAGGACTTTTCTGTGGGTTTCAGACATGTGGTTCATATATTTATGTATGTGTTCGCTTGGTACATTTATGAACATCTATTTTATATATATAAGACCTTAAAATTCTTATAACAGCAGGTTCTCAGAGTTTGTGATATGTACCAGGTGTTCTCCATGGATCTCATATCTGTCCCTTGTGTTCAAGGACTTTGGGCTAGCAAAAAAGAAAGGGAAAGAAGCGACTGCATACTATATGCCACTATATTTTGTATTACACCGAGAAATTAAAAAAAGAGACAAATTATATATTTACAAAAGAAAACAAGCGAGAAAATCCATAACACTTTTTTTTTGCCGTTATTAGCGTCAAAATCCAAGTATGATTCAATGCACAGGATTGTCCACGTGTGTATTACATACAGAACAAAAATAGAAGATTTTGTATTCTACATTATATTACAACAGTCAATAAATATATCAATAAATAACGGCTGCATGGATGTAGGTTAAGCTGGTTTGAGTTAGTCCTTGACGCTGTCTTTGGTGTTGATTCCCGTGAAGAGTCAAGAGTCCATTCTCTTAAAGGGAAGGCCTGTTATCTCATCCAGGGAATACAGCCTTGCCTTAAAAGTGTAAAACAAAGGCTGGAGACAGTACAGTAGGTTGCAGCCGAGGGCAGCGCACTCAGCGTCAATTACACTTTCCAAAGAATCTGACAAATTCCCAGCTTAGTATAAATAAAGCACCAGGCCTATTGTTTCTCAGCTCCAACACCTTCTTATCGCAATGATTTGTTGGAGGGCGAGTGGCGGAAACATGACATGTGACTCGAGAGAGCACCGTCTTGTGAATTGACAGCTTCATAAAGGCAAAGACCCTCTCTTTGTCCGCAGAGATATTCCATTCTGACACGAAGCACAGTATAATTTCCCCTCTCCGTAGAATCTCAACAAGCATGCAAAGAGCATTGGGTCTTGCGGGAGGGGTGGGGGGGACAAATTCCAAGTCACCAGTATTTTCTTGGTCTATTTCTGTTGACAGTCACGGAGCAGGTCATTAATGCAAGAGGAGAATATAGTTCTTGGCAGGTGCAACAGGCACCAAATTTTGAATTGCCAGCATTTATGCAATTGGAATCAGGTATGTCTGTCTTAGGATAAAGCCCCACCAAACTGGTTATGCACAATGATCTTTCAAAGGAGAGGGTAGCGAAGTATTGCACCTTTCAAAAGTTGTGTAGGGTTGTACCATGTGTTCTATAATCTGAGTTTGTAACTGGACTCTCTTATGTATGCTTACTTGAAGTTCTGTTCTGCTTTTAAATGATTAAAAACTAGGTTAAACAAAGTTGTGCAGAAAAGGGGACTTTGGTCAGTGCATCATCTCTACATGTCAATCATATCAGAATTACCTCATTGTCTGTAACTACTGGAGATGCACAAACACCCAACCCAAGAGTCATGGCTCTGGAACAACCTTCCCTCTGGTGGAGTAGGCCCAAAGCCTTAGTAAAGCTGAAGGTAAAGGGACCCCTGACCATTAGGTCCAGTCGTGGCCGACTCTGGGGTTGCGGTGCTCATCCCGCTTTTATTTGCCAAGGGAGCCGGCATACAGCTTCCAGGTCATATGGCCAGCATGACTAGGCTGCTTCTGGTGAACCAGAGCAGTGCATGGAAACACCGTTTACCTTCCCGCCGGAGTGGTACCTATTTATCTACTTGCACTTTGACGTGCTTTCGAACTGCTAGGTTGGCAGGAGCTGGGACCGAGCGTGCTGCACAATTTGTATCTGAGGCAATTTCTAGTGACATGGGGGTGGGGGCTAGATCTGTGCACATCAACATTACCGATACTGTGTCCAGCAATTTTAATTTCTTCTGAATGCATCATATAACCATCCGATTGATTGAGTTCGTTCTCAGAAATATATTTAAAAATAACATCCTTTGTGTGTACAGTATACTGCAAATCCTGATTTGGACACAAAAAGGGGGAATTGAAATGGTTCTCAGTGGCCAGATTTGGGGGGGTTAGTTCACACAGTCAGCAGAAACGACTGCGAGGCATTTTATTTTGTGGGGGAGAATTGAACCATGGACAGTTTGAAGTGGTATAATCTGGCATAAGGGGAGAGAATTAACACTGGATTCTGCTGATTGTGTAAACTGACTCTTGAGTAAAGTGAAGAGGCACAATCCTGCTTTCTCCAAGCCAACCGTGAAAACAAAAAATACACCCCCTCTAATCTGTTGCCCATTTCCTTTGTCTCTAATTATCTGTACATGCCTCATTAAATAAGCTTATTAAGTCTGTACAAATCAAAACTGTACAAATATACAGATGAAACAATTAAATAATCTGAGGAGGACCCAAAGCCCTGTGGGTGGGGAGTGTCCTTCTACTATCTGCACCCGCACTCTGAGACAGCCATGCCTTCGTAGTTGAGCTTGTAGGTGACAACCCCATTATCTAAGAAGAGTAAGGAGATGGGATCCAGCTTGGTAGGTACACAACAAGCTGGAGAAGCTTTCTGGGGATCATTCAAGTGAATCAAAGTCCGGGCCTTGGCATGAGTGGTCGTGAGGTGATCGTCCAAAGGGAAGGAGCAAGCTCCCCTGCACTGAGAGGCGTCATAGCCTGGAGGTGCAATGATCCAGGAATCCCAGCCAATCTCCTTGAAATCCACATAGAGCGAAGTCTTTTTGCAGCTGCTCCCCTTGGCGTTCCTCCTTATCCGGGATGTGGAGTCGTAGATGATGTTGGATCTGATCTGCAGGAGTTTCTCCTTTCTGGGGCTGGTATGGAAATCATTCATGTCCAGGTCCTGCAAATCTTGCTCGTGCTCTATTATCTCATTCAGTTCGTGCTTCTCCTCTTTCTTGGCATGGCTTCGGTCGTCGGAAAACACAATGAGTAAAGGCTCATGTTTGGTCTCCGAATCGATGTCGATATCTGCTTTCCCTCCTCCGACGGCCTCCTCTCCCCCTCGGCTCTCAATCTGCACCTCCAGCTGATGAGTGGTGGAGTCTGAGTGATGCCACCTCCTGATGGCCTCCGTGACCTCAAACGTTTTCCATTCATTGTCGGTGCTGTAAATGTGCCGGGATGCCAGAACTTTCATTCTCCTCTCCTCTTCCTCCTCCCCTCTTCCACGGTCATTCTCGAGCACTTCCAGAATGGTGACTTTCCTGCTGAGACCATTGTAGAACATCCTGTCCTCCTGCACCAGAGTGTAGAGCCTCAATTCCGCCATTGTTATTTTCTCGTGGTGTGGAATGGAGACGTTGAAGAGAAGAGGGTACCTCCGTATTCCATTGAAGTGGATGGGCTGTGGAATCTGCTCTGAAAATTAAAAGCAATCAGATGTTACCCTTCTTCCCTATATGGCCATGCTCACCAACGAAAGGGCGTCTATGCCTAGCAATGGGTCCCAAACCTTTTCAGGGCCTTGTCCCCTTGGTTCCATAAACTCCTCCCCAGTGACCCCTGCCTCACCCTATAAAAAGCATGATTCAGAATAGCAATGTGCATGGCCTACAGAAGATAACAATAGAATAAAATTCAAAACAATAACAGTTAATTGCACATTTATTCAAAATCCAATTAAAATGATTTAGTTTAATTAATTCAACGAAATGGATGAACTTGATCCAGTGATTCTAGGTTTTCAAAGTCTGATCATCTGCCTCTTAGTACCCCTCCCACTGCCTGCCCCACCCCCAGGAGGTGGTACCACCCATTTTGTGAACCACAGGGCTAGAGGGGACTTCTACGCAACCAGATTGACTCCAGATTGACTATGACCCAAGAATCCTGAATATTGTAGTTTTGGGAGAGTTCAGGGGATCTTTTCTAAAAGACCCCCATGGAAATTTAATGCTGAGCTTAATCTGATTGACTTGGTGGTCAAAGGAGAAGTGAGTAAGGCAAACGCGAAACTAGAGGAAGGGGAAATCTTTATACATTTCTGTCTCACATATTGTCAAATGTAGCCAGAATTGTTTGGAGAGCTTCTACAGGAGGCTCTTACAAGAAAGAGGTAGGAAATATTCACTTGGTGAAATTTTGAAATTCAGGAAAGCAAGATAAATGTGGCAGGCCTGATGAGGCCCACAGGACAGAGCCTTCCTTTGCATTTGCTAGAGTCACCGCGAGGGTTTGCTTGCTGGTGAAGTTCATCTTGACAGCTCTAAAGTTGAGAAATGTGTGTTTAAAATCTAACGGAGTTTACTTGAAGACGGTCTGGGCTTTCATATGTGCAAGAGTGCATTAGTAATCTCTTTTAATCGATGTCTGGAGAGGGTGGTAGTGTTAGTCTACTGCAGTGAAAATGAGAAAGAGTCCTGTAGCTTTTCAAGGTCCGTATAGTAAAAGCTATGGTTTTCTCAGTAGTGATGTATGGAAGTGAGAGCTGGACCATCAAGAAGGCTGATCGCCAAAGAATTGCTGCTTTTGAATTCTGGTGCTGGAGGAGACTCTTGAGAGTCCCACGGACTGCAAGAAGATCAAACCTCTCCATTCTGAAGGAAATCAGCCCTGAGTGCTCACTGGAAGGACAGATTGTGAAGCTGAGGCTCCAGTACTTTGGCCACCTCATGAGAAGAGAAGACTCCCTGGAAAAGACCCTGATGCTGGGAAAGATGGAGGGCACAAGGAGAAGGGGACGACAGAGGACGAGATGGTTGGACAGTGTTCTTGAAGCTACCAGCATGAGTTTGGCCAAACTGCGGGAGGCAGTGGAAGACAGAAGTGCCTGGCGTGCTCTGGTCCAGGGGGTCACGAAGAGTCGGACACGACTAAACGACTAAACAACAACAACAACAAAGCTTTTCAAGACTCACAGATTCATGATGGCCTCGTTAGACACAGCTGCTGAAGTGGACTCTTCTCTATGAAAGCTGGTGCAGACTTTTAAAGTTCTACTTGGCTCCTGCCTCTGAACAGTTAGCAGTGCCATAATTTGCAAGTTAGTTAAGATGGAGCGTTAGAGCGTAAAGCAAGTCAGCCGTGATCCGTGACTAAGCTAGCCCTTTGGCTTAAGTGACTTTCGAATTGGAATGTTAAAATGATCTTAGTTAGCGTTATTGGCAAAAATTCTGCTTCTCCAAATCAGAAGCACATCATGAAAGTGGGACACACCCATCTCGTTTTAAGAATGCATTACTTGGCATGGCTTTTGTGATCAGGTCCACCACCCTGATTCAGGAAAAGGTTGCACTTTGCAGGCAGGCTATGAGACCGATTTATACAGGGAACGTTTCACACCAACACCAAGTTTTAAAAGGAAATAATGTCCCTATCTGCATTCACCCTTCCCCACATATCAATTAATGCAGACTGCTGGGTTTGGGTTGCATTGACTTCAGAATTTCTAAATGGAGAATTTTGGTTCATCCTGAGTCCTTCCCCATAGCTGACAACAGGACTGCCAGCGTCTAAGCTACATTCATGGAAACAACATTCCAGAACACGATTCAAAGGAAACTGAAGGAGCTCAGTAAGTGCCATTGTGTCTACATTTCCCGAATCTCAGTTTATAAGATGCTGATTATGAAAACAGAAAGGAAAAAGCATGCCACTCTCAAAAAAGTATAGCTGAGAGCTATGTGGACATTGAACATCTTTTGCATTCACACAAAATCTGAAAACTTGCAAAAGCCCCCCATATTTTTAGTTGGTTGAAGGCTGCAACCCTGCCCATTTATTTGGGAGTAAGCTCTATCAAATCCAATAGGATTTGCTTCTGATCTCACTGATTCTTTAGAGTTTTGGAAAAACCTTCTAGGTAGAAGGAAATATTTTTATTGCATCAATTTTTGGGGTGGGAAGCTGAGTATCTAGGAGGAAGCAGAGTATCCCTTTGAATGGATAGTCCTATTCATCCAGCCCTCCAGATGTTGGTGGCTGCCACTTCCATAAGCTTCAGTCAGCACAGTCAATGTTCAGGGATCCAGTTGTCCAACAACATCTGGAGTGCACTATGTGGCACATCTGATGACCAAGTTACCCATGTAAATACCAATGGCATGTAGCTCATGTGCCACTAATACATTGTGTTATATATATTTATATAGAAAATGAGCATAATAATTGATGAAAGATTTTGTTATCAAAAGCAATATACAAACAACATATGCAATCCCCCTGAAAGTTCTCTGACACAATATCCACTGAAATCAGTGGGAGCTGAGTGGGATCGCAGTAGTGTGTTTGCGCAACAGCTCATGCAGAGGAAATGCTAAGCAAATTACTTCTGTTGTGCTTACTTCTAGGAACATAGGAAGCTGTTGGTCCTTCTTGCTCAATATTGTCAACAATCCAAAGTTTTAGGCAGGGAATATTCCCAGCCCTACCCACGAGGTCCCGGGGATTAAACCTAGCTCCTTCTGCATGTGAAAAAGATGACCCGACACTGAAAAACCACTGAGCTACCAAAGAAGGCAACCATGACTATCTTCAAAGGAGCATTTTAAGTAAGACTTGGGCAGGGGGAGGAGATTTTCCATTTAGATCTCAAAATTAGTAGTCACTTTTTCAAAAAGCATCCCTGATAGACATTTAAAAACCAGGTGTGCCATGCACTTGAAAATCCAGCAAATGGTTCAAATGGCTTGCAGTCATTTGTCAAACAGCTGGGCAGATAAGGTGTGTGGTCAACCAGCTTGACACTTGCTTAGCTGAATCACTTTGCTAATAAATCACCCATCAAACGTCCCCTCTTCATCCTAACTGCAACACCTAATAGGCTTGTTTCAGAGACCTTACCTTCATTTTTGAAGCTTCTGATGATGTTGGCTGATGGCATGGAGGTCTTATCAGTGGCAAACCTGTTAAAGAGCTCTAGCATGTATTCCGGAGGGTCCACCTTGGCTGCCGTCTCTTGCAGGGGGATGTCGGAGATGTTGAGCGCCTTCAGCAACTCGTTCTGCAAAGTCTGAAGCAAGGCATCCTGTTCGTCAAAGAACGGCCTGTCTTCCTCCAGGAGAGGCATGTCTAGGCTCATGATGGGACTACCGTTTGCAAGGTGCACCAGAATGGAGACGGCTGCCCACAGCTGAAAGCCTGCGGGTTCCATGGCCTCGTTCTAGCTGGCCACAAGACTCGACAAAAGCGTTGCTCTGGTGCCGCCTATTTTATCCCCCTGCAAATGGGTATCAACGTCTTGTGTCACTGACGGTTGACAAGTTTGGAAGTTGGAGCTTGTGATCCAACTCTCTCTCTTTCTCTCGCTGGCTCTTGTTTTCACACCCCCATCCAGGTCCCAGTAATTGGATAGAGCTGGCGGTGCCTCCGATACAAGCCCTTCGCTCTCTTATCTCTTCCAATGTAAGCTTGTTCACCAGATTTCGGTTGCTATCTCACAATCCTCCTTCCTCTTAATGAGCATTTTGTAAACATTCCACATTGGGATGCTATGAAATAGTGCAATTCCCCCTTGCTTTTTTTCTGCATGGGACCTGACTCCCCCCTCCGCCCCTTGCCACTGCTAACTTCTTTGGACCCAGCTGACCATTTTGAAACCAAGTCTCTTTGCTTTGTTGCAATTTCAGCTAAACATGCGCATGGCATAGGAGTATCCATGGTCCATGCTATAACCAAGTTTCTGCGAATCCAGAGTAGACCTCTGAAAAGCGGCAAGTAAACGTTTGCTCCAAGGGGAGACTGAAAAACGCTCAGGAGTTGGAAGTAAAAGCTTAGGGCAAATGATGGTTTGGAAGACTGTTTCAATGTACAAGAAGCATATGGACATGAGAAGAGCCTGCTGGAAGATGGCTATCATATCTCTTCTTAGTCTCCTCTTCTAGATCCCTCAACCATTCTTCATATGGCTTGGTTTCCAGACCCTTGATCATCTTGGTCACCCTCCTGTGCACACCTTCCAGCTTGTCAATGTCCTTCTTAAACCAGAGTGCCGAACGTAATGGCAACATCATATTGACTGTCTAACAATTCTGCACCAACTCCATATTGCATGTGATTGGCGAATTCAGTCACTATCGGTGAAAAGATGAAACTATTCCTCCCTTGGAGGAAGCCTGTTGTGTCACTGCATGAGTCCCTTCACTGAGCTCACCTTCCAGTCAGGAGGCACACTGAGCAAAGTAACTCTCAAAGCTCTCGAGATGGCTAGAAATAATAAACATTTTGGGGAAGTGAGGAGTAAGTGCATTGTATTAATTTATGAAGCTCTGAACAACTGAGACCCAAGCTATCTCAGGGATCACCTGAACCCTTCTGTCTCAGCTCAGTTACTGAGATCATTTGCAGGAATGTCGTTGGTCATCTCCCAGGTTGGCAAGGCTCATTTGACAACAAGAAGAAACTGAGCCTTCAATCACATCGGCCTGGTCCTGTGGAATGCTCTGCCACTGGAGATTCAGCAGGCGCCTTCTGTTTTAACATTTAAATGCCTGCTGATTTTTTATTTATTTTTATTTATTGTATCCCACCAGGCCCATGCAGGCAATTAAGAAGATACCTTTCCACAATGGTTAATTGATGTTTGATTTCAGTCATTTAATATGGTTTTTACAGTCTGGTTTTATGTATTTTTATTGTAAGCCACCTTGATAAATAAATAAATAAATCTCATGCCTTTAATTTGAAAAACCAAGTGTTCTTCTTCTTCCAAAATGTGGGGAATTCTGACCTTTCTGCATCTACTGGCAGGATGCAAGAGTCCATATTCATGCATTTCTCTGGCGGACATAACTCCCTTACATGGGCTGTGTCAGATGCTGGAAGATGAGCCATCATTGCTTAGCTCCTTGAACTAGAAATGGCATGGAGCATCCCAAAATATGTGCATGAGACGCAGGAAGTTCTCCCCATTCCTCTTCCACAGGAGCTGGCTAATGGGTGAGGTAACTGTTGGGCATGAGAGGAGAGATAAAGAAGTGTGATCTCAAAAGTGTGATGAGCAAGTGTTGGAATAATTACATTTCCCTTTCTGTCTTTCTCAAGAGCGGCTTCCTCTCCATTGCACCTCAGGGCTGCTCTCTCATCTCCTTTCCACAAACAGGCCATTCCCAAATTCTTGATATTCTTTGGGGTGGGGATGTGGTCGTCACTGTGGACGACGGGCTCCCTCACAGGTGTGATGGCCTGGGACTCAAACTCGGACTCGGACTCAGAGTCAGAGGAGTCTCAGTCTGCACTGGACCCTTTGCCTCAGGTGGCATCGGAACCAAGTCTGGGGCCTGATCCTGAAGGTTCCCCTGCAACAAGCACCAGCTGGGCCGAGTCAGGGGCCTGAGCCTGCCCTGGCTCCAGATGCGGGGATGACCTCGTTGCCTTCAGCTGGGCCATCACTTACAGCTGCTCCACTACCAGTTTGGTCAGGGGAGGCTGAGGCGGCCACTGGGTCTAGTAACTCACCGACGTCTCCCGCGCTGCAGAGACTCAGGTCTGAGAGAAGGAGAGACCTGAGTAGTCGCAGGAGGAGTGCTCACCTTCGGGCGACACAGGGAGGTGAGTCACTGGGGGATCAGGACTGGCCGTTACCCCGACAAAGATAAAAGGCTGTCGGACCCCGCCCCAGGTTGCAGGAGCAATATTGCTGTTTGCCAGAACCTGCCTGAGACTCTGTGCCTGACCTTGCCTGGTTTCCTGCCTTGGCCCTGTTAGACTGACTCCTTGGGACCGGACCTGGACTGCGTTGCTCAGGTTACCCCCGGGCCCAGCACAACAGGAGAGTATGCTAAAGAGATGGAGCTCCGTGTGGTGTAGTGGTTCTGGTACTGGCCACAGACCTGTGAGACCACAGTTTGAGTCCACAAGTGTCCATGAAGCTTGTGGGGTGACCTTGGGACAGTCACTGCCTCTTGGCCTAAACTACCTTACCGTTTTCACACAGAGTGCGTATGAGAACCAGGTAGAGACAAAGATAGCAGTGGAGAAGAATTTGCAAAAAACTAATCCACATCTTAGTGAGATGTGAGAAGTGAGAGATGAACCATCAAGAAGGCTGATCGCCGAAGAATGGATGCTTTTGAATTATGGTGCTGGAGGAGACTCTTGAGAGTCCCATGGACTGCAAAAAGATCAAACGCATCAATTCTTAAGGAAATCAGCCCTGAGTGCTCACTGGAAGGACAGATCCTGAAGCTGAGGCTCTAATACTTTGGCCACCTCATGAGAAGAGAAGACTCCCTGGAAAAGACCCTGATGTTGGGAAAGATGGAGGGCACAAGGAGAAGGGGACGACAGAGAACGAGATGGTTGGACAGTGTTCTTGAAGCTACAAACATGAGTCTGACCAAACTGCGGGAGGCAGTGGAGGACAGGAGTGCCTGGAGTGCTCTGGTCCATGGGGTCACGAAGAGTCGGACATGACTAAACGACTAAACAACAACAATCCACATCTTTATCCTACCATAAGAAGGGCCTGCTGGATCAGGCCAATGGCCCATCTAGTCCACCATCCTCTTCTCACAGTGGCCAACCAGATGCATCAATAGGAAGCCTGCAAGTATTTCCCCCTCCCATGGTCTCCAGGAAGTGGTATTCAAAAATATTGCCACCTCCAGCTATGGAGGCAGAACATGGCCATCATGGCTAGTAGCCATCAGTAGCTTTATCCTCCATGAATGCATCGAATCCTCTGATTTCGCTATGGGTGTAACTCTGTGTTGCATTCCCTATGGAATGAACTGCTTAATCGCCCACCACTGAACTCATGTAAGGCTCCAGCGGAGCTTCGTTTCCCTTTGAGATTATTGCAAGATCCTCAAGTCAACGGAAGGCTCTTGAACAAAGAGGCTCTTGCCTCCAGAAGGGGGAAAGTTCTCGCTGGACATTTTTTGAATTCTCTCCCTTGTCAACCCCTTATTTCGTTGCAAGTTTGGTATTCGTTTGCGTGTCAGATAAGCTGAAAAGAGTGTCTTCCATGACATTGACAAAAGCAAGACGACTGCCCAAAATCTTTCCGCAAATTTCCAATGTTGCCTGCCTCGCTCTGCTTTGGTGCTATTTCGAGACCTGCATTCTTATCCTTAATGAGAATTCCACTGGGAAACTCTGAACCCCCGAGAGTCAAAATTCCCAGGAGCAATTTCTGAATGTGTTTGTAGAAAAGCATGTGGGGCTTCCCCCCCTCTGCTCAGCGGAGCTGGAGGCTCTGCTCCATGGAGTTTGCTTTTCTGTCGTTGGATGCTCAAAGCTCAGAAAGGGCAGGTTTCTTTTCAGCTTTGAAATGAGCTCCCTCCGGTTATCAGTGCCAACAACATTTAAGGAGCAGAGGGCTGTCTGCTAGAAAAATGGAATATTTGCTTTAATTTAAATCAGTGGTTCCCAAAGCACCCCCTGGGAGACGGTGGGGGATGGAGGAGTTGAAACTGGACCCTTCCAACTTATTTTCAATAGACCAGGCTACAGCCTGGAGCGAAACATCTTCCTTGCTTCATATGCAGAGGCCCTTAGCAAGGAGCTATATTGCCATCCACCACCACCCCCGTCCTTTCAGCGTTGGCCCAGGGAGCATGTGGATACCTTGCTGCTATTTAAAGTTTTGCAGCCTTTAACAGCGTCTCCACCCCCATTGTTCAGCCCGGACGCTGAGATCCAGCACCAAGGGCCTTCTGGCGGTTCCCTCGCTGTGAGAAGTGAGGTTACAGGGAACCAGGCAGAGGGCCTTCTCGGTGGTGGCGCCCACCCTGTGGAACACCCCACCATCAGATGTCAAGGAAATAAACAACTATCCTATTTTTAAAAGACATCTGAAGGCAGCCCTGTTTAGGGAAGTTTTTAAAATTTAATGCTGTATGGTTTTTAACACTCGATTAGGAGGCGCCAGGAGTGGCTGGGGAAACTCAGCCAGATGGGCGGGGTATAAATATATTATTATTATTATTATTATTATTATTATTATTATTATTATTATTATTATATTTTGTTTGTAGATACAGTGCTGAGTTGTCACAAGACACAAGATAGTCAATTATTGGTAATAGCTATTGATTTTCTTATATGAATGAGTTATTGTACATCTGTGATAGGTGAAGGTTTTTATGCATGTGGTATATAAATATTTCAAGCATAAATTTATTTCACCCTTTCATTAGTAGGAGTACACAAAAATATTTTTCATGCAATATCCGTTGCTGAATTTTATTGTGTCATTTTCTTCCTTAGTGGGCTGTGGAAATTGCTATTCTGAATAATGTGTTTTATAGGGTAGGGGCACTGGGGATGAGTTTATGAGACCAAGGGGGGAGTGCTCCCCCCAAAGTTAAATATTTCACAAAGCATGGACATTATTTTTATTTGTTTATAAGTGAGCAGCCACAGCACAGTTTTCACATGGTGCATCCCTGGGACTCATCTGTTTGCACCAAATCCCTAGGAGGCTCACAGAGTTGTTAATTGAATTTATATCCCACCTTTCCTCCAAGGAGCTTCAGGTGGCCTACTCCCTGTTAGAATTCCTGCTCCATGGTTGCAATCATGGGATTTTTGTCTATCACATGACAGTGTATGTTTTGACTCCACAGAGTGGGAAGGTGACGGAGACAGGATGTTTTGGTAGTACTGTGTTCTGTGAAGTTGGACTATTGTCCTTTGTCTTTTCTCTCTGCTGTCTAATGAGAAAGAGGCAGGAGCTAAGTCAGAATGCTCCGAGTGTATTATATGTAAATAAAGTACATTAGCCAAAATGCTGTGCTGTTGGTTCTGTTACGCAAACTGAATACTCTGCGGATCCCTAAGTGTGCTGATGTCTCCAAGGCATCAGTCACTGTGGTGTTCGGGTTGGAGAAAGCTTTTGAAGCTCCCGAATGATTGACCAGGAGGGAGAGAACATGCCAGTGTCTCTGCCAGAGTCCTACACGAGAGTAGGATGCTCCTAACACTTTGGCCCAAGTTTGCACAACAAAGCAGATACTTAGCAGACCTAACTGATTTACTTAACGAAGCAACTGGCCTGGCCATTTATTTAGCAATGCTCCTCTCCTGCAGAGTCTGATCTTATGGCTATAATATCATCACAGGGCTGGAAGGGATGCAAGAGAACATGCAGCTCAACCCCAGTATGTTCCTTTCTAAAGGTGCAGAGCAGGGCAACCAGAGTGACTGGGGGGCTGGAGCAACTCCCCTACAGGTCATGGCATCTGGAGCTATTTTGTCGAAGGGAGAAAGGGAAGGAGAAGAATGGAAGTGCATACAGTGGACGCTCGAGTTGCAAACGTGATCCGTGCGGGAGGCACGTTCGCAACCCGCAGCGTCCGCAGCCTGCAGCGCCACGTCTGCGCACACACGGATTGCAATTCGGCGCTTCTGCGCATGCACAAAGTGTGATTTAGTATTCCTGTGCATGCGTGAGCGCCGAAACCCAGAAGTAACCCATTCCGGTACTTCCGGGTTTCGGTGCGTCTGTAACCGAAAACACGCAACCTGAAGCGTCTGTAACCCGAGGCAAGACTGTACAAGCATTTCTCTCTTTCCAGACCCTCCTAGTGTCCCTATTTTCCAGGGATGTCCCTGATTTAGAGATGCCATCCCAGTTTCTGATTTGACCCTGGAATGTCCCGCTTTTCCTTAGGACGTCCCTATTTTCATTGGAGAAATATTGCAGCATATGGAGTTATCCAACACGTCTGAAGGCAATCCTGTATAGGGAAGTTTTTTTTTTTTAAAAAAGAAAGTTTAATTATGTTTTTATATATGTTGGAAGATGCCCAGAGTGGCTGGGGCAACCCAATAAGATGTGTGCGGTATAAATAGTGAAATTAACATTATGAAATGGGACGTCCCTATTTTCATTGGAGAAATGTTGGAGGGGGTATGTCTGTCTCTTCATAATACTGAGGAGCATCCAATGAAACTGAACGCTGGAAGATTCAGAACAGACAAAAGGAAGGACTTCTTTACATAACTCCTAGTTAAGCTCTGTCACCCCCCCAAATGTCATGGCCCCCACCAACCTAGGTGGCTTTAGAGGGGAATGAGATGAATCGGTGGAGGATAAGGCTATCCATAACTGCTCTAACCACAACGGCTGTGTGCTACCCCCAGTTTCAGGGACCACCTGTCTCTGCATATTGGCTCCCTCAGTTCTGAATTAATTTCCAGCTCCAACAACTGAGTTTGGACTTGATTTGGATCCGAATTCTAAGTGCATTCCCCTTCCAAATTCTGGGCCACACTGGTAACGGTATCCTTTGGGACCAGGAAAATAATGAAGGTAAGAATGCCCTCCGCTGTTCGCCACAAGTACGTATTATAATCTGGTTCACGTAGCATGAGGGAGAATTCCAGTCCTCAGTGTGATGGCCTGGGACTCGGGCTCAGAGGAGTCTCAGTCTGCACCGCACAGTCCATCACCTGAACCAAGTCTGGGGCCTGATCCTGAAGAGTCCCAGTCTGCACAGGTTCCCCTGCAACAAGCCCCAGCTGGGCCGAGTCAGATGTGGGGATGACCTCATTGCCTTCAGCTGGGCCATCACTTTCAGCTGCTCCACTACCGGTTTGGTCAGGGGAGGCTGAGGCGGCCCCTGGGTCTAGTAACCCACCGACATCTCCCGAGCTGCAGAGACTCAGGTCTGAGAGAAGGAGAGACCTGAGTACTCGCAGGAGGAGTGCTCGCTTTCAGGCGAGACAGGGAGGTAAGTTGCCGGGGGATCAGGACCGGCCGCTACCCCGACAAAGATAAAAGGCTGTCAGACCCCGCCCCAGGTTGAGGGAACAACATTGCTGAATGCCAGATCCTGCCTCTGTCCTTGCCTGGTTTCCTGCCTTGGCCCTGTTGGACTGACTACTAGCAGAACCCTAGTTGGATTCTGGACTGGTCCTGGACCGTATTTCACGGGTTACCCCTGGGCCCAGCACACTCTTCCTCAGTCTGCAGAGTGCCAGGGATGCTCCTCAATAGGGTACGGAGCCT